>NC_025995.2:94884524-95175227 GCF_000442705.2 Elaeis guineensis
AAACCGAACTTGAACCCGAGCCCAAGTCAAAATATAGTCTTGTCTGGGTTTAACGGGCTGAACCCAAGCCCATAAGGTTGAGGCTCGGCTCAGCTCGATGGCTCGGTAGCAAAACGACGTCGCTTTGTCAATCCTAAAATCTTTAGCATCCTCCTCCCTCTTCTCTTCAGTCCTTTCCCCCCCTTTCTCATTTCAATTTTCAATCCGCAGCGGCCAGTGGTAGCCTCCTGCCTCCCTTTTCTCTTCCCCTTGCCTCCCTCCTTATCCTCAGCCTGCAGCTCATCAACCCAACCTCCACTGCACCGTCGCCCATCCCAGCCATGCCGCCACCGTCCCACTCCCTCCCCCTGCCCACGATCTGTCTCTGCCTCTCCCTCCCCTCATTTGTTACCGTTGGATCCTCGTGCCATCGCCCATCCCAGCTGCGCCGCCACCGTCACCTTCGTCTAGCACCGGCCCCGCTTCTCCTCTCCTCTCCTCGTCAGGGATGTCATTTCCTATTGATGATTTGTTGGGTAGTGTTCTGTTTAATTCATTTGAGGACTCCTGTGATGGCAATGATGGTGTGGATACCTCTAATTTACCCCACGACAGTATAGATTATGATGAAGCACGTGGTAATGAAGAGGATACTAGGAGGAAAACAGATGGAGAGGGATCTGAGTGGAAAAAAGACTAGGGAGAAAAGATCCGATGTGTGGAAGGACTGCAAAGTGATAGAGTTGTCTAACAAGTCTTTAAAGGCAAATTGCATTCATTGTAAATCAAAGCTTTCTCACTCTATTGGTGGACCTACTTCTTATTTGAGTAGATATTTGAAGAGGTGCACACAACGTGCCATTGCAAATGGAGCTGGAAGTAAGAAGCAGAAAATTTTGAACTTCCAGCCAGCTTCTTCTTCAGTTGAGGTTTCGAGTGCATTTGGTTCATGCATGACAGGTGGCAAGTATGACCATGCCAAAATGAGAGAAGCTATAGCCAAGTGGGTGATGATAAATGAACATCCTTTACCATTGTCGAGGAGGATGGCTTTAATTTGATGATGAAGGTTTCAAGCCCATATTATCAGGCGATAGGTCGCCACACTATGAAGAAGGACTGCATGCTAATATATGAGAATGAGAAAAAGAAATTGGGGAAGTTATTGAAGACTATCAACAAGATTAGTTTGACGACAAACTTGTAGAAGTCTAAGGCCCCGAAGATTGAATATATGGTTGTCACTGCTCACTTTAAAGATAGGAATTGGAAGTTGCAGAAAAGAGTTCTTAGCTTTGTTCGTATACCTCCCCATCATCGTGGCATAAACTTTGCAGATTGCTTATACGAGTGTGTGAAGGAATGGGGAATTGAGAAAAAAATCTTCCCAATATCAGTTGACAATGCTTCTGCTAATGACACAGCGATTGGGTTGTTGAAGAATATGTTTTCTAGAGCTAGCCCTGTGGTAGCTAGGAGAAAGTTGTTTCATGTGCCATGTTGTGCTCACATCTTTAATCTTTTGGTTCAATATGGTCTTTCTTTGATACAGAAAGTCATTGAAAATGTTCGTGATGGTGTGACTTATTTGAATTAAAGTGAAAGTAGACAAGTGACTTTTAGTGAGATAGCACAACAGCTATCAGAAGCTCATTTTGAATTCTAAAACTTGTTAGAATTCTACATATGAGATGTTGTCAGTAGTTGTGAAGCTTAGGGATGTCTTTCCTAGAGATTCTGGTTATTCATGTTGCCCAAGTGATGGTGATTGGAATAGAGTTGTAGCCATTAGTAACTGTTGGTGCAGAAATATGTTCGCGCCGGAGAAGCTGGAGTCGGAGAAGCCGTGGTCGCCGCCGCCGGGACCTGCAAGGGAAGTCTAAACCGGAGGTGGGGTTGCTCCGGCAAGACCCTCCGACGCTCAAGTCAGTACTCTGCCTCAACAAGAATGGAGTGCTCGAACGGAGAGTTTAGCAGAGTTTTGAGATAAAAAAAATGAGCTTAAAAAATAACGTATCTGAGTCCCCCCTTTTATAGGTGGGGGAGACAACGGACTGATGGCGACGTGTGTAACTGCCTGGTAGTGGGCCGCCCATGGTCAGGAGAATTGATTGCGAAAGATAATGGAGCAGACACGTGGGTATCACCTCGACTTGCCACGTGGAATCCGTTATGAGGGGTGGAGCAGCGTCCGTCGTCAGGAGAATCGCATGGTATCCGTCGCAGGAGGTGGAGCAGGTTCGTGGCCGTTACTGTGGCCTGCCAGGGGGACAATGGAGCTGTGCGGAGTCCGCCACAAGAAGTGGAGCAGGGCGGCTATGGCTGCTGCGGCTTGTCAGGGAATGATGATACTGCGTGGAGTCCGCCACAGGAGGTGGAGCAGGGTCGCGGCCGTTTTGAGGGCCTGTCAGGGGGCGTGGATCTGTCGATTGAAGCTCGGCAATGGTCGGAGCCGTCGTGAGCGGAGCCCGGCTCCCGTAGGAGTCCGGGCGGAGCTGTTCTGATGTCGGCGGCGGAGTCCTGCTCCCGTAGGAGTCCGGGTGGAGCTGTGATGATGGCGGCAGAGCCCGGCTCCCGTAGGAGTCCGGGCGGAGTTGCGCTGATGTCGTCGGTGGAGCCTGGCTCCCGTAGGAGTCCGGGCGGAGCTGCGCTGCAAACAAAGTCAAGGGGTGAAGTCCGGCTCTGATAGGAGTCCGGATTGAGCTTACCAGCGATTGATATTGAGAGCGGAGCCCGGCTCCCGTAGGAGTCCGGGCGGAGCAGCGCTTGCTGATGGCGGTGGAGCCCGGCTCCCGTAGGAGTCCGGGTAGAGCTGCACTTGCCGATGGCGGTGGAGCCCGGCTCCCGTAGGAGTCCGGGCGGAGCTGCACTTGCTGATGGCGGTGGAGCCCGGCTCCCGTAGGAGTCCGGGCGGAGTCGCGCTTGCTGATGGCGGTTCCGTCGTGGGTTCCGGCTGTGGGTATTTTATACCCAACACCAGTCCCCCTACTTCCGAGTTTGAATTTCAAACGAAGGAAGTACAGAGAGGGAGAGAGACATAGCTGAAACCGTCCCTTCGAATCCTGCGCACTGCCGCCTCCAGATATTTTGGCATTAAATGAGCGCGTGCCGGGGTCTTTTCGAGTTGGGGCGATATGAGGGGGCGCTTCGAGAATCCCGCAGGTACACTGGCCTAGGTACGGCGTAATTATGGCCCTGCCAACCGCCAGCCGCCTTTAGTCGTCCGCCGCGGGGAGTGGGACACGTGTCGAGCGCGGACTGGCCTGGGGGGATTCGAGATCATTATGGCGCCGGATCCCAGGGTCTATTTAAACCCGTCCTCTCTCCTTCAGGCGTCCTACTCCATTTTTGATTTTCGCCGGCGTCTGTCATCTCCCCGAGAGTCTGCTCTCGCGAACGCCCTTTCGAGCCGTAGGCGCCTTCCGTCTCTTGCCCCCCGGGTCCTCAGAGCAAGATAGGTTAGTGCCCACCTTCTTTTCACCGCCTAGGGATCTTTTGTCTTTTCATTCTCTTCGTGTCTTCCTCCGGGTTGTCCTTTGGCGTTTCGTTCCCCTCTCGATTTGCCTTTCTAGGGCCCTTTAGGTTTTCCCCCGAGAAAAAATGTCTTCTGAATCTTCTGTCTCCGTAAGTTCTGGGAGTTCTTCTGCTTCGAACCCCCAGGCCCCCGTTTCTGCGGATGAACCCGCGCTCGGGGCAGGGCCTCGCCCGGTTTTCGCGCCGGGCGCCATTTCGTGTTCGTCGACTCCGGACGAACTTCTCCTGATAAGGGCTCGATACGGGGTCCCTGCGGAGTACGACCTGGAGCTTCCTGGCCCCTCTGATAGGGCCAGCGCTCCCCCTCCCGACCGCTTTTGCCTGTACCAGGAGGCCTTTCGTGCCGGGCTTCGGCTTCCGCTCCCAAACTTCGTCGCCGCCTTCTTTCGCTTTTTAGATATTTCACTTGCTTCTGTTGCCCCGAATTCCTTTAGGTTTTTGATAGGGTTTCTCTCTCTCTGCCACATAGCCGAGGTCCAGCCATCCCTCTCCTTATTCAGACATTTCTACACCTTCAAACGCCATCCTTCAGCGAAGGATTGGTGGTACTTCTCCCCCCAGTTCGGCAAGAAGAGGTTGCTGAAGGGCGCCCCTTCTTCGATTCACAACTGGAAGGGGAAATTCCTCTTTGTCTACTGCCCGACCTTAGAACTAAGTCTGCCCCGTTGGGGGGCTCTGAGGGATTCCGTCCGCCGGGCTCCCAGCCTGGGAGAGGATGACCTCCAGGCCGTCCAGAAGCTTCTGAGTTACCCCGCTCCTTCCCTTCCTAACCTTCTGAGGGAGCAGCTTCTTTTCAACATCGGCCTGAGCCCCCAGGATCCAGCAAGTATTTATCTTTTCTCGCCTTCTTTTCGTTTATTTTTTCTCCCCTCTTCTTTCTCTTTTTTTCTTCCTTTTTTTTTTTTTTTTTTTTTTTTTTTCGGACTGATCGATGTTGCTTCTTTTTCTTCTTCTTCTCTCCCCCCCTCCTTTTTCTTTAGCAATGGACGCCGAAGCCACGCGGATGCTCGCCAAGTCCATGAGAGCCCAGAAGAGGAAGGGCACGACGACCTCCGGCTCAGCGAAGAGGGCCAAGGTGGGAGAGACGAGCTTGGTCGCGCCCGTCCAGGCGACCCCGGCGATCGACACTCCTTCGGATGCCGAGCCAGCGGCCCCCCGGGCTCTCCCAGGGAGCCCACCGACCGAGGTCCCCATTCCGGAGGTCCGCCCCGCGGAGGCGCCCGCCGTGGGGAGGAGAAGGAAATCGGTGGCCCGCAGGGTGAGCGGCCACCGAACTACCGCAGACGAGTCCGTCTGCTCCGAGGGGGGATCGGAGAACCCCTTCAACGACAAGGCTCTGATCAGGCGGCTGCTCGACGGCTGCATTCTGCCCGATGTCGTGGAGAGGATCGACCATGCCGATCCCGAGCAGCGGGCCTGGGATACTCTGGGATCCTTTCTTGAGGTAAGCGGATGTTTATTTGCATGGTTGTTCGGTCTTTGTTGTAATTCTCTATCCGTCCTTGCAGATCGGGCACCAGCTCTTCGCCTACGTCGAGGCATCGGGCCGCGCGAGAAGGGACCTTCTCCGAGCGGAGGAGCGCTGCCGGGACGAGGCTGCCCATCTTCAAGCGAAGACGGCCGAGGTGGCCGTCCTCCGGGAGGCCCTGGAGAGAGAGAGACAGGAGCGGGAAGAGGAAAGACAAGCCCGGGAGGAGGAAAGACAAGCCCGGGAGGCGGAGAGACGGAGCCTGGAGGAGTCGGTGAGGAAGGCGGAGGCCGAAGTCGCCCATCTGGCCGAGTAAACTCCGGTTCTGGTCTCGGAGGCCAGGACCCTTGCGGTGGAGGAGTTCAAGGCCTCCGCGGAGATGAGGGAGCTGAACGTCCAGTTCGGCCTGGAGGCATTTACCAAAGGGTTTGAGCTTTGCCGGGAGAAGGTGGCTAGCAGATATCCCGATCTTGGCCTCGAATTCTTGGAGGAGTCCGACGACGAGGCCGGCCCTTCGCCCGCCGCCACAGCAGTTGCACCCCCCGCGCCGAACTCTCCACCCCCCGTTCCCGAGGTCTGAGACCTCCGACCTTGTATCTTTCTTTTGTTGTCATGCTTCCTTTTCATTTGTCTTCAAGATCAATTAATAAAGCCGAATTTCTTTTTGTGGACGATTTTTTCCTCCCTCTGCTCCTTCTTTCCGGCCTTCCTTCTTGTAACGAATCGGCCTTTGACGCTTGCCTCTTCCGATGGCAGTGTCTCGCTGAAGCACTCCCCTTGCCCCTGGGGGTCCCGCTGAAGTCCACTATCCGACGGTTGAAAAAGGAGGTCCTCCGCTTGACGAGGAAGCTGAAGAAGTCGGAAGGTGAGCTCCGTCAAGCGAAAAAATGCTACTCCGAGGCCGCTGCCGAGGCCGCCCACTTCAGGAGTATTCAAGTGAAGGCGATCATGGACTACAGTCGGAGGAAGGCGAGCTTCACAAAAGAGCTTGAGGAATGTAAGAAGAGCACCAGTGACCGAACTTGGGCTCAAGAAGCCAGGATCAGCGCCCTTAAGATGGAGCTTTCAGCTGCGCAGAGGAGGATTGGCCAGCTGGAAGGAAACTCATCCCGGACCCTAGTGCGGGCTGACGATGCCCAAAAATGATCGCAGAGGGTCTCCGACCTCCAGAAGCAGCTTCAAGACGCCGAAATGAGCCACGACGTGCAGCGGGCTAGCTGGCGCCGACTGGTAGAGGAGCACAAGGGGAGATTCCGTCGAGCGGCAGACGAGGTAGTCCGTCTCCAGAGGCAGTTGGTTACTAGGGCGCAGCTTGCTAACGCCCAAGATAACGAAGAGCTCCGAGCCCTGAGAGGCTCTGTCGAAGGGATTTCTGTCTCCCTTGGGGAGAAGACAGCGGAGCTTCAACAAGTAAAAATTCAACTGGGACTTGAGCGGAAGGCCATCGCAGACGCAGAGGCGGAGTCCGAAGTTCTGCGGAAGTGGCATCGGGAAGCGGAGGCTGAGAGCCGGCGACTTCGTCAGGCGCTCCAGGATATGCTGCAAAAGAAGGAAGAACTAGAGGAAATGGTGGAGACCCTGAGGCAGTCCTGGTCGGGGGATGGAGGTGATCACCCTATGTTAGAGGGAGCAGGACCTCCTTAGAGTTCTTTAGTAGTCACCCCCCTTTTGTAGCTGCCCCCCTTTTCTTTTCTTGTCGTTTTGTCCCTCTTTTTCTGGCCGTCCTGGCCCTGTAGCACATATATCGGAAATGAGAAAAAGGTATTTTGTGTTACCTTGTCCGCGCGTAGCACTAATATTGTCGTTCGTTGATCCTTTCTCGTTGTTTAGCCTGTTTGGCTTAGAGGTCGCCGTGGGAAAGGGCTCTTCCCTTCCATCCGATCTCATCATGTGGCCGAGCCTCGCCACCGTTTTTAACCCTTGCTGGCGAAGTGGCGGATGGAGCCCGGCTTTCTTAGGAGCCCGGGCGAAGTCTTTCTTGGGGGCGGAGCCCGGCTCCCGTAGGAGTCCGGGTGAAGCTTTACCTGGCGGCGGAACCCGGCTCCCGTAGGAGTCCGGGTGAAGCTTTACCTTGGCGGCGTAACCCGACTCCCGTAGGAGTCCGGGCGAAGCTTTACCTTGGCGGCGGGACCCGGCTCCCGTAGGAGTCCGGGTGAAGCTTTACCTTGGCGGCGGAACCCGGCTCCCGTAGGAGTCCGGGTGAAGCTTTACCTGGCGGCGGAACCCGGCTCCCGTAGGAGTCCGGGTGAAGCTTTACCTTGGCGGCGGAACCCGGCTCCCGTAGGAGTCCGGGTGAAGCTTTACCTGGCGGCGGAACCCGGCTCCCGTAGGAGTCCGGGTGAAGCTTTACCTTGGCGGCGGAACCCGGCTCCCGTAGGAGTCCGGGTGAAGCTTTACCTGGCGGCGGGACCCGGCTCCCGTAGGAGTCCGGGTGAAGCTTTACCTTGGCGGCGGGACCCGGCTCCCGTAGGAGTCTGGGTGAAGCTTTACCTTGGCGGCGGAACCCGGCTCCCGTAGGAGTCCGGGTGAAGCTTTACCTGGCGGCGGAACCCGGCTCCCGTAGGAGTCTGGGTGAAGCTTTACCTGGCGGCGGAACCCGGCTCCCGTAGGAGTCCGGGTGAAGCTTTACCTTGGCGGCGGGACCCGGCTCCCGTAGGAGTCCGAGTGAAGCTTTACCTTGGCGGCGGAACCCGACTCCCGTAGGAGTCCGGGTGAAGCTTTACCTGGCGGCGGAACCCGGCTCCCGTAGGAGTCCGGGTGAAGCTTTACCTTGGCGGCGGGACCCGGCTCCCGTAGGAGTCCGGGTGAAGCTTTACCTGGCGGTGGAACCCGGCTCCCGTAGGAGTCCGGGTGAAGCTTTACCTTGGCGGCGGGATCCGGCTCTCGTAGGAGTCCGGGTGAAGCTTTACCTGGCGGCGGAATCCGGCTCCCGTAGGAGTCCGGGTGAAGCTTTACCTTGGCGGCGGAACCCGGCTCCCGTAGGAGTCCGGGTGAAGCTTTACCTGGCGGCGGAACCCGACTCCCGTAGGAGTCCGGGTGAAGCTTTACCTTGGCGGCGGGACCCGGCTCCCGTAGGAGTCCGGGTGAAGCTTTACCTTGGCGGCGGAACCCGGCTCCCGTAGGAGTCCGGGTGAAGCTTTACCTGGCGGCGGAACCCGGCTCCCGTAGGAGTCCGGGTGAAGCTTTACCTTGGCGGCGGAACCCGGCTCTCGTAGGAGTCCGGGTGAAGCTTTACCTTGGCGGCGGAACCCGGCTCCCGTAGGAGTCCGGGTGAAGCTTTACCTGGCGGCGGAACCCGGCTCCCGTAGGAGTCCGGGTGAAGCTTTACCTAGGCGGCGGGACCCGGCTCCCGTAGGAGTCCGGGTGAAGCTTTACCTTGGCGGCGGAACCCGGCTCCCGTAGGAGTCCGGGTGAAGCTTTACCTGGCGGCGGAACCCGGCTCCCGTAGGAGTCCGGGTGAAGCTTTACCTTGGCGGCGGGACCCGGCTCCCGTAGGAGTCCGGGTGAAGCTTTACCTGGCGGCGGAACCCGGCTCCCGTAGGAGTCCGAGTGAAACTTTACCTTGGCGGCGGGACCCGGCTCCCGTAGGAGTCCGGGTGAAGCTTTACCTGGCGGCGGAACTCGGCTCCCGTAGGAGTCCGGGTGAAGCTTTACCTTGCGGCGGAACCCGGCTCCCGTAGGAGTCCGGGTGAAGCTTTACCTTGGCGGCGGGACCCGGCTCCCGTAGGAGTCCGGGTGAAGCTTTACCTGGCGGCGGAACCCGGCTCCCGTAGGAGTCTGGGTGAAGCTTTACCTTGGCGGCGGGACCCGGCTCCCGTAGGAGTCCGGGTGAAGCTTTACCTGGCGGCGGAACCCGGCTCCCGTAGGAGTCCGGGTGAAGCTTTACCTTGGCGGCGGGACCCGGCTCCCGTAGGAGTCCGGGTGAAGCTTTACCTTGGCGGTGGGACCCGGCTCCCGTAGGAGTCCGGGTGAAGCTTTGCCTTGGCGGCGGAACCCGGCTCCCGTAGGAGTCCGGGTCTTCCATTTTGCTTGAGCCGGTGGTGAGGTTCTCGTCATCAGCCTGGCTTGTGGGGGCGCGTTAGGGCGCTGTAAGGCCTCTTCCCCCTCCGGTCTAAAAGAATCGGGCCTTCAACTTTGCTCATGTCAGGACGAGGTTCTCCTCCTGTTCCTGACATGGCTATGGGGGCACATTAGGGCGTTGCAAGGCCTCTCCCCCCATCCGGTCTAAAAGAACCGGGCCTTCGACTTTGCTCAAGTTAGGGCGAGATTTTCCTCCTGTCTCTAACAGGGCTGTGGGGGCACATTAGGGCGTTGTAAGGCCTCTCCCCCCATCCGGTCTAAAAGAACCGGGCCTTTGACTTTGCTCAAGTTAGGGCGAGGTTTTCCTCCTGTCCCTAACAGGGCTGTGGGGGCACATTAGGGCGTTGTAAGGCCTCTCCCCCCATCCGGTCTAAAAGAACCGGGCCTTTGACTTTGCTCATGTCAGGACGAGGTTCTCCTCCTGTTCCTGACATGGCCGTTATTTTTTGGAGAGGTCATATCCAGTCATAATACATCCGCGTTAAGCAGGAGGAGTGCGTTAGCTAAAAAGAAAAGTAGATTCAAAATGAAACAGTAAGCAATATATTTACAGTTCTCCCGCTCCTCCTTGAGGCCCTCCGACGATGGAGTCGATGGTCCCAATAGGAGGCCGGTCCCCGGGCTGCTCCTCCCTCTTCTGTGGTTCGGGCGGCGGGAGGGCTCTTGGCCGGTCTCCTCTACCCTCAGGCCTGCGGCGGATGAATCTGTCGAGCCGACCTCGCCGGATGAGCTCCTCGATCTCGTCCTGGAGCTGGATGCACTCTTCGGTGTCGTGGCCGTGGTCGCGGTGGTAGAGGCAGAACTTGTTGGGGTTGCTCTTCCCGAGGTGCGTGCGCATCCTCTCCGGCCTAGGGATCAGCTCCCTGACCTCCATCAGTACCTGGGCCTTCGAGGCGTTGAGGGGGGCGTAGCTGCGGAACTTCCCTGGCGGGGAACCCCGCCGAAACCTGTTGTCCGGGCTTCTCTGCCTGCGTGCCCGGGGTGGAGTATGGGCGCGCTTGTGCCCAGGAGGGGATCGGGAGCGAGGCCGGGCTTCCCTTGGCCTCTTCTCAACTGCGGGCTTGCCAGAATCTCCCACCTGGCGCTCCCTTGCAGTCTTTTCATCCTTCATTTTGAAGGCTTCTTCCGCTCGGGCGTATCCTTCAGCCCGAGCCAGCAGATCAGCGAAATCCCTGGGGTACTTCTTCTCCAGGGAGTACAAGAGATCATTCTTCTGAAGGCCACCTTTCAGGGCGGCCATGGCCACTGACTGGTCCAAGTTCCGGACCTCCAGCGCCGCGATGTTGAAGCGGTTGATGTAGGCCCGTATGGACTCCCCTTCCCTCTGCTTGATGTTGATGAGGGACTCCGAACCTTTCCGGGGACGTCGGCTGCTGACAAAATGGGCCACGAATTGGTGGCTCATTTGGTCGAAGGAGAAGATGGTACCCGGCTTCAGTGCCGAGTACCAGTTTCTTGCTGCTCCCTTCAAAGTAGACGGGAAAGCCCGGCACAAGATGGCGTCGGGGGCACCATGAAGCAGCATCATTATTCGGAAGGCCTCCAGGTGGTCCACCGGGTCCGACGTCCCGTCGTAGCTTTCAAACTGGGGGAGCTTGAAATTCGGCGGGATCGGTTCCTGCATAATCATTTGGGAGAAGGGAGGGTCAGTGCAGATATCCTCACCGTAAGCGGGAGGCGCATGGCGGAGTTCTTCGATCCGCCGGTTCATCTCCTGGAGCCTCCGGTCCAGGAAATCCTCTCGACTTCGAGTCTCGAGGGTCCGTTGGCAGAACGGGGGCAGGGATCTCCCAGGGGTGGGGTCGTGGTCCGACTGAGGGCTCTCCACCCTCGGGTTCGCCTTCTCGGGAAGGACGGGGCGGCTAGCCCAGGTGGCTCGCCCCACCGCCGGGTTCTGGCATTCCGGAGATGCCCCTTCCGGATGCGCTGACGCCTGCGGCGGCTGCTGCTGCATCGCCTGTACGGCCTCGACGAGGCCCTTGACCTGCTGCGCCAGCAAGTCAAACTGCTCCGCGCCGACCGCCATCGCCGGAGGGGGAGGAGGGGTTGGCTGAGACACGGGAGGGGAGGCCGGAGCCTGAGATCTGGCCGCGGAGGCCGTGGACCGCCGGGTGGACGCCCTGCGCGGAGGCATCGGGTGTCGATCTCGCGGGGGAGGATTAGCAGTAGATGACGGAGAGATGGCCGGAGGTGGCTCCGTTGAGCGCTCCTTTAAGAACAAGGGTGCTGCGAAGATTCGCGCCCTTCCTCTAGCGCCAATCCTGTTGGTGCAGAAATCTGTTCGCGCCGGGGAAGCTGGAGTCGGAGAAGCCGCGGTCGCCGCCGCCGGGACCTGCAAGGGAAGTCTAAACCGGAGGTGGGGTTGCTCTGGCAAGACCCTCCGATGCTCAAGTCAGTACTCTGCCTCAACAAGAATGGAGTGCTCGAACGGAGAGTTTAGCAGAGTTTTGAGATAAGAAAAATGAGCTTAAAAAATAACGTATCTGAGTCCCCCCTTTTATAGGCGGGGGAGGCAACGGACTGATGGCGACGTGTGTAACTGCCTGGTAGTGGGCCGCCCATGGTCAGGGGAATTGATTGCGAAAGATAATGGAGCAGACACGTGGGTATCACCTTGACTTGCCACGTGGAATCCGTTATGAGGGGTGGAGCAGCATCCGTCGTCAGGAGAATCGCATGGTATCCGTCGCAGGAGGTGGAGCAGGTTCGTGGCCGTTACTGTGGCCTGCCAGGGGGACAATGGAGCTGTGCGGAGTCCGCCACAGGAAGTGGAGCAGGGCGGCTATGGCTGCTGCGGCTTGTCAGGGAATGATGATACTGCGTGGAGTCCGCCACAGGAGGTGGAGCAGGGTCGCGGCCGTTTTGAGGGCCTGCCAGGGGGCGTGGATCTGTCGATTGAAGCTCGGCAATGGTCGGAGCCGTCGTGAGCGGAGCCCGGCTCCCGTAGGAGTCCGGGCGGAGCTGTTCTGATGTCGGCGGCAGAGCCCGGCTCCCGTAGGAGTCCGGACGGAGTTGCGCTGATGTCGTCGGTGGAGCCTGGCTCCCGTAGGAGTCCGGGCGGAGCTGCGCTGCAAACAAAGTCAAGGGGTGGAGTCCGGCTCTGATAGGAGTCCGGATTGAGCTTACCAGCGATTGATATTGAGAGTGGAGCCCGGCTCCCGTAGGAGTCCGGGCGGAGCAGCGCTTGCTGATGGCGGTGGAGCCCGGCTCCCGTAGGAGTCCGGGCGGAGCTGCACTTGCTGATGGCGGTGGAGCCCGGCTCCCGTAGGAGTCCGGGCGGAGCTGCACTTGCCGATGGCGGTGGAGCCCGGCTCCCGTAGGAGTCCGGGCGGAGCTGCACTTGCTGATGGCGGTGGAGCCCGGCTCTCGTAGGAGTCCGGGCGGAGTCGCGCTTGCTGATGGCGGTTCCACCGTGGATTCGGGCTGTGGGTATTTTATACCCAACAGTAACATTCTTGAACTTGTTGTTGATGCCACCAAGATCATCTCAGGTAGCGACTATCCTATAGCTAATTTATTTCTAAATGAAGTTTCTCAAGTGAAAGAAGTACTAGATGACGAAGTTAATGATGAAAATGATTTCATTAGAAATATGGTCCATGCTATGAAAGAAAAGTTTGATAAATATTGGGAGGAGTATAACTTAGTGATGGCTATAGTTATACTTTTAGATCCTAGAGCCAAAAAGGTTTCTATGGAGGATTGGTTCCCTCAATTATATTTCGGTGAAGAGATCAAACAGAAAATTGAGTTAGTGGAGGGAGCTTTGAAAGAAATTTTTAATGAGTATGCACAACAGTATGGTGCTTCACCTAGTTGGCAAACAAGTGGTGAAGTTAGTTCTCAAAATGTATCTTCTTCCATCCATACGGCTTCCTCTTATGCAGAAGGTTTCCAGGGGATGAAACAATTTGTTAAGTCACGTATGTCCACTTAACCCAATAAATTTGAATTGGATGTGTTTTTTGAGGAATGGTTGTATGTATGTGAAGGAGATTCTAGTTCATTTTGTGTATTAGATTGGTCGAAGGTTGTTGTGGTCATGGGTCAAGAGATCGAATGGCTCAGATGATTGGCTTATACCTCCATCTCCGCATACATAAGGTATTGTCCGCTTTAACTCATGATCATTTTTAGGCTTCAGTGAGCCTTAAGCTTTAATATTATATGGGACTAAAGAAGTCCTCTCTACCCCACAACACAGCCCCTTAGTCAAGAGGGAGTATGTGTGGATAGGAAGCATTTCCACAGACGGCGCCAATATTGTAGTCATGGGTCAAGGGGTCGAATGGCTCAGATGGTTGGTTTGTGCCTCCGCCTCCGCATACGTGAGGTATTGTCCACTTCGACTCATAACCATCTTTAGGCTACAGTGGGCCTCAGGCTTCAATAGGCCTTTGACTTCAATGAGCCTTGATCATTTAGAGCCTCACGGTTTTGTCCTTTAAAAAATGCTTCATATTGGGAGAGAAGATTTCAATCCATATAAGCCATATTTTCTCTTGACTCATAACCGATATGGGACTAAAGAAGCCCTCTCTACACTACAACAAAAATAAATCAGTTCAAATATCTTGTATTGTTTAGAATGATAGTAAATATTTTAACGATTTTCATAACTACCGTAGCTCCTAAAGCAACCTTTTGTGTTGGCACCAGAGTCATTGATACTTATAGAGCCCCATTAGCACCATCAATGGTACAAGCATTGATTTATGGGAGAGATTGGCTTAGGTATGCTGTTGGCTTAAAGAAGAAAATAAAGTTTAGTTTTGATTTTGAATAAGTGAAATTTAAATTTGAATTTTAAAAAATTTGATCTAATCTTTTTTTCTCCTTCTTTTGCAGATTAAAAAGGAATCTATTAACATTAATCTTTCGTGAAGACTGCATCTTTGTGGTGTAATATTATTAGTATATGTGATCTTTCAAATTGATATTAAATTCTAATTAGAGTTGTGGCAGTATATTGTTGAATTGAACAGATTTTTTTTTAATTTTACAGATTGATAAGGAATCTGAAGGAATTAATTTTTCATGGAGGCTGATGAAATAACGTGCCACTCATTTTTTTTTTTTTTTGTCAAATATTGATGTGCAATGAGTACTTTCCTATCAAATGTTGATGTATTTGAGATTTGAAACATTTTGCAATGTAATTTATTTAGAATTTTTGATTTTTGATTATAGTTTGTCATATTATTGTTCTTTCTATATATTTTTTAAATTTTTTTAAATATTAATTATTCTGAATAGGTTCGGCTCGATCCAGTAAAAATTTGGCTTGGCTCGGCTTGGCTTAATTTCTTGAATTTAGCCGAACTCAAGCCATCCTATTTAACTCTCGAGCGAGTTTGAGTCGGATTCTTATAGACTTGTCGAGCCCGAGCTGAGCTTTGAGCTGGCTCACAAAAGAACTGAGCCGAGCTTTGCCAGTCAAAGCTCGGGCTCGGCTCGATTTTGCTTGATAACACTACTACTTTGGAGAAGACTAAGATTTTTTACATTGCTATCCGTTAAAAAATAGACCAAACATAATGGAGGTCTTCCATAATAAATGATCTAGTATCAACATAGACCACTCTAGGAGCAAGAATTTGCCACGTTAGATTAGAAAGTCAAATCATATATTAAATTTCTGGAGATCCTAACTTACCAATACAATATTGGATTAATATATTTTTTTAAAAAAAAGATGATAATTTTCTCATCTCTAACACCAACTCATGGAGGGCTTAACATGCCTAGCATAAATAGAGAATAAACTCATGATCGACTAAACATGCCCAGTGATTTTGAAATTCAAAATAGATGGTTAAAATAAAAAAAAAAAAATTAAGAAAAAATTTTGACCGAGTATATCTTCCAATCTCAAAAGAATTAGATGAGGTGGCTTAAGACAAGATTGGGAGGATTTAAGTTTTTTTTATGATGATTTTTCTTAGCCATTTTAATTTCAGGAAAGATGCAATCTTTTTTAAATAGAAGAGCCATCTGACTTAGATTATACAATGATGAACTTTACTAGCATAAATAGAGATTTTGTAAATCAATTTTATTGTTCACTAAAGAAAGTAATATCTTTATTGAGGATAATTTCTGATTCTTGCATTTCATTGTTCTCCAATAGGAATATATATATATTACAAGGTCTAGCTATTGTAGCAATTACAAGAAGAAAGAATATCTCGATTACATACTAAGTAAAGAAAAATCAAATGTAAAATAGCTAAATAAGGAGAAAGACCAAATAGGAGTGTCAGCCAAATATGAATATGTGTTGACTTGCTAAACATAGAAAAGAGCCAAATAAAAGTGCAAGCCAAAATAGAATGTTGGGTTGGAATGAGTGTGTGCTGATACACCCCCTCAAGATGAAGAATCGGGAGAACGAATCTTCAGCTTGTTCCTTAGGAACCTAAAACGGGAGGTACCCAATGGCTTGGTGAGAATATCGGCAAGCTGATCTTGGGTGGAGATGAACTGAACAGATAGTTGATGTCTTGCAACACGTTCACGAATGAAATAAAAATCAATTTCGACATGCTTCGTGCGAGCATGAAAAACAGGATTGGCCGACAGATAAGTGGCCCCAATATTGTCACACCATAGAATCAGGGGACTATGTAAGGGATGGCCAAGTTTCTGAAACAATGACTCAAGCCAGATAAGTTCAGCTGATGCATCTGCTAAGGCTTTATATTCAGACTCTGTGGACGAGCGGGCAACTATTTTCTGTTTACGAGATGCCCAAGAAATGAGGTTGGGGCCGAGAAAAATTGCATAGCCCCCAGTGGAACGTCTATCAATCCCACTACCCACCCAATCTGCATCCGAGAAAGCTTGGAGAGAGCGAGAGGTGGATCGGCGAATGTGTAACCCATGATCAGCTGTAGCTTGAAGGTACCGTAAGATGCATTTGACCATAATCCAGTGATCAGTATTAGGAGACTGCATAAACTGGCATACTTTATTCACTGCAAAAAAAATATCCGGACGTGTCAATGTAACATACTGAAGAGCCCCAACAATGGAGCGATACTGTGTGGGGTCCGGATGGGGAGCACCCCCTGAATCAGAATCTTTTGTCATGGCCATTGGGGTCTGAACAGGTTTACAATCAACCATGCCTGCCTTTAAAAGAAGATCTTTAATGTAGCAATTTTGAGATAATAATAATCCAGTAGAGTTCCGAACAACCTCAATTCCTAAGAAAAAATAGAGATCACCAAGATTCTTAATAGAAAATTCCTTAGCAAGCTGTTGAAGGAGAAGAGAGATCTGACTGGAGTCATTGCTGGTTACCAAAATATCATCAACATAGATGAGCACATAGAGGACATGAGACCTCATCCTTAAAATAAATAATGAAGGATCAGTTTTGCTAGCAACAAACCCTAGTCGGAGAAGAAACTGGGAGAGACGGTGAAACCAGGCACGGGGTACTTGTTTTAACCCATATAAAGATTTGTGGAGATGACAGACATAATCTGGATGGTCGCGGTCCTCAAACCCTGGCGGTTGGGACATGTAGACTTCTTCTATTAGGTTGCCATGTAAAAAGGCATTATGAACATCTAATTGCCGGATGGACCAACCTTGAGAGATTGCAATACTTAGAATAGACCGAATGGTGATAGGTTTGATAACCGAACTGAATGTCTCATTGTAGTCGAGGCCAAGTTGCTGATGGAACCCTTTAGCAACTAGATGCGCTTTGTAACGCTCGAGAGACCCATCAGCTTTTCTCTTGATCCTGTACACCCATTTACATCCGACCAAATTCTTTTGATGAGATGAACGTGAAACAAGAGACCACGTACCATTACGAATTAAGGCATTAAATTCTTCAGTCATTGCAGCACGTCACTCAGAGTGTTTAGAGGCTTGAGTAAAGCAAGTAGGTTCTATGGTGAGGATAGTGGTGGTGAGGGCGGATGGCTGGTTGGAACGGGGTCGAAGTATCATGGAATGTGTACGGGTGGGTTGGGCAGGTGGGTCAGGGGAGGTTTTATCTTGCTGGGAGTTATTTGTAGGGGAAGGTGGTAATCTGGTCCGAACAGGTGCAGAGTCGTTAATGCTAAAAGGGCTTGGAATGGGATCGGTCATAGGAGAAGGTGTTGAGGCAGACCGAGAAAAAGGGGATGCAGCCGATGATGAGTTGGACAGACGATGCAAAGGAGAATGTGAAATCAGTGGAGGAACGGATGGTAGTGGGGTGGCCTCTTGTAGAGGTTGAAGTAATGTAACGCCCCAAGGTGGGGAAGAGGGAGATGATGGTGGTGGACAAGTTAATGAAGACTGAGATTGAAAAGGAAAGATAGATTCGTCGAAGCGAATGTGCCTAGCGATATATGTATGATTTGTTTTTAAATCGAGACATCGATAGGCACTATGAGAGGGACTATAGTCGAGAAACACACACGGTTGAGACCGATACTCCATTTTATACCGAGTGTAAGGACGAAGAAGAGGATAGCAAAGACACCCAAAAATTCGTAGGAAAGCATAGGATGGTGGTTTGTTGTGAATGAGTTCGAAGGGGGATACATCACTAGAGACTTTAGATGGCATCCTATTAATGAGAAAAATAGCCGTTTCAAAGGCATAGTGCCAGTATGACATGGGCACGGATCCATGAGCAAGAAGGGATAGGCCGATTTTCGTAATATGATGGTGACGACGTTCGACAGCCCCTTGTTGCTCGTGGGTGTGAGGAGCAGCAACACGATGGGTAATGCCAATTTTACGAAAAAATTAAGGAAGAGAGCGAAATTCTCCTCCCCAGTCGGTTTGGATTGATTTAATAGTACGAGAGAAATGCCGTTCAACCAAGGCTTGAAATTGTAAGAAAGTAGAGAATACATCAGATTTGCGCATTAATGGATAAAACCAAATATATTTACTTTGATCATCAACAAAAATTATGTAGTAGCGGTGTCCTAACAAAGATGGAGTAGGGGAAGGACCCCAAACATCACTATAAATAAGATCTAATGGAAACTGACTGCGACGATGGGACGGAGATAAATGCAACTTACTAGACTTGCCTAATTGACATGAGGGACAAAGGGGACGAAGATGTGCAGACTTGCAGGGTAGATTATTGGTCTTCACCATGGAGCGAAGCAAGCGATAATGGGGATGGCCCAAACGGTTGTGCCAGCCATCAAGAGTGGTGCTCTCGACTACGTGAACAGATGCAGACAATGGAGAAGGACTGGAATGGAGAGTGTATAATCCTCCTTTACTCGGACCGGATAACACTATGGTCTTGGTAGTTTGATCCTTCACAAGAAAATAAGGGGGGTGAAATTCAAAAAAGACGTTGTTGTCTTTTGCAAACTGTTGTACGGAAAGTAAATTTTTAGAATTAGAAGGAACGTGTAAGATGTTAGATAACTGAAAAGAAAGAGAAGAGTAGGGAGAGGAAAAAGAACCATGACCAATATGTGATATATGTAATCCCTTACCATTGCCTACATGCACCTGATCAGGACCAGTGTACTCATCATAGGAGGACATAGAATGAATGTCAGGAGTGATATGGTGAGATGCTCCTGTATCTAGGTACCAAGTGAGGGCAGTGGAGGGGTGAGGGGTAGGGAGAAGTGGTGGATTAGGATGACGTTGAGATGGATTTGGATTTGGATATGGTGAATATGAGAAAT
Source organism: Elaeis guineensis (assembly GCF_000442705.2). Classification (NCBI taxonomy): domain Eukaryota; kingdom Viridiplantae; phylum Streptophyta; class Magnoliopsida; order Arecales; family Arecaceae; genus Elaeis; species Elaeis guineensis. The sequence continues at coordinate 94,903,257 of NC_025995.2, forward strand.
TGACATTGGATTGTGGAGAGGAAAAGTATGGATATGGTTGCTGAGGGCGATAGAAGCAGGTGGCATTAGAGTGGTTGTTACGATTGCAAAACGAACACCATTGAGAACCACGGCTACCAGGTGGACCAGAACGACCACGACCTCGACCAAACTTGCCACGTCCTCCACGACCTCGAGTAAAGCCACGGCCAATAGAGGGCCTAGGGTCATTAGAAGAATGGACGAACCGTTGAGCAGTATTGACGGTAGGATTGGTAGGAGTGGCATCAGCAACAGTTAATTTTCTAAATGCTCGCATGCTTTCATGGCTAAGTAACAGCCCATGAAGTTCAGTGTATGTCGGAGGGGTGTGTCGGTTGAGAATGCCAGGGATCGCATCTTGTAGATCATCACATAGAGCACGCAATACATGAAGATTAAATTCGGTTGGCTTGAGGGCATTACCAGAGGTAGCAAGTTCATCAGCTACAGCTTTGGCACGTCGGAGCAGAGAGGTGACGGTCTCATCTGATTTTTGATGTAGATTTTGCAACTCTAGATGCAGAGACATGAGCCTGGTAGGAGATGCTGAACCAAAGGCTTCATGAAGAGTGGTCTAGCACTCAAAACTAGTTTCTTTGTCAAGAAGATGAGGAACCAAATCTTCAGATAATGAAGCAACAAGAAGGCTTACGAGTTGGGCATCTTGTTGTTGCCAAGCAGTAGCGGCAATCGGATCGATGGGTTGTGGGTGAGAGCCATCAAGGAATCCAAACAGGCCTTGACCCTTTAAGAAGGTTGTAATTTGCTTTCTCCAGATCAAAAAATTGGATGCATTTAATTTGATAGATAGAAAATGCTGTGCCAATGGAAAAGTGAGAGGGGTCATTGTGTTGGGTGGAGGAGGAGGAGAAGGTTTGGAGGAGGTGGAGATAGATGAACTGATGGCCATGAGAGAGCACAGAAGGAGGAAGAAGAAGAGATGCTCGTTGGAGCTTCAAGGCTCTGATATCATAAAGAAGGTAATATCTTTATTGAGGATAATTTCTGATTCTTGCATTTCATTGTTCTCCAATAGGAATATATATAGATTACAAGGTCTAGCTATTGTAGCAATTACAAGAACAAGAAATATCTCGATTACATACTAAGTAAAGAGAAACCAAATGTAGAATAGCTAAATAAGGAGAAAGACCAAATAGAAGTGCCAGCCAAATATGAATATGTATTGACTTGCTAAACATAGAAAAGAGCCAAATAAGAGTGCAAGCCAGAATAGAATGTTGGGTTGGAATGAGTGTGTGCTGATATTCACTAATAATAAAAGAGAAATTTAGATTCTATTTTTATTGATTTTTTTATTTTTTTATTTTCTTTAAAAAGATTTGAATTGAACGATTGGATGAAATTTTCCCCTCCTTCGCGGTCAGATCCGTACCAGCCTCTTGTTCCTTATTATTATTATTTTTTTTTGGGTAGGATTGTTCCTTATTTGAAGCATCCGCTAAAACTCTCACACTTACTTGTACTGTGCCTCCTGAGCAAGCGTGTTTATATTTGTAGTGAAGACTTGCTTGTGAATCAAAAGCCATCCTTCTTCCTCCCTTCCATTCTTATGGGCTGTTTGGCGGAATAAAAGAGTGAATGCTCTACTTCAATCAAGCTGGGATAAACTGGCAGTGGCCTTTTGCTGAAATCAACGGTGAGAAAAGAGCCAAAGCGTGTTCCTCAAAAAGAAATGTGGTGCCGTCCACGTTCTCCATAAAGTTCCGGAGGACTTTTAAATGGCCCTGTGCTCGAGGAAGTTGGCCAAGGGCAAGGATCGCTAGCGAGTCTTTGAGAAGGTTTTTGGCGCTCCTCAGTCATGGTCTTTCTTTATTTCTTCCTTTGCTCCTGTATTTTCTTCTTTGAACGATAATTTTGATTTTTAATAAAGTTCAAAGGTAGAAGAGTTCTCAATCCTTTATATATTAATTTAAAAAAATTATCAAAATCAATATAGACCATTTTAGCTCCTACAAATATGATTGAATAGGATCCAGGAGCAAAATCTGTCGTATTGAGAAGCAAAATTTTTGGAGATCATAATTTGATCATACAATGTCCGATTTCGATCATCTTTTTTTTTTTCAAATTGAACAGTTTTTCAAAATTTACGACATGAGCCATTCTATCGAGGAGATAGTGCCCCCAGCGATCGGATAAAATTCCTCCATTTTGATTCTGAAATGAACCTATCAATCCAAAAATTTTTATTTTGAATAAAATTTTGATCGATGGTAACTTCTTATCTGAGAAAAATCCGATGAAATGACAGCAAGCAAAATTGATCTAGAAATCGAGATGTATCTCCTAAAAAGTTTTAGTTTTTTTTTCAAATTATTTCTAATAGATTTATCTATCTTAGATAAAAGAATTCTTTTAGAACTAGAAGATATATATGACTCAATTTGTATAAGAACAAATCTCATTATGATAAATAAAAGATATATATTTTTATTTTAATCAATAAAAAAATAAAAAAAGGGTTTATTCAAAAAAAAATTTGCTTTTATTTTTTTTTTGAGAGATCTGGGAGAACCAAAGAAAATATTCTTCCTTCCCGATCGAATTATATATATATATATATATATATATATATATATATATATATATATATATATATATAAAGAGAGAAAGAGAGGAAAATAGATTAGATTAGGCTCAGATCAATTAGGTTCAGCTCCAAATCTGGTTAGAATCCCCGTTATCCGATCCGTATGGATTTTCATACAGAAAAATAAAAAGTTAATAATCACTTTTCCACTCATTTGAATTTGAAAAAACAAATATGCCACTAACGTGGATTGGATGGGAGTCCATGCATCATTAATGTATATGAGATGAAAATCCACACACGACGTGAATTGAAGATGAATTTATATTTATTTTAAAATATTTTTATTTATCATCATAAAATTTTTATTCTCAAATATTTTATTTATTTTAAATTTATCCATATATATTTTAGAATGATTTGTTTTTATTCTACAAGGGTTTATATTTTTTCATTCGTAATTTATATTTGTTCTTCGGAGTTCATTACTTAAATAATATTAAAAAAAATTATTTACAAAACTAATGTATTTTTTAACTTATTTATCAAACTAATACAAATCTGTAAAATACCATTTGAAATGTCGTTTTACGGTGCCACGTCACTTCCCATGTGGACACAAAAAAAAAAATTCATGTGAAAACGCCATTTGGAATGGTATTTTAAAAAATACCATTCCAAATGGCGTTCTTGATTTTTTCTAATAAAAAAATATCTCAAAAAAAATATCTAAAAAAAAAATACCATAGAAAATGACGTTTTCATCTATTAAATACTCAAAAAAAATAAAAAAACATACATGCGGCGATCACCACAAAAAAAAAAATTAAAGTCACCATTTGGAATGATATTTTTGAAAGCTTCAAAATCTTTAATTTAAAAAATTCTATATCCTTGATAATATAATATATCATAATAATATAATATAATATAATATAATATAATAATAATATATAAAATATAATAATATATAAAATATAATATAATATATCATAATAATAATATAATATAATATATAATAATATTTATATTAGATATTATAATACATTATTACAATATAATGTACTATATTATATTTTAATATAGTATATTATAATATAATATAATTACTATACTATATTTTAATATAATATATTATAAAATAAAATAAAATATTATATTATAATATTATAAAAAATTATTACAAGATATTAAAATATAATAATAATATAATATATATTTTATTATAAAATGTAAGATATTAATATAATATAATATATTATATTATTATAATAATATATAACAATATAATTATATCATAATATTTGTATAATACTATAGTAATATAATAATATAAGATTTTATATATAATAATATATACTAATATAATATATTATACTATATTAATATATAATCATATTATAAAATATATATTATATTAAAATAAAATATTAATATAATATAATATTTTTAATATAATAATATATAATAATAAAATAATATAATATATTATAATATTATAATATAATAGTATATCAATATAATATAATATAATATTATAATAATATTAACAAGCTTTTTAAATACATAAATCTTATTATTAGTGGTTTTCTTCTCATACAAATCTTTAAGCTTCTTCCAAAGTATAGTAGCCAATATTTTATTATCTACATGATGGTAAATATTGTCATCCAACCATTATCGAATAAAACCAACACATTATCGGTTCAAAAATTTTTACTTCTCATTGATCATATCTTTAGGCTTGGCATCATCACCTTCCAAGGGAGCATGCATCTCCTTACAATAAAGTAAGTCTAGCATCTTGCCCTTTCATGTCTCTAATTATCATCATTTAGGCTCACCATTCTATTTGTATTCACCTCCATTACTAACTTAGGAATTTTATAAAACACCTTATATATACCAATTATAGCTCTGATACTATTTATTGGGAAGGAGTGCTTTCTTCCCCTCTTAGGTGAGGTATTGATAATATTTCACAAGCACAATGTACAATGGCAAACAACAACCCAATAAATGTAAAAAAATCAAACAACTAAGAGAATAGGAACAACAAACTTTTACATGGAAAATACTTTAAGAAAGAGAAAAATCACGAAGCATAAAGTGAAAATGTACTAATCTAAACTGTATTGCATCGATCAGTGTCATCTCTATACCGATCAGTATCGATCAGAAAATCAATTCGTGTCATCCCCGTACCAATCAGTACTAGTACCGTACCGACTTATACCGGTCCAAACCGCATCGCACCGAACGGTTGGTAAAAGCACCATATCATACCAATGCCTTACCAACTTGTATCGGTCCATACCGCACTGTACGTAGCGGTTCGTGCCCTACCGACTTGTCTGATTTAATTTATTTTTAAATATTTTAAAAAATATAATTAAATTATCTGACATATTATTATTATTATTATTTACGTTATAATTTTTATAGCCTTTTTAGCATAATTTTTTCTCTCCTAATCTTCTGAGACACATGAGACTATGTGTATCCATGTTCACAAAGCATAACATCTGATCACTTGAAATTAAAATAATCTTTGATAAAAATAATAATTAATAATATAAAATAGAATAAAAAATATCAAGTGTAAAAAAAATAGTACAATAAAAGTATCAAAAATACTAAGTACAAATCTAAAAAATACTAAGTCCCACAAGGACGTCGTGGTGCTCGTGATCGCTTGGACTTTCTAAGGAAGATTCTCAACGATCGCTCCTGTTCTTGTATCTGCTATGATGGCTCCTCCCCCATATCAGTGGAGGTCTGCTGGTTATGCTGCTCAGGAATAACCTCTTCATCTCCTCAGGAATGGTCTGCTGTGCTGTCGGAGCATCTACGGACTGAGTGACACCCTCAATCCCCTCATCTGGATATACGGATGGTCCTGAAAAGAAAGTATCATACTCATGTGGCCAACTGGTACCCGTTGATGTCATTTAGGGCATGTTGGAAGAAGAAGGCCCTGCCATCTATGGATTAAGTGATGACATCTGCAGAATATGCGGTGATGACATATGTGAAACATATGGTAACGACGTATATCTCATATATGGTGCATCAGCTGTCCCATACCAAGGCACACAGCTATCTGGATCAACGCCAATCGTCACCAATATTTTTGAACTTATTCTCTCTATCTCACGCAGTATGCAGATCCGCTCATCCTCATCAACCGTAGATAAAGTACGACAAGCGTCCAACATAAGACCTGACATAGAATCAGTCTACATAATAAAAATAAAATTAATAATATATTATAAAATATAAAATAAAAATATAATAGAACTATATAAAATATTTTTTAATTTAAATTATTAGAAATAAAGATATTGATATAAAGTATAATTTTCATGGTCTTACCAAAAGACGCACAACAGAACTCTCACCCTCATATCTTGGAACTGCATACCGAGGCTGTCCAATGACCCACACTGTAATGCTAAGAAACTAAGCTATGTAATCCTCGGTATATGGACGACCTCTCAAAATAGGATCACCATTGACTATGTGATCTCGACGTGCATCCCAAATGATGATGGACTTTGCATGTCTGATACGCCAGCCAATACGAGCTCTCCCTCGTCGATCAATACGATGAAGTCTTTGGTTAGTATTAAACTGCTCTGGGATGCTCTGAATCTGGCCAAACTGCTACATAACACGATCGAAAAGATGTCATTCCACCACATCAAAATAAATAAGTGGCATCCTAGCAGTCCATATATCATGTCCAACTGTACACATCTGCAGCAATATAGCCAATATCTGGTCTGTATATGGCTCCCACAAAAATTGATAGAGTTAAAATAAAAAAAAATTAGTAAGCTAAAATTTTAATAGATTATGAATACTATAAAATGATATTTGTAAATAAATCAAATTTATCTATCTATATGTATCAACTAATGTATCCAGCTGGCACCTATAAATCCATGCCACTCTTGTCAATACGTGATGAACGTTGAATGCAACATTCCATCTACTTCACAGTCTACTCATGTTAAATAAATTTTATCAAATTTAAAATAGTACTAAATTTTAAATAAAAGAAGTAATATTTTTATACCTATATCCCAATGGTTCGTCTAGTCTGAATAGAACATCAGGATCATGCTACTTTGGTGACATCTCGAGCAACTGTCGTCGTAATGGACTGATAGTCGGCATACACTCTCATACCCAAATCTATAAATTTTAAAAAAATCATATATGATATACCCAATCTGAGCTACAATAGAATGTCGATAATGATAAAAATTTTTAATTCAGATACCTGTAATAATACAAAATAACAACCAATCTCGCTCTGGTCAGCATAAGAATCTCGACACATAATTCTGTGCAAGCAAGCTAGTACTGCACTACCCTAACTGGGCCTATGAGCGAAGTCTAAATCCTCTAATAATGGCAAAAATATTAACTTCATCTTATTCAATGAAGTATCGGATAATAGAACACCATCTAGCAACCGCAGCACCTGACCCCTAATATACTGCTGCACCATCTCCTCTGGTGCATCATCCCTAATGTAAAAATATCGATAACGATCTTCCAAACACTCTATCCTGAGTCATGAATGATTGAAAAACTGGACGTCGGACTTAAACCCTAGCAATCGCAAGCACAAAGCTTGCCACTCTGGAATGCTAAGCGTGGGATCAACTCCGGTTACTGGATCACCATCAACTAATAGTCTGATAAGGATGCTGACATCCTGTAACGTGATGGTCTCCTCACCAAATAGAAGATGAAACATGTGTGTCTCTGGATGCCATCTCTCAAGCAAAGCAGTAATAAGACCAACGTCTATCTGTATACGATCAATCCGATACACTCCATAGAATCCAAGATATCGTAAATAATCCAACACTCTATGTGGGATATTCTCTGTCCTCCAGAAGTCAGCATCGGATCATCGTAGACGAAGGTGTCTGGGCTCCTGCAATAAGATATAATAATTAGATAATGTATATAATTTTTTTAAAAAAATTTAAATAGTAAGAGTAGGATTGGAATGCTTATGCCGCCATCTAAAATAGTCTGTGATCGATGGTGCTCCTGCAATATAAGAATACTACTGTCTCGAGGACCGGGATGCTGTGGATCGTAAGTCATAATACGTTAATGAATCTAAAATAATGATATTATCATAAATATATTAAAAAATAAAAAATATGATAGCCATTCATTATATGAGAGATATATTTTAAACATAATATTGTCACATAATACAACTTAAACACACAATTCAGTTCATCTCTGGATATTAAACAACATTGAAAATACAATCCCACAGAAATACATAAAATAATGGTGAAAATATATCTTCAGAGCCTTTAATTTCTTCCACTGCTTGAAGTTGAAATGTGTTGAAGTATCTTAGGACAGCGGTGACGATCATGACTCTGTTCCTTACAAATGCCACAGTGGTTCTTACTTCTTATTTGCCTATCATCCATCTCATTTCACAGTCTTATTGATTTTGATCTACCTTTTTGCTTGGGTCTCATTTGCATGTTGAAGTGCAGCCATATAATAGGATAATTTAGCATAAGATGGCTCCTATTCTCCATAAATATCAATCAATACCTTCTACTTTCCACACTATGTTTTTCTGTATGACACTGTGTATTGAAATTGATCATTAACGGTTACCACAATAGCTTCAACTCTAACATCGGGATCTTTTTCAATAATATGTCGGACTAGTATGCTAATCATCCTTCCACTGATATATTTGTGGTCTTGACTCAACCCCGTAAACAAACAAGTGTGAGGATCCTCATATTTTGTGATTTGAAAATATCCATATTTTTTCAATAATGCAGCAAGAAGCCTCCATTTATAATTTGGAACATTATCTGATAATGTATATCGTACGGACCATAATTTTGAATGTGACTGAGCTATATTGTATGTCCGATGCTTCATAATGTGATAAAGATTAACAGCTCTCTTTAGATAATCTTTACTCTCAAACATTAGACCTTTAAAAAATTTAGTCATCGAGGAGTCCTAAAACTGATAGTCAAAGTTTAATCTTCGACCAGTACTAACACAACCACCATTATTTAAATTTATATCATTAAAAAATTATGGAGGTTCGTACAAATGAGGTTGAGGTTCTCCCACATTAATATTAAGCTCAACATCTTCATCATCATCCTCATCTTCACCATTATCATTATGACTGCTACTGTCCTCATCCATTCAATAGTCTTCATCCCCGCTTTCATCTAACTCAAAACCTAGATTATTAAAATTTATTCCACCGCCTATCCAGTCATCATCCCTTATATGAGTGTCGTATCCAGTACTTACTACTACTTTTATCAAAGGAGAAGTCACCATAGCAGAAGACACAGGAGAAATCACTATAGGATTTTGAATAATTGGACAATTAGGGCCAGCAGTAGTAATGTTGTTCTGCAAATATGGCTTCAACACTATCGGTTTGCACCATAGGAGTTACGAAAGACGAGGAAGGCCTAACAGTATTGTCCGCTTAGGTTAAAAACCGACTATAGTATCCAAAGCTCGGTACATCTTCTTTTTCAATATATAATTCTAAAAATTGACATTCTGAATATTTCAAAGAAAAGGTCAGCATTTCTTTGACATCTTCGTCGTCATCAATTGGAACTAAGATATACTTGTTCTGCATTAACTGTCCCGACAGATTAGGAGATCTCCATTTCAATTTTATTTCATTTTTTTTTTGTTTATAGGAATACTGCTGTATAAATGGTCCAATAATTCTTGATGTGATAATAATGAAGATATTCAAATTATCCGGTTTGCAGGGTGACTGTACTGCATATCAGTTTCATCATTCTGTATTATGCCATCATAATATAATAGTAGACGAACCCGAGTACTGGCCATTTTCTCAAAGAAATCTATGACAAAATCAAAATCAAAAAATTTAGTATTAGTAATTATTTTATCATTTCAAAAGATTTACATGATAAATGCATCATATCATCAACTAATAGGCACAAATATATCCTATCTCATTCAAGAATTGTATTAATTCTATAGGTTAATTACATTAATCAAACGATATGCAATAGAGATCGAAAAAAATTTTGACAGTATTTTTCCTTAGTTCTCTCCACACGGCTGAAAATGTGTGAGGAGAACTAAAGAAAAATACTTCCGAAATTTCTCTCGAACCCTCTGCATATCGTTCGAATAATATAATTACCTATATAATTAAATATAATTTCTAAACTGTCCAAACTAGACAATCAATTGATCAATATATATATTTTACGATGTCTATATAAAAATATATAAGTAAATATATATTTTATATGGATACCATAGAATATCCTATATTGGTCAACTGATGGATCTACGGTTTTATGAAATGTAATATATTTTAAAATTCTTAAATTAGAGTCGAATTGAATTTTAAATCAAATCCGAATCTAATGAGATAAAAATAAAAAATAAAAAATAATATGATAAAAATAAAAAATAAAAAGATTGAAATAGGAGGTGGGGGGGTGGGATGGGGCCGACCAGCCACCGCAGGGCCGCGTCGGGCTAAGGAAGGGGGGTTGGGAGGGGGCGGCCACCGCCGCGCTGTCGATGGGCCAAGGACGTGGGGGGGGGGGATAAGGCCGCCGCCGACCAACTGCCGCCGGCTGACCGCCGCACCGCCGTCGGCCAAGGAGGAGGGAGGGGGCACGCTGGGCCGCCGCAGGGTCGCTGCCGGTCGGCCACCACAGGGCCATGCGATACCACCGCCGAGGGGTTGCCACAGGGCCGCCGTTGATAGGCCGCCGCAAGGCCGCGCGGGGCCACCGTCGGTCGACCGTCATAGGGCCGTCGTCGGGGGGCCACCGTAGGGTCGTGCGGGGCCGCCACCGGGAGGCCGCCGCTGGCCGGCCGCCGCCTGCCGACGAGGGGGGAGGGCCAACGAAAAGGGGGGGGGGGCGGGTGGGGAGGGGGCGGCCGTCGCCTCCCTGCCATCGGGCCAAGGATGTGGAGGGGGGGTGGAGCGCGGCGCCACCGATGCACCGTCGGCCGACCGTCGTAGGGCCGTTGCTGGCCGAGCAAGGGGGAAGGGCGTGGGGAGGGGGGGCCGAGCAAGGGGATGGGGCGGCCGGCCAAGGGAAGGGGAGGGGCGGGGCGGCCGCCACCGACCCGCTAGTGGGCCAACGATGTGGGGGGGAGCGCAGGACCACCGCCAGCGGGCCAAGAAGAGGGAGAGAACAGAGGAGGAAAGCGAGAAGGAGCTCACTGCCGTCGGAGCTCGCTGCTTGTCGTCGGAGAGGAGAAGGAAGATATCGAAGGGAACGCCGGAGCTCGCCGCAGAGGTGAGTTTTGGTTCTCTCTTAGGTGAGTTCTGAATTTTTTTTTTTACTTCTTAAACAAAGAAAACTTCAGAAGAAATGGCGTTTTTGAAAACACCATTTCAAATGACGTTTTTAAAAATGCTATTTCAAATGACATTTTCAAAAATATCATTTTTTATGATATTTTTTTTAAAATATTTTTTTTTAAAAATATATTTTTCTTAAAAAATATAAAATAAATTATTTAGAATTGTGTTATTGAAAATGTCATTCCAAACCACGTTTTCACATGAAATTTTTTTTTTTGAATCCATGTGGCAGGTGACGTGGTATTATAAGACATCATTTTAAACGGCATTTTACATATTTATATTAATTTAATAAATAAATTAAAAAATATATTAATTTTATAAATAAATTTTTTTTAATATCATTTAGATAATGAAGTAATGAACTCTGTTCTTCGTTACTGCCATTTGTTGCGGAAAACATGTAAAGGCGCCTATTCTGTCCGCATTAAAGGATGTACAGTAATGTGAAGCCACCGTTAATATGGATAGGATAGGTCATTTTACGTCTTACCATAATAAACAACAATAATAAAAAATATAAATTGAAAATAAAATAAATATAATTTTTTTTAAAATAAATATAAATTATTATAAAATAAATATAAATAATTTAAAATAAATAAAAATACTGTAGAATAAATGTAAACTCGTTCCTCAACCCTTGACGTATGTGGTGTGTGAGTTTTCATGGGCTTGCATGATCTGTTCCATTCATATTAATAGCATATATTTTTTTTTTATTTTTTTAAATTCTGGCGATGGAAAAGTGTCCGTTAATTTCTGCTTTGCTGCGTGAAGATTCATATGGATTGGATGATGACAAATTTGATCGAATTTGCTCTAAACCCAATGGATTTGAGCCTAAACTCTGTCTCTCTCTCTCTCTCTGTATATATATATATATATATTTCTTGCACTGAGGTGGTAAGCTTTTTTTTTTTTTTTTTCCTGACAAAAGGGAGTAAGAGACCCTGCGAGGTGGGAAGAGGTGTCAATTTTAAGGGATAGGTGTGGTCGATTGGAGGTTGGCTGCGCTGGATCAAGAGCCAAGTTTGGCAACACATGGGCCTGATGGCTTTTACTATAAAGGAGAAAATTTTACCAGGCTTTTGCCCTTGACCATTTGATGGCGGTGGGGTGCTTCCCGTGCTCGTACGATTGAGGTGTGGAGATGACTGACGGGACAAGCTTAAACATCCCCTGGCGTGTAACCCGCGCTATACGGCAAAATTTATCTTACATCAAAATAAAAATTTATAATATTTTATTAATATATAATTTTTTATACAATATAACATATAATATTTCTATTAGCCAATAAATTGATGTTCTTTTTAATCTTCATCTAACATAATTTTTTTATCTAAATTAAAAAAATATAAATATCAAAAAATTTTATTAGAATATAAGTGAATTAAATTTCATAACAAAATATAAATCAAAATGATTGAAAAAATAATCCATAATTTGAAATATTTAATATTTAATATTTAAATATTTTTATTTTTTAAAAATTTATATTGATCTTATTGGTGTACTCTAAAAATATATAATAATTTAATATAAAGTAATTGATACTTAATAATAGTATAACAAACAGCTACATACATCATATATAAGACATCAAGTATCATCCTTATCTAGAACTTCATTTTTTATTTTAAAATTTTATTTAAAATTATCATCAATATAGTAATAAATTTTTTAAACAATCGATAATAAAATGATAAAATAATAATGATAAAATTATTTCGACCGTTCGAAACTTTTCATTCGATTGAGATGAATCTAAAATTTCCTATTTAGCTACTCCAAGTCTTCCACCAAATTGTGACTCCTGCGAACGAAAAAAGTGAATGGAAAAAGTAAAGAAAAAATTAAAAAAAATATACAAAAAGTCAATGAAAATAAAAAAAATAAAAAAATAAGACCTTTTTTCATATTGATTTATAATTTATTTTAGTACAAACCAAATACTATAAAAATAGCAACATATTCTTCAAACATAATAAAAAAAGATAATAAGATTTACGGTCTTTTCTTAAACCTACCTAACATCATTTGCATCATGTTTCTTTAGAATAATATTTTATTTTAATTTAAAAATTTATTTAAATAGAGTTAAAAAGTTAAATATAATAGGAGAAAAAGAACCATCTAAATGATCAAGTACTCCACTTTTAGGTGATATGAGCAAACATAACTAAATCAATAAAATCACATAAGAATATGAAAAAAAATCACTCAACTAATTTACCCCAATAATAATGATATAATATAATAAATTTTAATAAAATAAAAAAGATAATATTGTTTGATCTAATAGAATTTAGCGGCCATCCATCATGTCCATGAAAATAAAAAAAATCTCAAACAATAATTAATACTAATATTATTCTTATCCGTCTGTATTAAACATGTCTTAAATCTTGCTAACCAAGAGATTATAATTAAATACCAACAACATGGAATAAATAACAAAAAAAGTGCGGCTATAAAATATAAAAAAGATAATTACAATAATAATTAATATAAAATAAGATGATACTATAAGTTATATTTAAAAAATATCCTAACAAAGATGCCAACAATAAGACAATGAAATTATTCATTATACTATAAAATATAAAAAAATAATTACAACACTTTTTGATCTGATCCAATGGATCAATTTAGATCTCGAAACATATTATTTTTAAAAAAATAATAAAAATAAAAATATTATTTTTAAAAAAATAAATTAATATGTTATTATTTTTAAAATTATAAAATAATGTATTATTATTTTTAAATAATAATAAATTAGTATTTTAAAAAATATTATTATTTTTATAATATTTTATTTTTTTAAAATAATATTTTTTTTAAAAAATATTGTTTTCGTCTCTTATTCCTCCCCCATTTTTTTAAAAAATATTGTTCAATCTGGAAATCAAATTAACACTAAGACAATAATAAATTTTTTAATTACTAAATAGCAGTAAAAAATAATCTATAAAAAATAATAGGTTTCAATAAATTTTATTGAGAGGAGGAGAGAAAGCTACCTTGTCTGCTCCAAGCCTCCGATCCAATTGAGATAGATCTAAACTTTTTTACTCCACCATTTTGAGTCTTCCATCCGATTGAGACCTCTATAAATAAAAAAATATAAAAAAAAATTAAAAAAATATAAAAAAATCAATAAAAATTAAAAAAAAGATGAAAAAATTAAAAGATAAGATATTTTTTTATATAAATTTAAAATTTATTTTTTTACGAATCAAAAGCTATAAAAATAATAATATATTTTTAAAATATAATAAAAAATAATATAAAAAAATGGTAATGAGATTCACAGTCTTACCTGCTAAGTGCAGTCGATAACTTCATTATGTTGTATCGAATCTCAAGTTCGTATATTAAACCTCAACTTCATTATACTGTATTGAACTCTCCTTTTAAAATCTAGAAGCTGTCAGATTCGTATCGATATCATTTTATTAAGCTAACGAGAGAATACAAAGCATAATGAATGATCAAACAAACTAACAAAAAAGAAAAAGATATGTAACTCACCTTTTGTGGCTCAATTATCTGAGTTTCTTCTTCAGCAAACTGATGAAACAACAAAAAAATAATAATTAAAAAAAAATAATCAATAAGAAATAATATCACTAACCATACATTGCTTTGAGCGAGATAGTTTTTAGCATCATATGATAAACCTAATTTGATTTCTCATTAGCTATATAGGAGGGTTGCTGCTTTAGTGACAACAGCCTTCCGCTTATTGTTTTATAACATCATTTGAGGGGAGGGTTGGTTAGAGGGTCCGAATATAGTTGCTAATGCGATGCAGTAGCCTTACTATCTCGAAAAAAAATTTTGAAGCACGGTTACCGTTGTGCTGTAGTAGTCTTTCAGTGCCTATGAACTTGGACAGAAGTTGCTGCTAGCTAGAATTTAGCGATCGTTCATCATGTCTATGAAAATAAAAAAAATTTTAAATAAAAATTAATATTAATATTATTCTTATCAGTCTGTATTAAACATGTCTTAAATTTTTGCTTACCAAGAGATTTATACTTAAATACCAACAACAGGGAATAAATAACAAAATAAGTGCAGCTATAAAATATAAAAAAATAATTCCAACAACCAATATAAAATAAGGCAATACTATAAGTTAAATTTAAAAAATATCCTAATAAAGATACCAATAATAAGATAATAAAATTATTTATTATACTATAAAAAATAAAAAGATAATTACAATAATAATCAATATAAAATAAGATAGCACTATTTGATCTGATCCGATGGATCGATTCAGATCTTGAAACATATTATTTTAAAAAAATAATAAAATTATTATTTTTAAAAAATAAAGTAGTATGTTATTATTTTTAAAATTAAAAAATATATTATTATTTTTAAATAATAATAAATTAATATTTTTTAAAAAATATTATCATTATTTTTATAATATTTTTTTCAAAATTTTGTTTTCATCTCTTATCCCTCCCCTACTTTTTTTAAATATTATTTTTTTAATTTTTAAAATACTATTTTATTATTATTTAAAAATAATATTTTAAATTATTATTAATAATAAAGTAATAATATTATTTTATTTTTTTTAAAAAAAATATTTTCGTCTCTTATCCCTCCCCTACTTTTATTTTTTTAAATATTATTTTTTTCTAATTTTTAAAATACTACTTTATTATTATTTAAAAATAATATTTCATATAATTATTAATGATAAAATAATAATATTTTTTATCTTTTTTCTTTTTTCCTCCCCTCCCCAAATTTTTTTCTTTTTTTTTCTTTCTTTCCTTTTTTCCCCTTCCCTTCCCTTCCCTTCCTCTCACCAGTTTCCCCCCCACCCCCTGCCCCCACTGCATGAGGCTCAGGTCGCTGCTGTCTGCATTGCCCCTGCCATGGTCTCACTCCACCACCGTCTGCACCACATCTGACTTCGCATGACCACCAAACCCTCTCCCCTCTTCCGGCTTCGGTGCCACCAACCCCTCTCACCTCCCCTCTCCAGCCTCGGGCACCTCCCATACCTCCCCCACCTCCTCCAATCTCCTTCAGGTGCTTTCCTTTTCACATATCTCCATTTTTTTTTGCTTCGTCCCTTTTTCATACCTTTTATTTTTTTGATCTTTCCTTTATTTTCACTGATTTTTTTTTTATATTTTTCTTCTTATTTCCTCTATTTTTTTTTCATTCTTTAGCATTTAAGAAACCCTGATCTCCCTCAATTACCATCTCCTTCCCACAGATCTTCGAAAAACCCCCTAATTGGAACCTAAGAAACCCCAATCTCTCTCAGGTATTATCCTTTCCACAGATCTTAAAAAAAAAAGCCTCCAGAAGGGTTTGAAGTAAAAAAAAAAAAGAAAAAGAAAAAGAAAAACAGATATCTAGAAGAAGAAAAGCACCTGTGGGAGATTTGGAGGGAGACTCGATGCTGATGAGGATTGAGAGAAAAACCTCCTAATCGGAATCTAAGAAACCCCGATCTCTCTTAGGTGCTGTCCTTTCCACAATCTTCGAAAAAAAGGGCCTCTAAGAGGGTTTGAAGCAAAAAAAAAGAGAAAAGAAAAAAAATATGGAAAGGAAAGCACAAGAGGGAGATGAAGGCAAGGCTAATGCCGGTGATGATGGAGATAAAGGTGATGACAAACATCGATAGGAGATGGTGGCGAGGAGAGCAGTGCGGTGGCAGGGAGGGGAGTGGGGTTGGAGAGGACAGCGACGACAGAGACCCACGGAGAAGAAAAAAAAGCCTTCGAGAAGATCCAAAGGAAGTCTACAGCATGCTGAGCACAAAAAAAAAAAAAAAAAAAAAAAAAAAATCATGGGGAGAAGGTCTGATGGGCTGCCACATGGTGTGCTGAATATCTGACAAATATCACGTTGAGAAAATTCTAATCTCATCTTTAATATATAGGAAAGATGCCTTTTAAGTAAATATGGATAAAAGATTCTAATTTTTGGACGGTGCCCCATGTAGGAGTGTATGATATACCATTCGCAACCCCCGCTCTCTCGGTAGTGACCATCTGGACTCAATGTAGCTCTCTACCACATTATGACACTTGCAGCGTTCTATATCTTTTATTTTTTAAGAATGAAATTATTTAAATAACTAAATAGGGAATGCTAAAACAAAGGTTCAGGCCTTCCATCTCATGGTTGATTAAGAGGTGAAATACAACAATAAGTGTTTAGAGATGTTTTTTCTTAATTAAAGGGAAATGTAGAAGTTTATGAGTTTGTGTTTGCAACTTATTTTGAATTGTTTGATAGTGAATAAGGGCTTCAAGCAAATAACATATTAAAAGGTGGAAACAATGTTCTTATTTTTATTCTGAAGCTGGGAAACAATGTTCAGCCTATCCCGTCTACAACCCAATACGCAGAGCTTTATATGTGCAGCCTCTTTATGGTTTCCGTTACATACACTGCACACAACCTTTAATTATAATGTACAAATACTCTACTTCCAGATTTAATGATATATTCTTTCCCAGAACAGGAACAACAGGTAATCTCTGTTTCCCAACAACAAGAACAATTGTCACAGCTTACTACGTATATTTGTCCAGTAAAATTTTTGCTTTATTTTTGGAGTTTCTTCATCTCTTCCATCAGCACTTAGACTGTTTGTACAACATTTTTGGCAGCTTTTTCTCTTATAGTTTCTCACATTATTGTAATGCAATTTTGCCTAGTTGTATCGTCTTACAGTTCATGTATGGGCACTTCGGAACCGAGCCTCCTTGTCATCTTGGGCTCTGTTTTTTTGTGGTTAACATTTGTACCGTATGATGTACCTTGTTTACTGAATGAATAAAATATCCTGATGTTTCACCAAAAAAAAAAAGTGGAAAGTATAATACTATAATACTTCTATATTATCAATATATTTACACGTAGCCAAGTTAGTACGAATATCCTGTGATTTTGTGGGGTTTCATAAATTAGAATTATAGGATTGATAATATTGCACAAGAACATAGCTGCAAGGTAGGATAGTTGAACAAGGTTGTCTGGATCACACTTGGCTGGTAGATAGGGGTTGTATTTTTTGAGGAAAATAAGGATTCCACTTTCTTCCTATCTATCTATCATTGGATCATGCAACAGAGGCTTCGAAATTTGTACAAAAAGATGAGTGAAGAACTTTAGAATGCTTTGAGATCTATGCAAGATGTGATCCAACCGTTGACATTATCAAAGATCTTTTTTCCATACAATGAGGAAAAAGATAAGAAAAAAATAATTCAGTTAAAAAATGTATAAGAACAATAATATCTATTTTCAGTGGTAGAGAAAAATTTTGTGGAATCAAAGAACCAACTTGTAGCTCAATCGTGAATCCTAAATCGGCAAGCCAATCAGTAATCTAGTTTGCTTCTCTGTAAATATGCTGTGCTCTAAAATAATATAAAAAAAAATCATGCAATAAATTTTCAATAGAAGAAGAGAAATTAAATATATTGAAAGATATTTTCAATTCAGAAAATGATTGTGAATGAGTCACCCTCCAAGACAATTCTCCCACAACCCAACCTAGAGGCTGCACTAGCGAGCCCAAGTTCCGTTTGTGGAACAGAGGCAGCTGAGAAATTCCTCATGAAAGAAGTTCAATCATTTTTTCATGCGAATGATACAACCCGAACCCTTGGCCTGCAAGATATGCCGACAAGCAGCTCTCTCTCTCTCTCTCTCTCTGTGTGTGTGTTTTTTTTTTTTTTTTGCTAGAAGACAAGCAGCTTTCATTGGTCTTCCAAAGGTTGTATCCAACTTGTAGAAAATTCCCATAGACAAGAAAGCCATTATCACCAACTCTCAAGGAACATCTGTATCCTATCATCTCTTTTCACTAGTTACAAGGTTTGAGTTCAAATTCCCAACATACACCCAACAATTCACCATTTGGACCAGGCCAAACAATATTCGATCCAATTGAGCCAACTCTCCACCAAATAAACAGATGGTACCGTTAAGTTTCCCAGTTGAAACCAGTACTAGATCCATATCCCAACAAATTACACACTAGATGATTGCCATGTCTCTCGCAGTACCCATTTGGAGGTCCTTGCCCCTTGGCAATGGCCGGTTCATAGGCTTAAACACCACCAACACCATGTGGTGGTGATCTTCAAGTACCCCAGTATCCGAATATTCCCAACCACCACCACTGGTAGCCCAAGCGTGGGTTGGATTTTTCGCCGGGGGGGGTGGGGGGAGGGGGGGAAGGATATGCTCGTATGGAGGAAGTAGCCAAAAACAAACTCGATAGAGAAAGAGATTGCGTGATGAAAGCAAAAGATATCCTCCTTTTCTTTTCTTTGGTAGAAAAAGATATTCTCCTCTGCAAGTTGTCCCTTGTCGTCACCCGGTTCCTCCAACCATCCCCCCCTCGTCTTCAGGGCTGGTCTGAAAAGCTGGGGACCAGCTTTGCTCTTGTACCATTTCCTCAAGAAAAATAGCAAAACTAGGGTCTCTCTCTCTCTCTCTCTCTCTCTCTCTCTATCACACACACACACACATCCATCATAACTAAGCCATGCTACTTCTGTAGAGAGAAATAACATATGGGGCCTTAAATGTCCCCAAGAAAGGAGGGCAGCGCTTTCACACTTCTCCATCAACTTGACCATGATTCCTAACTCACTCAAAGGACATGGATGGTACTGAAAAATATCCCCACACCCTTCCTTGGATCCTTTGTTGTGTAGGCCACCCTAACAACCTTCTAACTTTAGAAGCATTTCCTTCCAATGATCCATCACTGAAAACATGGACCAACGGCACCAATGACTTGTTAAAAGAAAACACTCGCATGTTGACAGAGTTCTGCACTCCTTGCTCCTCCATACTTTGGCTACTCTTAGATCATGGTCACCATTCATATTATTTTCTTGTGCCACTAAGGCCAACTTCTCAATCCTTCTAGGTAGTTTTTCTTTTCATGACTTCAGCACTAAAATATGATTTATAAGCTATTCATAATGGAGTTCAAAGGGATCTCCAAATTGAGCCATGTCGCTTTTCATGATATTATAGTCGTGACTCAGAGATTAGTAGTTCCACATTTAGGATTGTTTGTCATCTTTCTCAATAGTGGTTCTGCGGTAATTCTCCACATTTCTAAACATATTTCACTGTTTGGCAGCTTATCCAACATTAGTTATACTGCACTAATTATTTGCCCAATTATTTATTGCACCTTGCTCTCTCATTCAACTAAATTGAAAGAAAGATAAGGATATCCATTAGATGAGGAACCAATGTCACTTCTAACTGCAGCTGGAATTAAGAAAATTTTTCAAGTAATGCTGTGGTAGCATTACTGGGACCAAATGTCATGAGATAGCTCTTAGTCTCTCGCTCTCCCCCCCCAAGCTCTGATAATTACCAAGACAAACTTTAGAAAACAATGGCTGCGAGGAATTAGGTTAATTCCCTGAGGAGATTAACTCATAGCATTTTACTTAATGTATCAACTCTTAATCAAACAGTGGCGGAAAGGGTATGACTAGCTGCATCAAACCCATTTGACGCATTCTTCCTTAAAAAATAAAAATAAAAATAAAAGATAAAAAGCCTTTCATATTTAATAGCTTGAACCTAGGTTTTTGATACAAGCATTTCTGTTACATCCTGATCCATTCGTACAAGTTGGGTACATGAAAAATGGCCGTACATTCCATAAGATTTAGCTGCCGACTGATGTTGGAGCATCGTAGTCTCACTTGTACAACCATCAATATGTAACTAAGTATTATAAATTAAAATTATTTGGATTTACTTGTAGTTGCACTTAATGGGTATGGCTTTTGAGCGTGATGAGTCTCTTTGTTAAATTGGAATTATTTCTCTGAATGATTAGGTGCCTCGAAAAGAATGTTCACTCCCCCCCAAGCTGAAAGCTTTAGAGATCCCGAGCATTGCTTCACACAACTGCCAGGACCATTCATGGCAGGCTGCAAGCAACTTTTCACATGTAAACTTGCTTTTTTTTGGTGAACAATGTAAACTTGCTTTCAAGAGAACGCCAATCATTCATCCATCGTTCCCAAAAAAAATCTTTTGCTATTATTGTACTTCATCGATCTGTAGACATAATTTGTGGATGCTATATATACATTAAAAAAAAAAAAGTGCGCTTCAAAGAGAATGCGCTTAGCACACCAACCTTCTAACGTTAAGACAATCAAGAACAATCCTCTATCCTGTAGGCTATCCTAACAATCTTTTAATATTATAAATATTTTTTTTTCAAATTATATTATTATATTAATATGAATGTGTGAGGATTTTTATGAGACTATAAAGTTCATAAATTTTTTTTTTTTAAAATTACAGAGTATTTGTACTTGGTTAAGTTTGGGATCTTAATTTGAAAGAATTGATTAGATAGAGCATCATTAATAATAGTTGGACGGTCAAATTATATAAATTATATAAGATTTGATATTTATTATGAATTGAGATCAAATATTTATAAGATTTTAAAATTATAATAAATTTTAAATTTTTTTATATTTTTTAAAATTTTATACTATAGAATATGAGATTGCCGCATTACTAACCTGGATGCTGAGATCAGGACATGATGTTAGAATTGTTTGGTACCTTCTTCGGTGGTGATTCCACTAATCATTTTTCTATAGATATCTTCACTGTTTGGCAGCTTATCCAACATTAGTGATACTCCATTAATTGTCTATCCATGTTGTTTGGCCCCACTCAAACTGCTCAGTATCCAATTATTAACTATACCTTGCTCTCTCATGCAACAAAGCCAAAAGAAAGACAAGCATATTAATTGATACGAGGGACCTGCCATATGTGGGCCAATCTGTACAACATGTTACTGATGACACTTTTAGCTGCAGCTAGAATTAGGAAAATGCTTCAAATCTTCTAGTCATTAAGAAATACTGTTCTAGAGTGATTCGAACCAAATGTCAAATAGCCCATATACTCTGTCCCCCTGCTTATCAAGATAAACCCGAGATTATGATGCCTGTGTGGAATTATGTTAATTCCTCAAGAAGAGTAGCTCACAGCATTGTACTTAGTGAATCCTCAGGCAAGCTGCAACAAACGTATTTGACATGATTTTTCTGGAGAAATCGATGAGATTCTCATATTTACTAGCATGAACATAGATTTTCATTGGAAGTGTCTACCTAGTTCATCGGCACGAGCCTAGCATGTGATCATAAATGGCCGTGTCCATGGAGAGCCCCATAAGATATGTAAGACCTAACTGTATCTTTTGCAGAGCTTTGGTTGGAACAGGACGGTCTCATTTTTATAGCTACGAAGGTATAACTAAATATTATAAATTAAAATTATTTGGATTTACATCTAGTTTTATTTGGTGGGTTTGCCTTTTTGACTGTGATGATTCTCTTCGTTGAATCTAAATTATGTCCTTGAGTGATTAGATGCCTTAAAAGGAATGCTCATTCTCCTGATGCCAAAGGCTTTAGAGATTCGGAGCAGTGATTCATGCAACTGCTTGGATTATTTATGGCAGTCTGACTTCAAATGACTTTCCACATGTAAACACGCTTTCAAAGAGAACACCAATCATTCATCTACCGTTCCCTAAAAATCTTTTGTTGTTATTGTACCTCATCAATCTGTGGACATAATTTGTGGGTGCAATATTTACATCAAACAAAAAGAAAGTGCACATAACATTTTCTTAAGGACAATTCAATTAATGTTTTAACCCTCATAACATCATGGATAAATTATATCCAAGACATGAACTTTGATATTCCCCCATGGGACAGGTTCGGCACTTGGATGGTGCATCTTCTTCTTCCCTTTTTTTTTTTTTGTTTGATGAATATATCTTCTGTTGGGTATAAAGTGCCTCCCGATCGAAGTCTGCAGAGGACTGATCCTTCGGGGCTCCTCCGGCTCCCGAACTTGTACGTGACGCCTCTTCAAACTCCCTCGGCCGTTCGGACTTCTTCGACGATGGGCCTCAGTGTTCACCCATTGGGCCGCCCCAAAGGCCCTCTGAGCCTCGCTGTTAGCTGTCCTTCTACAGTAATCGACTACCCCCGAACTTCTTCCGGTCTTCGTCAGCATCCGAGCTTCCCCGACAACGAGATTTCTACAGTAACCAGGCTCCTTCCACGTTTCTACGGCGGTCGACCACCTTCAGGATTCCAGCCGAGCTCCTGCGATAGCGAACTCCTGCCGCGAGCGGCCTACTCCGAACTTCCACTATAAGTGGTCTGCCCCGAACTCCTGCTGCGAACGGTCTACTCCGAACCTTTACAGCGGATGGCCTACCCCGAACTCCTGCTGGAGCAAAGTTTGCTGAATTTTGTGAGGACCTAAACATCTCCCACAACTTCACTTCGATGGCCCATCCTCAGGCAAATGGCGAGGCTAAGGTAACCAATCGGACTCTGTTACAGGGCATCAAAGCGAGACTTGAAAAAGCAAAGGGAGCTTGGGCTGATGAGCTCTATCATGTGTTGTGGGCATACCGGACTACTCAGAGATTGCCCACGGGGGAGACCCCCTTTGCCTTAGCTTTCGGGACAGAGGCCGTGATCCCAATAGAACTCAAGCTTCCGTCAGCACGAGTTGTGGCGTTTGACGAACAGCACAACCCACAGGATCTCAAGGCCAATCTCGACTTGTTAGAAGAAAAGTGGGAGACAGCTCGAGTTCGGATGGCGGCCTACAAATAGAAAGTAGCCCGCTACTACAACTCTCGGGTCAAAAGCAAAGTCTTCAGAGCGGGGGACCTGGTGTTACGGCGAGCCGCTGTCTCACAACCTCAGAATCAAGGAAAACTTGCCCCAAACTGGGAAGGCTTGTATGAAGTCAAGGAGGTAGTCCGGCCCGGAACATACTATTTAAAAAAGCTTGGAGGAGCAGAGCTCTCGCGATCGTAGAACTCAGAAAACCTACGAATGTATTACCAATAGCTTCGCCTTAAATAAAAATTTCATATTCGCATATTTTTCTTTTAGCATGAGTTTATAACGATGGAGAAAAACTCTCCCATGCAATCAGAGTTAAGCTTGTTAGGAACAGGAGGAGAACCTCGTCCTAACATGAGCAAAGTCAAAGGCCCGATTTTCTAAAGATCGGATGGGGGGAGAGGCCCTCACAACGGCCCTTATGTGCCCCCACAGCCTTGTTAGGAACAGGAGGAGAATCTCGTCCTAACATGAGCAAAGTCGAAGGCCCGATTTCCTAAAGATCGGATGGGGGGAGAGGCCCTCACAATGGTCCTTATGTGCCCCCACAGCCTTGTTAGGAACAGGAGGAGAACCTCGTCCTAACATGAGCAAAGTCGAAGGTCCGATTTCCTAAAGATCGGATGGAGGGAGAGGCCCTCACAACGGCCCTTATGTGCCCCCACAGCCTTGTTAGGAACATGAGGAGAACCTCATCCTAACATGAGCAAAATCGAAAGCCCGATTTTCTAAAGACCGGATGGGGGAAGAGGCCCTCACAACGACCCTTATGTGCCCCCACAGCTTTGTTAGGAACAAGAGGAGAACCTCGTTCTAACATGAGCAAAGTCGAAGGCCCGATTTTCTAAAGATCGGATGGGGGAGAGGCCCTCACAACGATCCTTATGTGCCCCCACAGTCATGTTAGGAACAGGAGGAGAACCTCGTCCTAACATGAGCAAAGTCGAAGACCCAGTTTCCTAAAGACCGGACGGAGGGAGAGGCCCTCACAACGGCCCTGATGTGCCCCCACAGCCATGTTAGGAACAGGAGGAGAACCTTGTCCTAACATAAGCAAAGTCGAAGGTCCGATTTTCTAAAAGATCGGATGGGGGGAGAGGCCCTCATAATGGCCCTGATGTGCCCCCACAGCCTTGCTAGGAACAGGAGGAGAACTTCGTCCTAACATGAGCTGAATCCGACTGTCGAGAACACGGGGAAGACCTCATCCCGACGCAAACAAAGGCTTGGTTGATCGGCAGGGAGGAGACCTTCCTCAACGATACCTCTACACCTTCACGACCCCGTTAAGAGCAGGGGGAAAAACCCTCACTCAAACACGAAAAAGAAAGGGAAAGATAAAAGAGAAAGGCCGACGGACTACTTCTGTGACAGGTAAGAGCAAACTGCATCAAAGACATAAGGAACTTCGTCCCAGCCGCTAAGAGGGAACCTGACATGGGCCGAGGATAAATCGACCTCTTCAAGGTAACGAAAAGTTCGGACCCTCGAGCTCGCGCACCAGGAGAAAGCGTCAAACTCAAATAGCCTCGAAAGAACCTACGATCATAAACCAAAGGACAAATCGACACTGCAACGACCGGGAACCCCCAAATAGCGTCGGCATCGAACACGACGAAGGCCAAAAGGAGTCCGGTAAATAACCGGTTAATACCAGAATGGGTGAGGTAATAAGCAATTTCATTCTCATTCCATTGGTGAAGTGTACATTGCAAAGCCTCGAAGGCCCAAAAAAGAAGGGGGGAACGAGGTAACGAAAGATTCTCTTCTCATTCCATTGGCAAAGTGCATGCTACAAAGCCTTAAAAAAAAAATAAAAACACATATACAAAATAAACAACTCTAAGGAAGCTCGGCTCCATCAGACTTCGAACTCCCGGTTCCAGCCATCATCGAGAATTACTTCAAGTACTTGGCTTCTTCTTCCAGTCCCCCTCTCGGATCGATGATTACTCCAGCATTATCTTCGAAGTACATGTAGACGCCATGATGACGGCGGGCATGATCGGCGATTACTCCAGCATTATCTTCGAAGTACACGTAGATGCCATGATGATGGCGGGCATGATCGGCGATTACTCCAGCATTATCTTCGAAGTACACGTAGATGCCATGATGACGGCGGGCATGATCGGTGATTACTCCAGCATTATCTTCGAAGTACACATAGACGCCATGATGACAGCGGGCATGATCGGTGATTACTCCAGCATTATCTTCGAAGTACATGCAGACGCCATGATGACGGCAGGCATGATCGGCGATTACTCCAGCATTATCTTCGAAGTACATGTAGACGCCGTCTTTGCCGCGCCATGGCTTCCACTGCCTCATGGTGATGGCAGGCATGACCTTCTTTCTGAGGTCAAGTTCCCCCTCACAGTGACGGTGGGCATGACCTTCTTCCTAAGGTTAGGTTTTCCCTCACAGTGACGCGCACCAGGAAGCCCTCGCGGTCGAAGATGTGGCATAAGCGCGGGCTCTGGGCCGTTAAGGCGAAACACGGTCAGATCTGTCTCTTCTACCCTCACCTTCTTTGCCAACCCAGAAGTTGCAGCGTCTTCCCTCTCGTGGACTTTCAGGCTCTGGACTAACATCAGAGCCGCATCCGTGCCCATATCGGCAACGAAGGAAGGCCAGTGCCGTCTACAAATGGGGCTGCGGAAGTGGAGAAAGCTTTGAGGCTAACCCAAGCTGGTCTGAGAAATGCAAGGGTACAGAGATGAGGACGACTCGACGGATGCCTAAGGCAAGGAAGGGAAGACTGAAGAGGCTCCCGTACAAAGTGAGATCCCAAAAGGGGGGAGAGGCAGGTTTAAATAAGCAATGAGAGCCGGTGCAGTAATGACTGCTAGACTCCTCAAACCAGTCCGCGACCGCCGCATGGCCCACTCACCATGGCAAGCGGCTAGAGGTGGCCGACAATTAGTAAAACCATTATGGCACCGTACCTGAGAATGCGTTCTGACTGAAATTCCAAAAAGGAGAAGCCTTTTCCGAAAAGGCTCCAGTACCAGCGTACCGAGCATCAAAATATCTGACGACCGCTGAGTACGGAAATCGAGGAGAGCAGCTTCGGTCATGAGAAATTCTCTGTACTTTCTTCGTTCGGAACCCGAACTCGAAAGTAGGGGGATCGGTGTTGGGTATAAAGTGCCCCCCGGTCGAAGTCTACAGAGGACTGATCCTTCGGGGCTCCTCTGGCTCCCGACCTTGTACGTGACGCCTCTCCAAACTCCCTCGGCCGTCCGGACTTCTTCGACGATGGGCCTCAGTGTTCACCCATCGGGCCGCCCCAAAGGCCCTCTGAGCCTCGCTGTTAGCCGTCCTTCTACAGCAATCGACTACCCTCGAACTTCTTCTGGGCTTCGTCAGCATCCGAGCTTCTCCGACAATGAGATTTCTACAGTAACCAGGCTCCTTCCATGTTTCTACGACGGTCGACCGCCTTCAGGATTCCAGCCGAGCTCCTATGATAGCCGAACTCCTACCGCGAGCAGCCTACTCCGAACTTCCACTACGAGTGGTCTGCCCCGAACTCCTGCTGTGAGCGATCTACTCCGAACCTTTACAGCGGACGGCCTACCTCGGATCCCTACTGTAAGCAAATCCCATCCGAGCCTCTGTTGTAAACATATTCCTTCCAAACTTTCATTACAGGTAGACTTCAGTCGAACTTCTTCGTAGTCGGATCCTGCGACAATCGATCTTCAACCGAGCTTCTACAATGGGATAGGACTCATCGCCCAGGTCGCTACTCCAAGCTCTCACGATAACTGACCTTCGACCGAGCTTCTACAATAAGCGATCTCCTTTCAGCCTTCTACAAGAACCAGACTTCGACCGAACTTCCATAGCGGTTGGATATTGGATGAGCTTCTACGACGATCGGGCTCCAGCAGTTGGATTCCTACAACGACCGATCGCCTCCGGTGCCAGCCGAACCTCCCCAACGCCATCTGAAGTCCATCACCGGCCGACCCTCCACCAGATCCTTCATAAAACCAAACTTTCCCAACGGATCATCTTCAGGCGAGTTTCCACATCGGGCGAATCTCAGACGGACTTCTCTAGCAATCGGATTCCTACCGGGCTTCGCCAACGAAAAGTCTCTATCCGAGCTTCTACAGCAGGTGACTCCCACCTGTAGTATCAGTGCCTAAGCTACCCGACAACAGTAGACTCGTTAGCAGCTTCGGGGACATCCGAGCTTCTCCGAGACCAACAATAGAGAGCCATTCTGCTCCATCAGATGTCCCAGCCGAGCTCCAGCCGACGGATCCGAACTCTCTGACGAGTCGCGACAAGAGCCGCCATCCTGCTCCACTCCCTGCAACGGATTCCATGCAGCTCCACCACTCTCTGACAAGTCGCGACAAGAGCCGCCCTCCTGCTCTACTCCCTGCAACGGATTTCATGCAGCTCCACCACTCTCTGGCAAGTCCCGACAACGGACATCACTCCACTCTCCGCAACAAGCTTCACGTGACCCTGAACGACCCCTGACGCCACTACTCTCCGTAACAAACTCCACGCGGCTCTGAGCGGTCCACTACCAGACAGTTACAGACGTCGCTGTCGGTCAGTTACACCCTCCATCTATAAATAAGGAATCCCCAGACACGTTCTTCTCTAAGCTGGTAACTCTATCTCGAAACTCTGCCAAAATTTTCGCTCGAGCACTCCATTTCTGTTGAAGCAGAGTACTGACTTGAGCGTCGGAGGGTCTTGCCGGAGCACCCCCAACTCCGGTTTAGACTTTCTTTGCAGGTCTCGGCAGTGGCCGCGGTCATCCCAACTTCAGATTCTCCGACTTCAACGGAATTCTGCACCAACATCTTCAATTATTGAGATCTAGATAATTATAATACAGCTGGATCGATCTCTGCCCTCTATCTAAAGAATAAATAAATAAATAATAACCAAGACAAACACTAAATCTTACCCACCTCAATAAAGAATTATTTCAGTTGATAGTAGTATGATGATGCTACAATTAAATCCAAGATCATCAAATTAATCCTCATACTTAATACAAACGAATTCAGAAATATCACCATTGTGAATTGTTATCATTTTGGGATCTGAAAAGTGGCTTCGAAAATTACTGCCCAGACTATTGAAGACCACTATGGAGAACTTTCCACGTCTTGATATGCTTTTCAGACAATTCAGTCTTGGTGTCTTGAAAAAAAAAAAAAAATTCCTTTTTTGAGATAAAGATAAATCTTTTATTATCATTATTAAATTTTGGTAATTTGTGGGCATATATTTTATGAACTGTTCCAATAATGGGTGATCCTTCTCAATCAGTTAGTCCTAATTAGTAATGCTAATTTCGTACTTACTGAAACTGAAATTTGTGCCAACTGATATTAGAATATCAATGTTGCAGCAATCAGCAGATTTCAAATTGTTTAATTGCATAATAAACATAGACAACGATCCTAAAAATGTTTATCTTTGTACCCATGTATTTGGCCATAATGTTATAATGATGTAAACGTACCAGGAGATGATTACCAAATACTGGCATTTTTTGGAGTTGTTGTGGGGTTACATGGTGCAGAACTCAGATAATACGACAGCATTCATAGGAACATAGTATAATTAGTGCTGCAAATAAGTGAATAAAACTGAACATGTTCTATAATTAAAAATGAGGACCAAGTGGCACTGACCTGGAGAGGGACTTAGATTGGTGCGGAAGGGTAACAAATTTCAAATGTTAGGTGCCAAAAGAGTGTTCCAGAAGAATGAATGGGTGGTGGAGTTTCAAAGTGGATGTCTAGTCGACTGTGTAGAGCTGTGTCACATTGTAGAATGGTAGCAGACAATATTATTGTAGCATCTTTTTCCCACTAAGAGGGTTATATTTTACAATTCACTCGCCAAACCTTCTCAAACTGCTGAAAGAACCTTTTTTGGATTCATTTATTCAGGTTCTTAGTTTCCTTGTGTAAACTTGCATGTTTTCATCTTTAATTTGGAAGTGATGGGGTCCACTCAAGACTTTGTGAACTGTTGGGAGTGTTGTTTGTTTTCTGCTGCTCCTTGGCAGTGCTCCCTTCCAAATGCATTCATTTAGCACACCTTTAAATGCTTGATTCCTTGGGTTGGTTGTACACTTAAAATGGCTTCAGTGCATGTGCATGCCTTCATTTTAATGAACCCATGGATCTGGGCATGAGTCCAAATAGCATGAGAGTTATGGGTTAAGATGAGTCAGATTTATGGACTGTCAAGGAGATCTGAACTGGGTTTCCAATAGGTCCATTGTTTCAGCCAGCTAGTACAGTATTTAGCATTGCAAACAATCCAATAATCATCAAAATATGGATATTCTATCCTATGGACACATCCTAGGTGAGCAAGCATGATCTGGCCATCTGCTTTTCCCTCGTGCTATCATCGCTTCCCGACCATGCATGAGTCAATGGCATTGATTATGTTGAGAAATAATAGTCTAATATAAGATAGGCTAAGAACTTTTGTGATGCTTATATACTCTTGGACCCATCTATTTAAATACCTGAATTTTTAGATTGGATCTTAACATGGTATCAGAGCCCATCGATCTTGTTTTGTCTATCGAAATCTTTATGCTCCGACTTACTAATCTATGTGTTGTCCTTCATTCTGGATTCTGCCACTCGGGCTCTACACACAAGTATCCAGTTTTTTAGATAGAATCTTAACACATTGATTGGTGAGTGAGTGAGTTGCAGATTATAAATGCACTAATGAGCTTATCATCAGCCTTAATGTACATCATTAGTAAAGCAACCCTTGTAAACTAGATGAACTTAACAAGATCCACGCTCAAAGTTAACATTTGGGATTTACTTGTCCTTTTTTCTGTAGGGATTCCTGTTTCAGATTTGATGGATTTCATCTAAATCCAATGAATGATATCCGTAATAAACTAAAATGACTGCATTTCTCTTTGATTGGGAGAAGGTTCTGTAGGTTTTTTTATCAAGTGTTTGGCATGGCTAATTTTTCCACTATTTCTAGAAAATGATTGATGGTGGTCCTGTTGTTATTCTGATTGAAGATTCAAAACAAAAATGACATACAGAATCCATGAGGAAAAAAAAGGGTAATGTTGATATATACATACGTATCAAATTTTTATGAACATATAATAAATTTATCATGCATGCAAATGACTATCAAATTATTTATCACTTAGAATAAGATCAAACCGAAATCAAATCTAATAGGATCACCTGACTACATTTTAAGATGTAAATATTATTATTCTCTAACTATTAAAATAGGTTAGTGTGGATGATCATCCTTCATCCTTTCATTTGTTGTGCTTCTAACTATGCTGTTGTATATTTATTCTACTTGTCGACTAATTCTTCATTACTTTAAGCTTTAAAAGTAGTTAATTAACATCAACAACCAGTGACTCCTCAAAGATGATTTTTTGTTCTTTTTGGAGAACATATTTATTAGCTGAGGCAACTTAAGGGAAGGTACATTCCACTGACACTGTTCATATCGTATTAAATAAAACGTCTGCCTCTGCCCTCTGGGCTTTCGCAGGATCAGGGTGAGTAATGGTGTTTGAGCAAAGAGGAAGGCAGGTTTTTCCTTCTGACAACGGGATGGCTGTTGAAATACGACTGCAAGCTAGTACCTTCCTCATAAGGAAACATGCAACCTCGAACAGTTTTTTTTTTTTTTTATTTGTGTTGTACCGTTCTTGACTCTCTCTCTACTTGGGTCGAGTACCACTCGTTAGGATATTGTATGGTAGTAACAAGGACCTAATTTATGAAAAAAAGGGACCTCGAGAACTGTTGAAGAATTCTGTGTCGGTATTTCTCATAAAAATCATATCTTGGCGATGGTCTAATGTCAAAACTAGATGCAACATGAACTGATTCAGAGGTGACTTTGACTGAAAAGTGAAGTAGTTTTTTTTTTTTGGTAGAAAAAACTGAAGTAGTTTGGTGAGCAATTGTGAAACATTTTGGAACTTAATTTAGTGTAATAAGAGGAATCAAAGTCACAAACACACTCTCCACCCTTTTGGACTCTTCTTTTAGTCTAGACCCATGAACCGGTTCATGTCCAGCGTGTTATATTTTTGATATTTTTATTTTGCAGGCTCTATCTATTTCAGGTGGCCAGCTAAACCCTTCTCAGGTTAGATAGAGTGAGAGCGAGAGAGAGCGCCATAAGTGCATTTACCAGGGTTGGGATGGACAGAGATTGTGTCAGAACGCAATTGGCCTTTGATAAGAAAGGTGTGCATAGGCCTCTGCAGGGCTCATGCAACCAGACACCACGGTAGCGTTTCTTTAGTCAAGCAGGGGACAGGCAGCCATAAGACAGATGCTAGAGAGATAGGGAGAGACACCCTCCTTCATGCCACACGTGCGGTGAATGGACACCCACGTGTGGTTTGAGTCAGGTCTTGTTAAATGAGCGGTGACTGTGATAGATGAGGGGGCTGGTTGAGCCAAAGGGGGTTCAAAAAAGAGTGGAGAAGCAGTGCGAATTCCGTTATATTATCGCACTAAGATGCTATAAATCTAATCACTCTCTCGTACACCCTCATCTCTTCTTATTCCATCTCTTATCTTCTCCCCCTTGTGTTAAGGATGGCTCTGAAGCAGTGTAATGGGAGCCAAGGCTTAAGGAGTTTCCCACCCTCTCCTTCCCCTTCTACGGGGTTGTTTGCTGAGATGGGTTCTCTCTCCATAAATCCAACTTCTTCGGTGGGGAGTAATTGCTCCAACAAGGGCTCAGAGAAGACCTTTTGGACTTCCTCTTTCATGAGGA
Source organism: Elaeis guineensis (assembly GCF_000442705.2). Lineage (NCBI taxonomy): Eukaryota > Viridiplantae > Streptophyta > Magnoliopsida > Arecales > Arecaceae > Elaeis > Elaeis guineensis. Next base: position 94,935,778 of record NC_025995.2, read on the forward strand.
ACTACATTGGACTAGAGGACCACCCACCACAAAACAGTGAGGATGAAGGTGGGAAGTGCTCTGATGCCACTGATGGTTTCGGAGAGAACCACATCAATGCCATTGGAGAAGAGAGCCCAGAGGGAGAGAACACAAATGAGGGATCATTGGCAGTAAAGGAGGCTGCTGATTGTGGCCAGTCAAAGCTCTGTGCCAGAGGCCATTGGAGGCCTGCAGAAGACTCCAAGCTCAGAGAGCTTGTGGCCCTCCATGGCCCTCAGAACTGGAACCTTATAGCAGAGAAGCTGGAGGGCAGATCAGGTGAGGAAAGAAAAAAGAGATCGATACATCATCTCCTCTCTTTTGTTGGTGTTGCTGTTGTTATGATTGCCTTTTTGTTACTAGAATATGTATATATATATATATAGTTAGTTGGTTGCTTTGAGTTTGAAGGCTGAGCTCCTGATGATCTTTCTTGTTTTGCTTTATTTCTTTATCATCATTGGTGGTGAAGGGAAGAGCTGCAGGCTGAGATGGTTCAACCAGCTGGACCCCAGGATCAATAGGAGTGCTTTCACTGAAGAAGAGGAGGAGAAGCTAATGGCTGCTCACAGATTGTATGGGAATAAGTGGGCTATGATTGCCAGGCTCTTTCCTGGGAGGACAGACAATGCGGTGAAGAACCACTGGCATGTGATCATGGCTAGAAAATATAGGGAGCAGTCCAATGCCTACAGGAGGAGGAAACTTAGCCAAGGTGTCCACAGGAGACTGGAGGATGCTGCGGCAACCTCACTAACCTGTGGCTTCAACACCAATCTACACCTTCCCTTCACGCATCTTTCTCTTGCCATGGGTGGGTCCAATGGCTCGTATCACATCACAACTGATGGGGGTGGAGAGGATGGGTTTTGCTCAGATCAAGCACCTTATGATTTCCTTTCTGGTGTGTTCTCCCTCTCCCTTATCATCACTGCTATTTTCATTATAATTTATTATCATGTTCATGGGGAAACCCATTTTTTTCTCCAAAAAAAAAAAGAAAAGAAAAGAAAAGAAAAGACATCATCACCATCGATCATCATCATACCAGTCAGTGCAGTTTCTGTCGCATTTTGGTTCCTGTGCTTCCCCTCGTTGGTGTTTCCCATAGGAGGCTTTAGCTCCATGGCCTATTGATTACCGGTCTCCTAGTTGAAATTGTACATTAGTTCAACAGTAACTTGTGAAGCTTTCTTTTTCTGCAAAGCAAAAAGTTTGCTTAATTTTCTTTCACTTCATGACTTGAAAAATTGTACATTAGTTCAACAGTACTTGTGAAGTTTTCTTTTCCTGCAAAACAAAAAGTTTTCTTAATTTTCTTGCACTTCATGACTTGAAAAATGGTACAAAGTTTAACAGTTCTTGTGAAGCTTTCTTTTCCTGCAAAACAAAAAGTTTTCTTGATTTTCTTGCACTTCATGACTTGATTTTTTTCAAAGCCTGTTTGGAATAGGAGGGGAAATCCAAACCTAGATCCTGCCACTGCCCGCAGAAGGGCAAAGCTTGCAGAGGGAAAATCTGCACCAGAAACCCTAAGTTGTTTATTTTCTAGTAGTCAGTATGTTAACATGCACAGTGATTAACTATAAAAGATAAAATTATCTTTCTCAAAAAACTACCAGAGAAGAATAAATATATTGAAGGAAGAAAACCCGATGAAGATAGAATGAAATGAGTGCCATAAATGATGGCGAAAAGTTCTTCATCGTATGCAAAACTGATTCACTCTTTGGTTGGTCCAATTGCAGGGATAAAGGGTCAAGGCAAGACAAGAAGCTTCCACAGCACCAATAACTGGCGTTGGGATGGACCAAGAGATGAGTCCTTCATGTGTTCTTACTCCCAACATCCATTCATGGTGGGTATGCAGCAGCCAAGCTACCCATCCCACATCTCAGACTGCTCCGCGGCATCGGCAGCATCAGGAGCTTCAGCTACTGAATCATCATCATCATCATCATTCAAGGAGAATGGAGAAAATGGTCAATTTGAAGCCACCACCTCACCACCTTTCATAGATTTCCTAGGAGTAGGAGCCACTTGAGGGAGAGGAGTAACACAAGAATGGGAAATGAAGAAGGCTGGCAAGGAGGTCAGAAACTCAGATGACATGGTGGGAAAATGAGAACATTGTTTTGAGTTGGGTAGCACAAGTAACAGGAGACCGTAATCATTTTAACTCTTCTTCCATGTGAGCGGCCACCTGCTCCACCTCAGTTGGAATCCAATTAACTCCTTTCAAAGATGAGATAAAGTTATTTGAGTATAAATTGCAACCCATCCTACTGTTCTTCCCTCCCTCTTACTTAAGTTGCCATACAAAAGGATGGTTTTTAGTGTGATCAATAGAAATTTTCAGCCCATATCAAATTTGACCAATTAAATGAAAGAAGAACAAAGTATTAACAAAATAATAAAATGTGATAACCAAGACAACAGATGCACCTTTTTATGCATGATTGTTGTGTGCGAGGGAAGAACAGCAGACACCACTATTAAAGTCACCACAAATGCAAACATGACAACAGTGTCAAAGCAAACTGCTAACAAGCATTACACACCATACAAATCATGGTCAGCTGTTCACTTATAAACTACTTAATGCTATTATTCATGGTCTGGTCTCCAGTCTGTCTTCACTGTTAATCTCTATATCAACAGTTCAGGTGGCTCCATTTCAAAGTAAATTAATTTTTATCTTCTTTGCTCTGATTTATTCCACACTTCTTAAGCTCACACTTCTCTCTACAACTATTTCTGTTTGCGCCTGAGCATTCTTTCTTACAAGAGCCTCAATGAGAGAAGGCCTATCTAAAAGAACAAGAAAATGAATAAAGTAGTAATGTTATTGCTTGAAGACATCTAGAGATTAAGCTAGTGAAGGAACAATGAATCCCTCACCTACCGACGATGCTAGCTAGCGTGTTCGTAAATTCTTGTGGTTGTTATACTAGTAATCTTAGATCAAATCTTGCCTACATTTGGGTTGAAAGGGTCTGGGAGCATTGGTGGATGACTATCACCCACCCCTTTTTTGCTGCCTAAATTTAGCTATAGAACTCTTAAATATTCTCTCAACTTTTGGATGCAGAAATTAGCATATTGTTTTGTTAATAAGCAACTACTAATTTGCCTCGATAATTTTACTTATCGAAATACTATGACGATGGCTACAAATGACAAACCAGTAGGGATGTTCATCTTGCAACCAGCTTTAAGAAACATGAGAATTTTAATCAGCTTAAGTTTAGGCATGTTTGGTTAGATGTAAGTGCTCAGAACTGCATGCGTCTACTTCCAGGAAGTAACTTTGGACCACCCCCACCCCACTCTAATGCAAAGGAGCTTGGCATTTTTCAGAAGAATAAAGGCATGATTTATACTGTCATATCTCACTTGCGAAACCAAACAACCAGAAGTGATAACTAATACCAAAACACCACTTACATCTGATCATTTCCAACTTTGGAGAAGTTTATCCTATGCAGCTCCAATTACCACCACAGAGAACTTGCTTCAAGTTCTTGATCATAACCATCCAATTGTATAATTGTTCAAAGTTGTGGACAGCACTGATCACTGATCCCACTTTTAGCCCTTTAAATGCCAAAAATAAGAATAGCTTCTTTTGTGAAAATGTCCTATCCACAAAGGAAGAAGGGAGCAACACAAAAATGGAAGAGAATCACTGATCACAAGAAGAGGCCTTTATAATAGGAACAAGACAGAGAGACAGAGACAACAGGCTCACCTCATGACTGTGGGAACGCCTGGAGAAAGAAATCAGGCCTGCACAGATTCTCCTAGCCTTTTACATCAAACGGCACACACTTATGAGAGGGAGGGCAAACTGTTTCTGCTCAAGAACAAGAGAATCATGGCAGAAGGCCTATTTCCCTCATCCCCATGAGGCAACATTTTTTAATTGTTTTTTATTTCCTTTTTGGACTCAATAGAGAGAATAAGGGCATAGGATCTTATGCCTAAGGGTACAGACACTAGTAACACTACCCACAAGATGACCATGAGATGATGTGGAAAGGACCCAGGTCAAAGGTCCAGCATTGGCTGTGGTTGGCAAACTTTTCCAGTGACCTTTCGCTCTCTTCCCTGTCATTCTTCATTTCTTTCCATCACATGTAGATTCAAACAACCAATGCCAATAAAGATTGCCAAACTTTACCGTAATTGATCAGATTCTCTTGGGTAATCAAATGTGGGGGTAAATGAAAACTACAGACTAGAATTATGAGCAATACTCAGCTGTTTTATTGGCATCTTCAAACATGTAACAACTTAGGATCTCATCAAAAAGACTCGTCGAAAAGTATTATTTAGATTTTTTGATCTTATATAAGTATCCCAAATATGTCCAATATATAGTTGATATAAGACTAAACACAAACCGTCACATAAGCAGCCTCAAAGGAGTTACCCTAACATTACTTCAAATTGATCAGGTTCGAAACTTGAAAGCCCCGAAATGGACTACAACGTACAGTAGTTTATATCCATTAGGATCTTCTTCAACTTGATTAGATTGATTCATGCACCATTATTTCTTGTCCAATTCCAAGCAACTCCAGATTTATCTGTTAACATTGATTAACATGAAATGTTCTTTTATGCATTTTTATGTACCTATGGAAGTAAAATATGCTGCGATGTTAGTATTGTAATATTTACAATTAAATGCATAAAGAGGTCTGCTGCACAATATGCAGAGCAAAACTTTAAATTAATGAATAGAAAAACAATTAGACACACGATACAATAATTAGGATTCTGAGAAGCAATGGAAAGGCAATTTCTCTGGGAAAAGTAGTCAATCAATTGGGGAAAAAATATGCATCAGCATCTGTTAAAAAATTATACAGGAATAGGTGCCATCTGAAGTTTTTCACACAGAGATGAATATGCCTCCTCCAGCTCCTGCCTGGTCAACAGCTTTGAACCGCAGTGTAATGTACCGGAAGGATCAATTACTCTATCCTGCTGAATGGATTTAACTGAGAAGTGGTTTCCAAGAGCTGCAAGGGTTCTCTCAATGAAAGTTGATCTGGATGGCACATATTCCTTCATTCGACATAAGAACTCAACATGGGGCCTTGCCTGATAGAGAAAGCAGGTAAATTCGCATTAATGCGAGTTTTGGAGTTGTTGTATTAAAAACTTCAAAGATAGTGCTGCTCTTCTTGTTACAAGGTTTTTTTTTTAGTGAATTAAACATCCTAAGTGAAGGATATATAATCAATGCAGGGAAGTTTATTTTAAGTGCAGATACCAAGTTTAGCAACACTTAGATAAGATACGTACTTAATAAATCAATCATTTCATGTTTGTAATTTTGTACAAGTGCAATAACTAACAACAATTGGAAGTTTGTTAAAATAAGAACTCAGTGATATAATTACTAGTGACAGGAGGTTAGATACCAGTGATAACACATCAGCAAATTTCGAAAATGTTAATTGGACAAGCTAGAAGTGCATCATGGAATGCTGTGAACGAAATAGCTCATAAACTGAGTTTTCTTATCTGAAAAGGCCAGGCTTTGAGGTTTGTTTACTGAGTTTATGATCTAAAACTTCAGCAGGAAGACTCTATCTTGCAAGTGACTAGATAATTCATTTAATTTTATGTTCTCCATTGAGCTACTTGCTATTAAGTCCCCAACTGGATACGGCAAAAAAATTGGCCAAGCTCATTAATGGGAACACTTTAATCTGATCATTACACTTCAAACAAATCACCACATCTTGAACTGAAAGCAAAACTCACCACCCGGCATCATTAAAAGAAAAAAGAAGTCTTCTCTTTTAATAATAGAATTTATGCAAAAGAATCAAAGAGTAGAAAATCATCATGAATTGGAATTCAACAATTCATCAAGTTTGTCATGTCCATATATGACACATTGTACCATGTACACGGATACAGAAGCAGTGGTAGCTCACTTATATGCTAACGAGTGGCCTTCGCAGTTTGCATACAAATATGCTCAGTATCTATTACATATTCCATATAATATATTAACACAAAGTGTTGCAAGCCTGTAAACATGTCCTAAATTTCAGAAAAATAAAGGCTGATACCTAAAATCACATATCAAATCCACATCATGTCACCTTTTCATACAAATACTCATACAAAGGGTCATGACATTTGATTTTCGTTTTAAGAAAAAATCAACATATTAGCATGAGACACGGAAAAATAGCAAAACCATAGAACAAAGCCGGATCAATTGCTTTTCTTTTGGTGAGTCAGAAAAATAGCAAGGAAGATGTGCATTATTGATATAGATATGGAGATAGCCGTGATTATGAGGCATTTAGGAAGGACATGTCAAAGCTCAAAAGATTCTTAGTAAGTTCCCATCACATTCTTAATACAAAGTCATAAAAGGATATAGAAAAGAAACAGAAAACATACAGATCGATACTTGGGAGCTCGCGAGGGAAGTTTCAGGTATTCCATATTGTTGATATCATAATCCCATAAAAATGATGTGTGGTGGACCCATCGATTTTTAGTTATGGATTGAGCATTTCCACCAAACTTGTGAGTACTGAATGCATAATCTGAAATTATGTAGGTAAAGAGAATCTGATTAGCAAGCATTGTATTAGATAAATGATAGCAGAATCAATAATGCACATAAAGTTTGGAGTCATGAACTTCTACAGTCCTTGAAGAACTAAAATTACTAGTGAAATATTTATTAATCACTATTAAGCTCACATGTAGTAAAACAAAATTTCTGTAAGACACAGAGCAACAGAAATTTGGAAAAAAGACAGAAGAAATCAATTTAGATGGTTTGGCCATCTGCAGATGGATTTAAAAGAACTATTACTTTTGCGCTTTCCTGCTTCAGGCAATTAGTGATCATGTAGGATATAAAGAAATAAGTGGAAAACTATGAGCTAAGGCCTTGTCAGAATATTCATGTGTAAAGAGCATATGATTGACAATGATGCACTTGCACAAAATTAGTAATGTCATCTCAAACATCACTTTTCTAATGCTATCTATACACATACAAATAAGAGCATATGCACAAAATGAGTGACGCTGATTAACTTGCACAAACTGAATGTATAATGAAAATATCCTTGACCGTTGACAATGATGGAAGTTGTCCACCAAATTTATTCTTCTGCACGTTCTTGCACGCCAACTTAAACTTTGATGCTTCCTAGTATGAGCCACTCATCTTTGCTCCCCATGGACCAAGATGTCCTTCATGCTTCCATGAAGGCACCTAAGCAGCCTTAAAGTCCTCTATTCCAATTACTCTCTCTTTCATCTAAGATTAGAAAGAATCTTAACTTTAGATAGCAGCATTATAGTTGTCCATACAACACTCTCAAGCTCATAAAAGCAGTTTACCTCAAACTGAGATGTGATAGCATGCATGTCTGGATGCACTTTACATGGCCATGATGCATGCTTAATAGCACTATGTGAATAGGTGTCTTAAGCTGCATGTGACAGCTAAGGCCACTGATCATGCAAGCCTATTGATGCATTCCATGGCCCATTTGGCATACATCATCATCTGGATAAGGATCACATCCAGATGTAGCACAAGCATTGCCCTTTCTCAAACCTTCACCGCTTTCTTCAAGCTTGTTTCACAAATTATGGCCATCCATCAACCCAACTCTCAAGAAACACCCACAGAAATTATAATCAGCATGTTCCAATGGGCCTACATGCACCAAGCATTGATTGATGCGACTCTACTATAGTGTATGTTCTTTTATATGAAGCAGCCCCATGAAAAGATGTAGTAGACAGATGACAGTAGTCTGCAATAACCAGGAGATATGATGCAGGTCATCAGAGGGGAGACTTTTATCAGTCCCAAACATTCAATTTGTGTGCCTTTCACCTTCTTTACATGTGCATGTGGGTGCACAAGCAGTGGTATGATTGCATCAGCAATCACAATTTATATAGCAGACTTGAAGACCAAGAAAACTTGCAATATTCATAACTTCCTGCACAAAGCGAGTTCATAAGCATGAAGCATCATATATTCAGAATATTGATCCCATTATATGTTTGTTTTCTCCTCCAAGATAACCTGCTATGCAAAAGGTATTGCTCTACAGCCATTCGAGGTTTCATTCCTGCATTCACTTGTCCCTTGTCTACCAACCAATAGAAAAACTACAGCCATGATTACACAAAGGATTTTAGATCACGAGAAAATATAGCACCAAGTCTTCGCACCATAAAAGAGGGAGATCATTGGGCTCCCAATCATTCTCACTCAAAGGCATCAACTTCGTAACTTCTAACCCTTCCTTTTAACAGGAAGAGTGCTAGGATTTCCTCCAAATAGACAATTTGACGGATTTATTCCCCATCTTTCTTCCCTCTTCTATCTGCACCATATCCTTGCATTAAATTGAGGATATGGCATATAATTTCTAAACTAAGTTCAAGTTCGGATTTTTAGATTTTGTTCATGAACTGTGGTGCAACTTAAAGAGGGTATTTAGTGCAAATTGTAGAAAGAAAGAGCGAGAAATCAAGTAACAAGAATACTAGAGTTATGATAAAAATTAGAGTAGATAACAGTAGTTTTTTATAATATCTCACGAAAGATCATGACAGCATATAATATACATGATTTATTCAAGATGTTCCATAAGGGACTATAGTCAAACCACATAGAAATGAGTATTCCAGCCTAAAGTATCAACTTAACAGAACAATCAATCAAAAGAATATTAATGTAGACTTTGCAATGAACTCAGAAATTTCCATGGTAGACTATATTTAGAGGCTCATGTCAAATGGAAGGTGAGTAGTGTTTTTATTTTTTTTCTTTTTAATTGGAAAAAAGACTGGAACTGAGATTTGTTGTGGCTCTTTGGATTAATTATGCCTTCAAATGAAAACAGCTTCATATGTCAAAAGATAATATCATATTCCTTCATGCGGACTCTTTGCAAGTCTACAGGATTTTGGAGGACTTCTCCTTGGTTGCATGTGCAAAATCTGTGACCAGTAAGGTAGACCACCAACCACCCTGCCATGTAAATTACTTGGCAATTTCCTTTCTTGTATAATATTGCATTGACATCAAGCTGACATAAGGTCATAAAAATATGCTCAAGCATTCTGTAATTTTAATTCTGCTCTATAGAGGACCCATATCTGATGGGAAAAGAATAGGACAATGATGATTGGAAGAAATCAGTAAAGGATATGAAGGTCAATTTAATAAAAGATCACAACTTCAACATTGCTGGGCCAAATGCTCTCCCTCTCTGGAATCAAGCACACATCCATCCTTCCTATTTATCACTACATCATCCATGGTCATTCCGAATCTGCTCCAACAAAGTTGTGAAAAATTGCACATCTCATGCAACCTCCCTTACTGGTGAACAACTGATGATATTACTGTGATCATGGGCCAGATGACAGATAATATGCATTCACAGCATCCATCACAAACTGTCAACTTACAAGGTGGGTATAGAGGGAGGAGAGAATTATCCAAAAGGTTTCTTGTGTATGATTATCCTGCTCAAGGAATCTCAGAGCTGGCAATAGTTAATTTTGTTCTTTAATAAACTTTCCTACGTCAATTGTAGGGGCAATTATTTAGTGGATAATTCATAAAGGACATAACGCTACAATTTACATAGCGGCAACAAATTGTGTGAAGGAGGTTAAACTTGATCTGAAGCTTTATTGGCTTAAATGTTCATCTGTTTTTTTTTTCTGAATTTAAGGAGAGAAACAAGTCCAGTGAGTTATGATTGTGGGCTACTGTTCTATTGCATTTAAGGAGCTTAACGAAATGATGCGATGTGATTACCTATCTTTTTCTAAAAAAGGGAGATAAAAACCCCTCCCCAATTGTAGGAGGCAGAGAAAATATTGCTATATCTTCTTAGATGTCACCAAAAATTACATGCATCTGGACATCAAAACAGGTTTGTTTTAGGGACAGTGATGATCAACAATGATAATGTTCACAAAGAAAGATGAAAAATTTTACATCTACTTTAAAAGGCAGACCTCAATGTGGATAAAATTGATAGTTCATGGTCATGACTAGCTCATACTAGTGTTTCAAATGCTGCCAAAAAATAAATTGCTTCTTGTTCATTTTGTGATAAGTGCTTCAATAGCAGAACAATTATTTAGATTTGAGACTGAGACATGTCTCAAATATCTGATACCTTAAAAGAATGAACAAATTTTAAAGCAACTGAATTACTCCAAAATTTATCACACATCAAAACTCAAAGATAAGAAACATATAACCTGTTAAGCATGGTTTTCGGAATTGTCCCGAACCAAACCGATGGCCAAACGGCCCGAATCGGCCGTGAAAACCGGCACAGAAAAAAAAAAATAGTGAACCGCCCGGTTCAGACCCGAACCAGGCGGTATGGGGACCGAACCGAGCAGTTCGGCCCTGTTTCGGACCGAACTGATCGGTTCGACTGTTTTAAGAGGGGGAAAGACCTGAGAGGAAGCCGAAAGACTTTCTCTCTGTTATTTCGACACAGCAGAGGCATCTTTCATCCCTTTTTCATTCCAAGAATGGTCGAAAAATGCACGATAAAGCTTGATTAGAGGTACATATTCGATCCTAGCTCCCGTTCTTCACCTTCTCTCCTCTTTTTTTTTTTAATTCGTGAAAAATAAAAAACAAGGGGAAACTATGTCAAAATTTTATTTTTTTATTTGATTTTAATATATGTTGTAGATATATGGAAGATCTACACAATGACACTAAAATCATTAATTTTTGTTAAATATATAATTTTTAAAATTAAAAATATATTCTAAGAATAAAAAATTATTTAAAAAATAAAATTCAAAAAAAAACTGTAAAATCAGATTATGAATGAGGGTCTTATAAGCTACTTTCGACATAAATTTGGTGTCGATTGATTAACGTTTTGATGCATCTTGCGCATAGTATTCTAAGCCTAAATTTAAAAAAAAAAAGTATTTTATCGCTCTCCATGGACTAAGAAATTTATATGTAGCATAAATGGTGGGATCCTACATGGGTCTAGGATCAATTTTTTTCATAATTTTTTATTTTTTTAATATAATTATTTTTTAAAAAATAATAAAAAATAATTAAATAATTCAAAAAGTGCCTTAGACTTTGTAGTTCGGATATCGCTAGTTAAAAAGTGATCAAAGAATTGCAAGATCATAAATATACTTAATGAAATTAAAAGAGAAAAAATGCTGCCAACTTGTCAGGGCTATCAATCCAAATATCTGGCCTCTCCTTTAAATTATTTGTTACTTTATATAAAGATGGCATTTTTTTTGGATACTCATTCTTCCTAAAAACACAATTTGGGATCAAAGAATAGTTTTATTAATCAAAATTTCTCAAAAAAATAAAAAAATCATTAAATACTCCTTAAAAAAAATGACGTGCCAGTTTGACCGGCATGCCTGCTGTACCATATGTCGGTACGGTACCGTACCGTATCAGCCAGCGATCGAAATGGCATCCGATACCAGTTCAAAAAATCTTGCTGTCAAGTATCACGAAGGGAAGTACCATGAAGGAAACTCCCGGTTATTGCATATAATTAATAGGAGGACTATATCAAGGAGACTAATGTATAACTTGAAGCAGATAGGCTAAAGTAAAACACCACCCAACAAAATATAAATTCCTAGTCGAAAGAACAGTAATGGTGTCAAATTGTGCAAACCATGCAAATGAAGGAGCTTGAATTTTTCCTTTTACTTACCATTTTCTTGGAGATGGAAATCACCAAACCCATGAAGCACATCCCCATACAACTGGCCTGTCCAAGACATAATAGGGTGAGGATATGGCTGCAGCCCAGGAATAGCATCCTTATTGCAAATAAAAGTGACAAAAATTGTCCCATCATCAACAATGACAGTTCCTCCTCCAGAAAACCTTCTAATCACAGGAACATGATCACGAAGCACGGACTTTAGATCAATAAGTTCTGAAGGTCTCCTGATGTTAAAAATTCCTATCCACAGTCAGTATTTTATTCACAGCTCAAAATATTTCTATGAGATTGTCCAAACAATACATTGAACAAGACTTCAAGAACAAAATTATAACAGTCAAGGCTTGCAACTGTCCCACAAACAAGATTAGACAAGTGAAAAGGTAAAAATAAATAAATAAATAAATAAATAAAGAGCGTAATGAAAGGAGAGATTACCCAGATATCCCCATGACTATATTAGGACGATTTGTTCCATCATTAATAATGCACCAATTATCCGATGAGCTCCTGAGCAGCCTTTCCTCCAAATGCAGCTGCTGTAGAATAGGAACTGCTCTCAATTTAATAAGATTCATCAGGGGAAGACCATCTCTAAATCGATGCAGAATCATCTCCCAACTGAACTAAAGAGTTCTGAAATTGTGTCCCATTTAGTAAAGAGAACAACATTGTTTCTCAAGAAAAGAAAAAAGAAAATCAGAACTTTGGACATAATCTAGAATTAGCTCAACAGTTTCTATCACAAGTTAGGATATTTTCTTTGTACCTACGATACTAGATAATTAATCATGAATTTTTCTTAAAGACTCTTTTTTATTTATAATAGGTAGGAAATCAAATTTTAACCAATTTCTTCTGTCTAGACGACAGCATCTAAACAAAAAGAAGCCTCTTTTGCCTAGAATCAAAGTGCTTCTAAGGTTTTAAGAATCAAAAGACGAGGTTTTAGGATCTAAAAACCATCAAAAGAAATCACCGCTCTCTCTCTCTCTCTCTCTCTCTCTCACGCACACGCACGCACGCACGCACGCAGCAACAACAAAATTAACAGTACCTGCGCCAAGAACAGATCAAATCCACTACAAAAACAGTTCATTCCTCCATGTTTAAGTTTTCCAACATCCTCCTGAGAAATAAAAATTGCCTTTTCTTAGTATCAGGTAACATATTTGGGATCAACTGAAGCAGTAAACCGATCCCAGTAATCCATCCATGAAACCAATCCAGAAGAAAGAGGAGGAAAAAAAGGAGAAGGGGGTGGGGGGGTGGGCGCGGGCGGCAGAGAAAGAGATGTATGTTACCTGAGACTGAGACAACCCTCGCTCCTCCGCTGCCAGGCTCCCTCCGGGTTGGACGGCGACGGACCACGATATATACGAGGGTATTAATTTGCAGTTACCCCCTCATGAATGCGTCTAATGACATATAACTCCATTTATCAAAAGATTAAGATTAGTGGCAACGGGTGTATCCTCTTTTCTTCGGACAGAGCACTTAATGACCAAAGCCGGAGACTTGAATCCATGACAGTCCATAGGCCCTGCGCTAATGGGTTTGCTCTCCTCATCCACAGCATGCCTTCTCCTCTCTTCCAACCCGCGCAAGCCTTTGTTTCTCGGCGGAACAGCTTAGATCTCTTGAAAAGGTTCACGGAGACTAGGAATTTGAATTTGGGAAAGGCCATTAACGCACACCTGATCAGGATGTTCCAACTTGATTTAATCCAGGCGAATTATTTGATTAATCTCTATGTCAAATGTGGTCAGCTTCATCTCGCCCGTAGACTCTTTGACATAATGCCTGAAAGAAATAATGTCTCTGGTAATGCACTAATGGCAGGCTATTTCCATGCTGGGTTTCCATTGGAAGCGCTTGATGTGTTTAAATCAATGGATTTAAGCCAATTGTCGTGTGGCCCAAATGAGTACATGCTCACCACGCTCCTCGCTTCTTGTGCGGAAGTCCGCGCCCTCGAGGAGGGTCAGCAATGCCATGAATATGCGCTGAAGTCTGGATTGGTGTCGCATTCTTATGTCAGGAATGCACTTCTCCACATGTACAGTAAGTGTTCGGGCATGGAAGATGCATTGCAAGTTTTCAGGACCATACCCAGTTTTGATATCTTTGCATTTAATTCCATTATCAATGGATTTTTAGAGCATGGGCAATTGAATTATGCCATGGAAGTAGTGAGTGGTATGGTGAAGGAGGTTGCCTGGTGGGATCATGTCTCATATGTTGCTGTTCTTGGCCTTTGCGCTGATTCAAAAGATTTGAATTTGGGAAGGCAAATTCACAGCCAAATTCTTAGAAGAGGAGTTGAGTTCAGTGTCTTCGTCGGTAGCGCAATCGTGGATATGTATGGGAAATGGGGTGATGTTCAAAGTTCTCGGTGTGCTTTTGATGGGCTGCTGAATAAGAATGTAGTCTCATGGACAGCAGTTATGGCCATCTGTACACAAAATGGATGCTTTGAAGAAGCCCTGAAGTTATTCTTAGAGATGGAAGTAGTTGGTTTTCGGCCTAATGAATTCACCTATGCTGTTGCACTGAATGCCTGCGCAGGTTTGTCGGCTTTGAAGAATGGTGATGCACTGAATGCTCATGCAGAAATATCAGGATATAAGGCACACCTGACTGTTGGTAATGCTTTGATTAACATGTATTCTAAGAGTGGTAGCATTGATGATGCAAAGAGAGTATTCACAAGCATGCCTCACCATGACATTATTTCTTGGAATTCCATCATAACTGCTTACTCTCATCATGGGCTTGCTAATGAAGCTTTGGAAGCTTTCCATAAGATGTTGAAAGAGGAGGTTCCAACGTATGTGACCTTCATTGGGGTTCTATCAGCATGTGGTCACTTGGGTCTAGTAGATGAAGGGTTCTACTATTTGAATCATTTGATGAGGGAAGTAGGAATAAGACCTGGTGTGGAACATTATACTTGTATCATTGGGATGCTGTGTCGTGCTGGTCTACTAGATGAGGCCGATAGATTTATGAGATATACATGTGTTGATTGGGACATCGTTGCATGGAGAACTCTTCTAAGTGCTTGTCAAGTACATAGAAATTATGGTCTTGGTCAGAAAGTTGGTGAGCACATCCTTAAGTTGGATCCTGATGATGTAGGAACAAATATCTTGTTATCTAACATGTATGCTAAAGCACACAGGTGGGATGGCGTTGTAAATATTCGGAAGTTAATGCGAGAAAGAGATATTAAGAAAGAACCTGGAGTCAGCTGGATACAGGTGAGGAATGAGACCCATGTTTTTGCTTCAGAAGACAAGAAACATCCATGGATGAGCCAGATCAATGAGAAAGTAGCTGAACTAATAGCCCAAATAAAGCTAATCGGGTATGTTCCGAACATTGGTAGTGTATTGCATGATGTTGAGGATGAGCAAAAGGAAGAGTACCTTAGATATCATAGTGAGAAGCTAGCTATTGCTTTTGGGCTTATTTGCACACCGCCAGGAGCACCTATCCATGTGATGAAGAACCTTCGTATGTGTGATGATTGCCACATTGCCACAAAACTTATATCAGTTGTCACAAACAGGAAGATAATAGTTAGAGATGCCAACCGCTTCCATTGTTTTGAGAGTGGAATATGCTCTTGTGATGATTACTGGTGATCTGAATGGGGGAAAAAGGACTCTCTCAAAGGATAACAAAAGCAGAAGGTTTGCTACATCAGATTGAAAATGCATGCTCCATTCTTGGAGCTGCTCCTGCACATGCAATCTGTTGATGCTGAAACTCATTTAACTCTCTTTAGTCTTAAGAGCCCATCCAGATTTCCTGGAGAGATTCCTACGATTGGTAAGCTGTGCAAGAATTCTGAATCACAATTAATGCAAATATGTAACATAAATAGCAGCACCATGATTCTTTTTTTTTTTTTGAAATATAGCAGCTCAGAATGAATAATTTTAACTATTTGGTAGGCAATGAACAATTTTTGTGTGCTAATTGATTATTAAAAATATGTGAGAATCTCACAATAGTGCTTTCTCTAGGACTTTCTTATTTGTTTCTTCCTTGATCTAAATTCTGCTGTTTGTAGACAGCCATTCTCAAAATGGGTGTGCCTGCTTGTGTAGACAACTATGAGAAGAGAAGATCTGAAAAACTAGCTCCATTACCAGCTTATAACCTTGATGCATCTGTGCTCTTAAGATCAGGATTTATTTGACTTAGTCTAGTCTAGTAGAAGATTTGCTGTGAAAGGTTTAATGGTGGATATAGTAGTTCTCTTCAGCCAAATTCACATCCTGTAAGTCTATTAACATCCCATATGAAATCAGTAGCTATTCATTTACTTAGATATTACTAATATATATAATATTGCTATGATGTGTCTTGTATCTAGATAATAGACTGCTAAAGGGTCTGTTCTCTCGAGCCTTCAGCAAAGGGGCACAGGCCTAATGCAGGGCCATGTGTGCTATGTCTATGTCTTGTGACTGGCTAATCTAGGGGGTTCAGGGGCAAAGTGCCCTACCCGAATTTTTTAGGTGTTCATACATGGATAGGTTTCGCCTGTCTTAGGGCTTCCAGGGATTACACCTTTGTACTTTGGAGCTTTTGGGCACTTGTGAGATTAAGGGTTTTTGTTTTTGGGTCTTCTCCTCTTTGTGCTTTCTTCATCATTAGTGAGGCTTTTCCCAATCATCTTTGCCTGTGGACGTAGGCCTTTAGCCAAACCACGCAAATCTTTATGTTCTTTTCTATCTCTTTGTTTAGTTTGCTGTCTCTATATTGGAACTCTGCATAACAAATATTGAAATAAAAATGAACTGCATGACTGATTTTGTGGCAATAAGTCTTTTTTTTCTTTGGGCTTTACTCACTTGTGCGGTTGTATTTTTACTAGTAAGTTATGTACATTTAGCTTCTTTTCTCTAAAAGAAAATTCTACATTTGGCTTGTTCTCCAAAAGCTATTTTACTTGATTGTTGGATTGTTCATAGTTGCTATCTGCTTTCAGCACATGGTTCTCCAATAAAAGAAACCTACATTTAGGTTCTGCTGTAGTGTATCTAGTGTTTAGGTTGGAAGGTTCAGTAGTGATGCACACATTTCAGTGATGTTCTTTTGGAAAAGATGGACTTCTTTTTTCACTCCCATTTACGTTCTGTTCTTCTACCTGTTTGAATTTTGACGTAGCTGTTTGATTTCCTGGTGCGAATCACTGTCAGAGCCAGCTGTTCAGCTTCCTATTTAGCAACAAGCTTTTCCACAAGTTTGCTAATTGTATCTGATATATTTTTTATACACCGACTTGTTGTGATCTTCCAGGTTCCAGATTCCAGCTCATCAGTGTACTTCAGAAAGCCTTGCTCAGCTTATCACATGCTGTGTCTCCTACATTATAATCAATAATCAATTTGTGTGAGATCTGTAAACAGTGAACAGAGGGTAACATGAAAAAAAAGCAGATACAAGAAGCAAGTTGACCACTATTTCTTGGCTGAAGGGTTAGCAGAATGATCCTTCTTAAATTTATTATTGTGAAGGGCAATGCAAAGATAGGCCATGGCAACTGGGTTCCAAGTCCTTTTGCCAAATGGCATGGTGTGATTATTTGGCTTGTTGCCATAGAATTAAGCCCTTAATTACGTGGGTCATATATAATACTCCTGCTAGCATCCATTTAATGAAATTTCTTTTTTTTTTATTCTTTCAAAATTTGTATTTTGAAGTGTGGGTTGTTGAATCTGTATTTGTAACAAGGTATGTACCAAAATTCATAAGGAAGGAGATATGATGGTGCATAATCTATAAAATATGCCATTGACTTCTCAAGTTCATGTACTGCAACTCTATGGCTGGTGTACAATCTCAACTATGCAAGCTGTATGTTATATGCTTTCCATCTAAAATATTAACATTTGTTGATTTATTATTCAGTCTGAAGTTCTGTATTTGATATTGATGTTAGTATGGCTAAAATACACTTCTCAAGTTCATGTACTGAAACTATATGGCTGGTGTAGAATCTCAACTATGTAAGCTGTATGAACTATATTACTGGTGCAAAATCACAATTATGCAAGCTGTGCGTTGTAAGGTCTTCATCTAACATATTCACAGCAGTTAATTTATCATTATTCTTAAGTTTTTTATCATTGATATTGATTAGTGTAGCTTTGGAGAGGCTACTGGGCTCTCAGGGCAAGTAACTTGTCTGGGTAGAAGGTAATTTAGGGGTTGTCTGCTCTAGCTTTTACAGCTGTTCTGAGTCTAATTAGTTATGCTAATCTTACTCCATCACAGGAAAAAAGGTAGTGTGACCCTCATGGCAATCATATTACAGAACAAGTATATTACAGTATAGTTTGTATGATTTTATGAATGCATATAAAAGTTTAAATGTTTTTATTTTCACGAGATAAGAACCATTAGTTTCTTGTTGTTCTTAATTAACCATAACTAAGCTTTTAGTTTGAAATTACGACTGTGGTGGCATGAAGTTTTATCAACAGGATCCGAAGCGATTCATTTATGATAATTTATTGAAGTGGGGAAATAAGAAAATAACCACGAACAAGTAATGTCTCAACCTTGTCACTACACAACAACCAACCCATGTAGTCATGGAAATTAGTGTTTCTTACTAACTGGGAAATAAACTTCACCAACATCTAGGATACTAAACCATGACTGATGTATCTGTCGGAGGTGTTGCCATTACCTTTTGAACATGGCCTGACAATGCTCTAGCTTAGATATTATGCAGCTAGAGAAATTTGTGAATGTAATCCTATTTAGGGATTCCAATACTACTAAACTCAGAGATGTCTTCATGAACTTAACTATATAAATTTTTGCTGTTCTAATTTCTCCTGTTTATATTTGTTCATTAAGGACTCATTTTATAATGGATGCAGCTTTGGAACTACATTTAGCATCTAACATCTTTACTTAAGCATATTAATCATAAATATTGCATCATCAGAATGTACAACTTAGTATACACCAAGTGCCACTTACCTCTGTCCATTCCTTTAATAATTAATACCCTGTTATTGGTGAGCCTAATTAATCCAACCGCTTTCACTTTATACGATAGTTAAATAGGCAATATGAGGATTGTGGTAAAACAAAAACAAACCGAATAAAACACACAGCAAAAGAAATGTAACCGAATTGTCTCCATGGATCAAACTTCCATTCGATTTCTCTTTATACAACTTGGATGAACAAAGAGAAGAAAAATGAAAAAAATATATATACACATCAGCAAAAGCTAATCTCCATAAACTTGACAAACTCGTTGAAATCAATCCTCCCATCTTTGTTTTCATCATACACCGCAATCATCCGTTTGCATGAATCGAAGTCTGATCCTTCTCTGAATCCCAGCTTGGAGAGAACTCTCTGCAGCTCAACTGCATCAATGAAACCATCACTGTTCTCATCAAAGACACAGAAGGCCTCCTTAACTTCCTCCAAACTAGGCTCCTCCTCAAATACACCAGAAATCTCATCAGATCCCATGCACTCCAGCTGGTCATCTTCCTGGCTGCAACATAGTCCCATCCTTCTCATAACAATCTCCACATCTTCTCTGCTAAGATATTTGTCCTCTCTAGGCTGACTTGGTGTGTTCTTCACTAGATGATCTTCATGAAATGCTGATGAGAAAGCGAAGAGCTCGACATAGGAATGGAGGAAGGAAAAGTATCTCAGGGAGAACTTCTGAAGTGTCATGATGAACCAGCTGAGTATTCTGTGAAAAAAGACTAGTTCTGCCAAAGAGATGGAGTGATAGAGGTTTCTGGGTGATGCTTTCTCCATTGGTTTCTAGCTAATTGGTAGATGAGGGAGACTTGAGAGATGGAAAAGAAGGAGATGCTCTTGTTTTGGTTTGATGAGAGGAGGGTCATGGAGGTGAAGGTTATATAGAAGGCTATTGTTGCTGTCTGCAGGACAGCCCCAGTTGTCCAGAGAGGAAGGTGCCTAGGGTGGTGCAATGCCCTACAGAGTGATGGCTGGGATTAATAAACAAAAAGAAGTCGCCATGGAGAAAGAGAGAGATGAAGGGGAGTAGGGCCTGGGTTTGAAAGGGCCAGGATCCTAATTTTGTGGGGCTGGTTGGCCCTTGACCCGATGGAAGTTTCCTTGAAAGAGAGGAGCAGGCATGCCTGCTTCTTTGGAATATTTTTATAATGAGTTGTTTACCAACACCTCTTGGTAAACTTAAGCTTGTGCTGTCCTTTCGCTCTTACTAGTTCTAGCTTTGTAGGCCAAGAAACAACAAAATAAATTTAAAACTAAGGATTGTATTTCCTTAAAGAATAGTAGACTTTATTGAATAGGAATTTGGTGGGCAAGCCAAGGTATAGATGCCAATTAGTTCTAGAGTAAAACCTTAATAAGAGTTGGTGAGTAGTTGGCTCAAGCTAACATTGACCATTATGAGAGACTGTCCCAACTTCCACCCATGAACTAACGTCCCTGTTTCATTGAATTATTATTATTGCTAAAGATGTTGGACTGCCCTCAAATCTGGACATAAACATGAGTGTGGGAGACTGGAAGGTGCAACGGCGGCCATGTCGCTCCAAATGGAAGGACTTCACCACGAGGCAAGAAATTGGATGGAAATTGGAGAAAAGTTGATTTGGTATGACGAGGGATGATGCCGTGTAAACAATATTTCCATGTTTTTTCTCAAAACATCTCTATTTGCATGTACTTTTGTATGAGGACGGCTGGTGGAATGGGTCCAAGGAACCAGCTTCAGAACACGTGGTGGAAGTAGAGAAGCAATAGTGATGATAGCGAACTTCTAATTACATGATATTTTTCTCCTGATGGCTGCTTCGCAATTCATTTCCATCAAGTTTCGTTTCTTGTATCGTAAAATGAAATAAGCTGGTTGCCCAGTTTTTATAAAGTGAATAAAAATTTTTAAGATCATTATTAATCGGGCTTGTTACAGTACCATAGCTTGTTACAATAATATAGAAAATATCCTAAGAAAAAGAGGGAGCCTGTAAGCAAAGATGGTATGAGAAACAACGATACGGTAATCTTACATATTTAGTTTAGTACTAGTTTTATGCCCCCACATTGTACCAGAATTCTAGATCATATAATTTATTATTTTTTATATCAATAATTTAATTTAATAATAATTAAGTAAAAAATAATTATTAAATTGATGTTGATAAACATTATATAATATTCTTAAATGAAAGACAATGAATATAAAGCGATGATAATATGAATATACATGATAGTTCATGTCTTCATGATCAATATTCTTAACGTTGTTAATAAATTTTACTTTCAAATATAGTCTCACTACTAGCGGTACATAAAAAATAATAATAATAAATATTTTTTTTATCGAATAAAAATTTTACTATTTGAATATAAATTTCTTAAGCTATCATTTGAAATCTAGTGTGCCTCTCACCTTCTTTCATTTTCTACCAATAGATTTGTATATTGGAAAGTGATAGAAAGTCATTGGAAATAATATTTTGAGATCATATGCTATGTAACTTCCTAGAAAGAATACTTTTTACATCGTTGCTGAGGTATGATGTTGAAAAGTAGTTATATTGATATGGAACCATGGGACTGTCCCTATCTCACCCCAACGTTATGTAATTTTCTAAAAGCAATTGCTGGTTGCATCAAAGCAGATATGCTGAAACATAAAAATTAATAATACTTTATTGTTAGGAGCATATAAATCGAAGCATCCAACAATCTATTTGTGAAACGGTAAAAGCTTGATAAGGTGAACTGTTTATGGAACATGTTTATAAGTAACTGTGCATCAGATTCAAAATTATTGACTTGCAACCCAATGTTTTGACTCCTTGGTACTCCCAATTGTAAAAGCACTGTAGTTTGGAAACATGACAAATTATGATCGCACTGACAGTGAATGCTTAGATCGGATGTGTTGTATAGTATATAAATTTTAATTCTTAAATCCAGAGTTGCCTTGGCATGATGAACCATATTTGCAAACTGAGATATAAAGGGACCATTGGCATGTTAATAAGATTATTAGAAGAATGAAGACTAACACTTAATAGACCTACTTACTTGACGCTTCCTCATCTTCTCTTGCTTCGTTAGCAATGAGTTTGCTTCGATCGCTTGGATGGCCACGATCAACCCCATGTTCTCCCCCGCAAATGCAATCAAGGCACTATAAAAAGCTATGGATTTCGATGGGGTGGAGAGGCACGGGACATGACAGGATGTGATGAAGATATGGCACTCCACCACCACTAGCACCACCTTACAAGCCATGCAGATGCCGTCACCATCATAGGGGAGGTTGACCGCCATTGGAGACGCTTCGACAGAATGAGATAGAGGGTTAAAGTTTAGAGAAGACGAAGAGCAGTGGGATATTAGAAGGAAATGGAGATGGCGGTTTGAAATATTTCTTCCATCTCACCATCTTGTAATTAGTGGCACATAAGTGGACTTCAATGCAGTCCTTTAATAATATAATGTTGTCATTCAATGCTTGAAGGATTGTAAGATAGGATAATCAAGACACATGATTATGATCTAGATGGTATTCATAAATGAGAAGTTACTGCTTACGTGGACAGTTTCAATTACTAATAGAGCTATCAAAATGGGCTTGGCCCATCGGACTGGCCTGCCTAACCTTGAAAATGGGGTGGGCTGGGTTGCCATGTACTAGCCCAAATAACAATCGGGCTTTTTGGCCCACCCCACCTCAGTCCTTGGACTGAGGTGGGTTGGGTCGGGCTAGTCCGGTTGGGTCAATAAAATATTATTTTTTTTAAAAAAAAATCATCTGAATTCTGAAGAAAAGTAGCTGTAGGGCAAATTTTTCATTCTCCATGCCTACACACATCGAGCCACACCACTACCGACGGTGCACCCTCTACCTACGGTGCTTACCAGCCTTCACAGTCTACGCCTCCATGGCACCACCATCAATACCTCACCTCTAGGCTGCAGGCGGTAGGCGCTCGTTCTTCGAATTCGACCATGAGACCACTGTCATTGTCGTGATGGGATATTAAAAGCTACAAGACTACTCTCTGAAATCTTCCAATAGGAAGTCAATTCAATTAAAAATAAAGTGCTAGAAGGTATCTTTTTCCTTTCTCCTTTTATAGTAGCTTTCTTAGATAGAGAATAAAATGATGGAAAATATTTTGTGATGGATATTCCCTAAATCTTGTGAGGTCTTGGTCTTGGATGCACTTTTTGCCTTCAAACGAATAGAAAAGTCATTCTTCCTCCCTTTTTTTTGGGTGTTCTTTTTATGTTAATGAGAGAGTATCTCAACAAGACTACGGTTGGGAACTGTCTCGCTATGCTGGGCACATTTGTCTCATCTCTTTCTTTTATCTCACCCAAATTTTCTTTGGAATCTCTCTCTCTCTCTCTCAAGCTCTCAACCTGGTTTGGACCGTCTGGTCTGAGCTCCCTCTCTCTCAAGCTCTCTTTCTCTCTCTCGAGCTCTCTCTTTTAATCTCTCAAACAAACTCGTCCTGTGCCACTAACAAATCGCACTCTCAGTCAGAGCTCTTGGTCTCTCTTTCTCAATCTCTCTCGAGGTAAATTATCTTCTAATTTATATATGGCTTTATATTTCTCTGTCTCTGGCTCTCTGCTAGTAGCATTGTATCTTGATATTTTGTACTAGTATCATCTTTATAATTTGTATTTTGGTATGTATTCATTATGATTTATGATTTTAATGTAGGATTTTTGAAAAATCATGGAGTCTCAGTCTATGGGTAAGTATATTAATCTGGATGATGAGTCAGAAATTTTAATTAAAATTGAAATTGAATCTAATATTTCTGGATCAATAAATAAGAAGTAAAAAATAGGAAGCTTGAGTATTTGAAAATTTTTTACAAAACTGGTAAAGCAAAAGATGGAATAGAAAGAGCAGCATGTAATGGTTATAAACATGAGTACAAAGTTGGTTCTAAATCTGATGATTCAAACTATGGAACTTCACATTTGCATCATCATTTGTAAAGTTGTAAAATGGTTGAATATCATAATGTGAGGAAAATGATCATTGATCAAGTAGGAAAAATAAGGTCTAAAAGAATAGATCAAATGATTTCTTGTAAAATACTTGCAGAAGCTATCATTAAGCATGACTTGCCTTATAATTTTGTTGAATATGATAAGATTAGAGCTTGGGCAAAGCATGTGAATCCAGATATAGTGATGAATTCTAGGAACACTATTGCAGTTGATGTTCAAAAAATTTATTTGAGAGAGAAAAAAAAAGTTTAAACAAGCCATTGCTAAGATTCCTAATAGAGTGTGTTTGATTTCTGATATATAGGCAGCATGCACTACTGAGGGTTACATTTATTTAACTACTCATTTTATTTATGAAAATTAAAAACTAAACAGTAAAATCTTCAATTTTGCTCATATGGAACCTCCCCACATTGGAGTTGAATTGGCTTCAACTATATTTGATTGTTTGAAAGAATGAGGCATAGAAAAAAAAAAATTTTCTATGACCTTAGATGATGTTTCATCTAATGACAATATGATAGATATTTTGAAAGATCATCTTCGTTTACAAAATAGCTTGTTGTGTGATGGAGAATTTATTCATGCCCGTTATTCTGCTCACATACTGAATCTTATTGTTCAAAAAGGCTTGAAGGTAGCTCGTGAATCCTTGTATAAAATCAAAGAAAGTATCGAATATGTGAAGGGATCAGATGGGAGGATAAAAATATTTCAAGAATGTGTTAAACAAGTGAGTCTTGATGTAGAGATGGGTTTAAGATTAGATGTATCAACCAGATAGAATTCAATATATTTGATGCTTAATAGTACACTTAAATATGAAAAGACTTTTGCTAGTCTCCAGTTGGTTGATAGAAATTTTAAATATTGGCCAACAAATGATGAATGAAGAAGAGAAGAGAAAATATGTAAATTTTTGAAACCATTTTATGAGACTACTAATAAGATCTCTGGCTCATCTTACCCGACTTCCAACTTGTATTTTTTACATGTTTGAAAAATTGAATGTATATTGAATGATAATTTGTATTGTGAAGATGAGGTTATCAAGGACATGGCTCAAAGAATAAAAAGAAAGTTTGATAAATATTGGAAGGAGTATAGTGTAATGCTTATATTTAGAGCTATTTTTGACCCATGCATGAAGCTTGAATTTTTAAAATTTTGTTACTCAAAGATTGATCCTTCTACTACTGAAGAGAAAAGAGATTTTATGAAGATGAAATTGTACAAGCTCTATAAACAATATGTAAGCAAGTCCAATACATCAGTAAATATAAGTGCAAGTGCTTCGCAATCCAATATTTTGCCTAGACCGAGTGGAGGAGCTAAAATCAAGAATACAAATGTTTTGAGCGTAAGTTTTGAACATTCTTTAAAATTTATTGTTTTAAAATTTTATTTTATTTTCAGCTATATGTTATTTAATATCTCATCTTTTTTAGTTTTTTTGTTGTGAATGTGTTTAAAATTTTTAGGAGTTCAAGAAATATGGAAGTGTAACTAAATCTAATACTGGCAAATCGAAATTGAATCTTTATTTGGAAGAATGAACACTTGATTATGACTACTTTAGTGGTTTAGATATACTCAAGTATTGAAGGAATACTACACAATATCCTGAACTTTCAGTTATGGCACATGATGTGCTAAGCATTCCAATTACTACAGCAGTATCTAAATTTACTTTTAGTATGGAAGATCATGTTCTAAACAAGTATAAAAGCTCTCTCCTTTCTAAAAAGATCCAAACTCTTATTTGCACACAAAATTAGTTGCATGGCTTTGTTCCAAATGGTAATTTTTTTTTTGTTTATGTTCTTTGAATTTATTTTAATGTCTTGACTAATGATTGATTTTCAATGGGATTGATTGTCTAATTCTTTTATTATTATTAATTTTAGATAAAGAGGATAGCTTTGAGATTTGTGTCAAAAGCAGATTCAAATATTGTACAGCTTGAGAAAGAGGCAATTGAAGATAATGAAATGTGATTTATGATGGACATTAAATTTTGCATGGTTTAGTGTGATGAATCATGAATTATTGAATTGGTGATGTTTGAAACTTTGAATTTATACTTTATTAATATTTGGGTTAAATTTTTGAATTTTAGATATTTGAATTGATGATATTTCAATTGAGAATATGCAGACTTGTTAGCATACAGTATATGTTAATTTTTTTTATCAGATTATATTTTTTTTCAGATTTTAGTAGACTGATCCGTCCAACCCACGACCCTTAAAGGGCTAGACTAGGTCGGCTCTATGCTGTCTCATTTTTAGCTGGGCCTAGCCTAGTTTAGTCTATCAAATTTTAGGCCTTTGTGAGCTGAGTCAGACTAGATTGATCCATTTTGATAGCTCCAATTGCTAATTAATTTTTTCTCAATTTCTGCTTTCATATATATATATATATATATATATATATATATATATATATATATCAGATCTTAATAAATATAAAATTTTAAATATATAATAAATTATATATAAAAAAAATTATAAAAAATAAATAACAATCATACTGATAGTTGCAAATACAGTGCAGAAAAAAATAATAAATAATAACTATAATAAATATAATTAAAAAAAATGTTAATGAACAGGTTTTGATGTTTAATATTTTTTAAAAAAATATGAAGATACACGAAACTGCTAACTTCATTTTTCTATGTAATAAATTATTATTATTTTTTGATGAAACTATACAATAATTGAAACCCAAAATGTTGAACGATGTCATTATTTTTAATATTTTGATTTTTGATTTTTTAGAATTAGAATCAAAGGACGCTTGGTAACTGTTACGCTCCAAATCCGGGACATAACACGGCAATGCTACCGAGGGATGGACCCACGATAACACGAAGCCAAAATTCATCTTCTTAAATATAATAACAGGTGTATCATAAATAAATATAATAATAAAGTTCAATTCAAATATTTAATTAAACCAAAATTGGTTCAGAGCATCTAAATCCAAAGATGAAATAATCCAAGCCTTAAAATTCATAATGACTACAATCCATAAACATAAACTGAATTTCTAGTGCAAAATTTTCAAGCTTGCTTTGCTGATCCCCAAATCTGGATTCCCTTTCCATCAGTCCTAGCCTTATTTCTCTGTACATGAAAAAGAAAACAAAAAGAATATGAGCTACACCAGCTCAGTAAGTAGACTTCCGCTTTCTTACCGGATCAAGCATAAGTTTTCTATGATAATGCATCATTTAGCAAATAACAATTATTATAAAAATAAATATTTCATAAAGTATATAATAAAACAAGTTATAAACTCATCGTGCATGCATAAATCATGTATATTTCACAATTATAAATCGTAAATCATTTTCATCATGTATTCATGTCATGTTTCAAAATATTGCTCACAGATATTCGTGCTAAGGTCATTATTATACCCATGACAGGGCCATGTTTCTTAATCGACAGAGTTCTTAATTCATGTGCCAACTTTATACCCGCTGGCAGGGCCATGCTTCGTGTGGATGCTAGCTCCGGATGTCGACCTTTCCGAAGGAATTCGTTCATAGCCATCTGAGAGTCTTTTTGAAATCATTATATCTTTTTCTTAAAACATATATATACATAGATGAAAAATAATAAAATTTCATGCTTCATAATCATGCAACTTTTTATAAAATACATTCATGCAAATATGCTTTTTCATATCACATATGCTGATCCTTATTTTATGAATATTGGGTATAAAATACCCACAGCCGAAGTTCTCAACAGGATTAGCCCTTGCGGACTCCGCCCGGACTCCTACGGGAGCCGGGCTCCGCCCACGACTTCGACTCCGAGAGGACTCCGCCCGGACTCCTACGGGAGCCGGGCTCCGCCCATAACTCCAACTTCAAGAGGGACTCTCCGCCCGGACTCCTACGGGAGCCAGGCTTCGTCGTCAACTTCAACTACCGGTAAGCTCCGTCCGGACTCCTACGGGAGCCGGACTTCGTACCTGACTTCAATTGCAGGGGGACTCCGCCCGGACTCCTACGGGAGCCGGGCTTCGCCCACGACTTCGACTCCGAGAGGACTCCGCCCGAACTCCTACGGGAGCCGGGCTCCGCCCACGACTTCGACTCCGAGAGGACTCCACCCGGACTCCTACGGGAGCCGGGCTCCGCCCACGACTTTGACTCCGAGAGGACTCCACCCGGACTCCTACGGGAGCCGGGCTCCGCCCACGACTTCGACTTCGAGAGGACTCCGCCCGGACTCCTACGGGAGCCGGGCTCCGCCCACGACTTCGACTCCGAGAGGACTTCGTCCAGACTCCTATGGGAGCCGGGCTCCATCCTCAACATCAACTGCTGGTACACCTTGTCCGGACTCCTACGGGGGTCGGACTTCGCCTTTGACTTTAATTGCAGGAGGACTTCATCCCGACTCCTACGGGAGCCGAACTTCATCCTCGACTCGACCGACTGCGAGTGGACTTCGTCCAGGCTCCTATGGAAGCCAGACTCCATCTTCTATTCCGACTACGGGAAGACCTCGCCCGGACTCCTACGGAAGCCGGACTCCGTCACCAACTCCAATCGAACTTCGGCCGACGAGTCTGGACCCCCTGGCAGGCCACAATAACGGACAACACTGCTCCACTCTCTGCGGCGGGCCCTAAGCAGCTCCATTACTCCCTGACAGGCCGTATTAACGGTCATGATTCTGATCCACTCCCTGCGGTGGATCCTGTGCGATTCCACCACCCCCAGATGAGTCACGACAGCAGACGTCGCTCCACTCCCCGTAACTGATCCCACGTGGCGAGCCACGGCAATAGCCACGACCCCACTCCACTACTCTCCGCAATAAATTCCTCCTGACTCTAGACGGCCCACGACCAGACGGTTACAGGCGTCACTATCAATATGTTGCCCTCTCCGTCTATAAAAGGAAAACCCCAGATACGTTATTCGATAAGCTCTTAGTTTTTACCTCAAAACTCTACTAAATTCTCCATTCGAGCACTCCATTCTTGTTGAGGCAGAGAACTGACTTGAGCGTCGGAGGATCTTGCCGGAGCAACCCCACCTCCGGTTTAGACTTTCTTTGCAGGTCCCGGCGGCGACCGCGACTCCCTCGACTCCAGCTTCTCCAGCGCAAGCGGATTTTTGCACCAACAATGAAAAATATGACTTCATCAATAAGAGATCATATGCATGAAAATCATGAAGATTTAAAAATAAATAAGGAGTGTAAGATCCACTTACCTCGATCGTCCTGGACCTTTTAATCTACCTTAAAAGAATCGGACAGTCCTATTTAAAATATTAAATCATCAATAAATTTTATTTCATATATTTAATAAAATTACATAAATAAAGAAATGATCGATTTGATGATCAGTCCAATAAATCTCTCCCTTCGGCTCTAAACCGATTTAAGGTCATAGGTCCCTAGGAGTGGAGAAGATGGCCTAATAGGGGATTCACAGGGCTTCTTAGAGAGAGAAAATTTTTTAGAGAGAGAAAGAGTCCAATTCTAGAGAGAGAAAAACTTTAGAGATGGATGAGAGAAACTTCTTTCATGTGTATTATTTTTTTTTTTTTATTATCATTATTATATAAATATATTTTTTTTTCTTTTCTTTTTCTTTTTCTTTTTCCTTTTTCTTTTCTTTTTCCTTTTCTTTTCTTTTTCTTTTTCTTTTCTTTTTCCTTTTCTTTTCTTTTTCTTTTTCTTTTTCCTTTTTCTTTTCTTTTTCCCTTTTATTTTCTTTTTCTTTTTCTTTTCTTTTTCCTTTTCTTTTCTTTTTTCCCGTGGCCTTCTTTGGCCGAAACAGGGGACCTAGAGGTCCCCGTACGTTAGACCGGCCGTTCACGGTCGTACTTTGTCCGACGGTGGCCAACAGCAAAGGGCGACTCTCCCGAGTTCGGAGAGGCCAGAGCCGGCGGTCGACGTGACCGTCGGCGGCTTAAAAATCAGGAAAAGGGAGAGGCCGAATAGGGCTTCCCTTTTTCGACAAAATCCGACGACTCCTGTCGCCGACAGTCATGCCCTCCGGCACGGGAAAGAAGGGATAGAAGGGAGGAAGAGGAGGAGGGACTTACCACAGCCTTCGATGACCCCCATCGGCGTGAAATCGCGGCGAGCACGAGTCGAGGGGCCGCAGCTTCAATCGAAAAAATCGGAGAAGAACTCCAGCGATCGTCGGTGACTGTTGTGTTTTCTCTTAGAGGAGAGGAGGGAGGTTCTTATAGAGCTCATCCTAGGATCTTTTAGTGGCCCTAGGACTCCGATTCCTGATCGAAATCGGAGAAGGGGAAGACTCCGATCGGGAGTTTTCCTCCCTATTTTTTTTTTTAAGTGGGCTCAGTGGGCTTTTGGCCCATCTAATCGGGTTATCACATTCTACCCCCCTAAAAAAAATTTCATCCTCGAAATTTAACATACCTTCATTTTCAAATAAGTGTGGATATCTCATCTTCATATCATCTTCAAGCTCACATGTGGCCTCTCTCTCTTCGTGATTACTCCAATGAATCTTTACATACGGAATGATACGCTGTCTTAGAACTTGCTCTTTTCGATCAATAATTCAGAAGAAAAATTTTTCATAGGTTAGATCTTCATGAACTTGCAATGGCTCATACTTTATCACACTATTTGGATCAGGTACAAACTTTCTCAGTAGTGAAACATGAAAGACATTGTGCACTTTGGATAAATCTAGTGGTAAGGCTAGTTCGTAAGCAACATCTCCTACTCGATTTAAAATTTCAAAAGGTCCAATATATCGCAGACTCGCTTGCCATGTCTTCCAAACCTCATGACACCCTTAGTAGGTGATACTTTTAGAAAAACATGATCATCGATCTGAAATTCTAATTCTCTTCTTTTTCTATCTACCCAACTCTTCTGTCTATCCTGTGCTGCCTCGAGTCTTCTCTTGATTAGATAAATTTTATCTCTAGCATCTTGAACTAACTTGGGACCTATTAATTTTTTTTCACCTACTTCATCCCAATACGGAGGGGATCTACACTTTCTTCCATATAGAGCTTCATAGGGTACCATCGGATACTAGAATGAAAACTGTTGTTATATGCAAATTCAATCAATGTCACATAATTATCCCAATGTCCTCCGAAATCAAAAGCACAAGCTCTTAACATGTCCTCAAGAGTTTGAATTGTCCTTTCAGATTGGCCATCGGTCTGGGGATGGAATGCAGTACTAAGCCTCAATTCTGTCCCCAAAGCATCTTGAAAACTTTTTTAAATTCTAGATACGAATCATGGATCTCGATCAGACACAATACTTATTGGAACACCATGCAGACGTACAATTCCATCAATATACATCTGGGCTAACTTATCAAGTGGAGTGCCAACTCAAAAAGGTAGAAAGTGAGCTGATTTAGTAAGCCGATTAACAATCACCCACACTGCATCACTTTTTCTTGTTGTCCTTGGAAGTCCAGTAACGAAATCCATCGTGATATGCTCCCATTTCCATTCTGGTATCTCTAATGGTCTTAGCAAACCAGCAGGTCTTTGATGTTTGGCTTTCACTTGCTGGCATACCAAGCATTGGGATACAAATCGAGCTATCTCCTGCTTCATTCCATTCCACCAGAAGAGTTGTTTTAAATTTCTATACATCTTTGTACTACCGAGATGAAAAGAGAAATGGGATTTATGGGCTTCTTCTAATTTTTTTTTTTTTTAGTTCAGGATCTCCTGATATACATAATCTATTTTCAAAATAAAGAGTTTCATCTGTATGTAACCTAAACTCAGTTCGTAGCCCTTTTTTCATGTCCTTCTTAAACTGACATAAATGAATATCACTTTGTTGGGCCGCTTTTATCTGTTCGATCAATGCTAGTTGTACCATTAAATTTGTTAACACATTCTTAACATCAGTACAAGTCACTTCAATTTGTAAATCTTCAAGATCCCTCAGAATTTATTGCTGAAAGGATAGCAGAGTTATCACATTCATCGAAGACTTCCTACTAAGTGCATTTGCCACCACATTGACTTTTTCAGGGTGATATTTAATATTTAGATCATAATCTTTTAATAGTTCAAGCCACCTTCTTTGCCTCATGTTCAACTCTTTTTGAGTAAATAAGTATTTCAAGCTTTTATGATCAGTAAAGATTTCACATGATTCTCCATATAAATAGTGTCGCCAAATCTTTAAAGCAAAAATAATAGCTACTAACTCTAAATCATGTGTCGGATAATTCTGCTCATAGACTTTTAGTTATCGAGAAGTATAAGCTATGATCTTATTGTTCTGCATCAACACATAACCTAATCCCTTCTTGGAAGCATCACTATAAATGACAAATCCTCCCTTATTAGATGGTAAAGTAAGAACTGGGGCAGATATCAATTGTTGCTTCAGATCTTGAAAACTCTGCTCACATTCACTGCTCCATTCAAATTTTATTCGTTTCTAAGTTAAGCGAGTTAGAAGAATTGCAATTTGAGAAAATCCCTCGACGAATCTTCTATAATAACCAGCCAAGCCTAAGAAGCTTCTAACTTCCATCACATTAGTCGGAGAAGGCCAATTCACTACGGCTTCTATCTTCTTTGGATCAACTGAGATTCCTTCCTTAGATATTATATGGCCGAGGAAGACAATACTATCCAACCAGAACTCACACTTGTTAAGCTTGGCGAAGAGCTTCTCTTTTCTCAAGGTCTGAAACACGATCCTCAAATGTCTCTCATATTCCTTTATATTTTTAGAATAAACTAGGATATCATCAATAAAAATAACAACGAATTGATCCAGATACGGCTTGAAAATCATGTTCATCATATCCATAAAAGCAGCCGGTGTATTGGTTAGTCCAAAAGGCATTACTAAAAATTCATAATGGCCATACCTGGTTCTAAATGCAGTCTTAGGTACATCTTCATCTCTAATTCTTAGTTGATGATAGCCTGATCGTAAATCAATTTTGGAGAAAACTTGTGCACCCTGAAGTTAATCAAATAAGTCATCTATTCGAAGAAGAGGATATTTATTCTTTATGGTTACCTTGTTCAACTCCCGATAGTCCATGCATAAACGCATGCTCCCATCTTTCTTTTTCACAAATAACACAGGAGCTCTCCAAGGTGATGTACTTGATCGGACAAATTTTTTATTCAAAGTTCTTGCAGTTGATCCTTTAATTCTCGTAATTCTACGGGAGCCATCCGATAAGGAAGTTTTGAAATGGGTCCAATTTCTGGGGTGATATCAATTTTAAATTTAACCTCACGCTCTGGGGGCAGTCCGGATAGTTCATCTGAAAAAAATATCAGAAAATTCTTTGACAATTGAGATATCATCCAACTTTATTTTTTTCTTCTTGGCGTCTACTATATGGGCCAAAAATACTTTGCATCCTTTCCTTAAAGCTTTTCTTGCGTTCATGATTGAGATAATACCCAAAGATTGTTTGGGTTCCATATTAT
Organism: Elaeis guineensis; assembly: GCF_000442705.2. Lineage (NCBI taxonomy): Eukaryota > Viridiplantae > Streptophyta > Magnoliopsida > Arecales > Arecaceae > Elaeis > Elaeis guineensis. The sequence goes on from NC_025995.2 coordinate 94,969,081, forward strand.
GAACTTCGCCTTGAAAGAAGAATTGCGATTCATCCGGAATTTGAAATACCACTCTTTTTCCAAAACAATCAATATGTGTATGGTACGAAGATAACCAGTTCATCCCAAGAATAACGTCAAAATCATACATATTTAGCTGAATCAAATCTGCTGCTAATTCTTTTTCTTCTATTTGGATTATGCAATTCTTAAAAATAATGTTAGCAACCACAATATTTTTAAAAGGTGTGCTAACATATAATGGTTCATTTAGTTTTCCAGGCACACAATTCAAAGAAGTAGCAAACTTGAGAGATATAAAAGAGTGTGAAGAGCCGGAATCGAATAACACACGAGCATGAATAGAATTGACTGGGATAATATCTGTCACCACTTGATCATTTGCATTGGCTTCCTGCTGGTTTAAAGTAAACACTCGTGCATTTCCTTTCTGTTTTTGATTAACTAGTTTGTTAGGTCTAGAGTCATCTCTTTTCCTATTTGGGCAATCACGAGCCATATGTCCTTTCTCACCACATAAGAAGCATGCTCCTATCATCTTGAGACAAGGTCCATTGTGATTTTTTCCACAGTAGGAGCAGGATGAAGATTCTTTCTTCTTATCAGAGTTATTATTTTTAAAATTTTTCTGCTGATCCTTTAGATTTCCTGCTGATTTCGGTCTCTTCTTATCTCTTCTTTCTAGATATGCTTTTTTCAATTCAGACTCCACTTTCAAAGCTCGTTTCAGTACGTCCTTGTAGTTATTGAAAATATGAGAAGACAGACAGGATCGAATTCCATATCTTAGACCTTGTTCGAATCTGTTAGCTTTACTCCTTTCGAACTCCATAAGCTGGGGGCAGAAGCGGCCTAGCTCATTAAATTTGTTAGTATATTCTAACACCGTCATATCATCCTTTTACTTTAAGGCTAGAAACTCATTTTCTTTTACCAATCTCATTGTCCTCGGAAAGTACTGATCATAAAATATCTCTTTGAATTCTTCTCAAGTAAGCTGATCATCATTGTTCCCATAGGCAGTTTTTATTGCAGTCCACCAAAACTCAGCATTCCCTTTTAACATAGGAACGGCTAATCGGACCTTCACATTTTCAGGGTATTGCAGGGCATCAAACATCTTTTCCATCTCTCGAATTCATGTCTCTGCAGCCATAGGATCAGATCCACCCTCAAATAGAAGTGGGTTGAGCCTTCTGAATCTCTCGTATGACTTTATAGATAATGTCGGTCGAGGAGCAGTCTGTGCCTGCTGCTGGATAAGCTGAGCCACCACTTGACATATACCAGCACTGTCTGCCTGAGTGGCCGATGCGTCAGGAGCCCACTCAACTGGTTGATTGGTAGCTCCCCGCGACGTCAATCTTGCTCCTCTTGCTCTTCTTGTCCTAGCAGCCATATTTGCCAAGGTCTCGCCCTCTCTATCGTTCATCGCTTCCTATTCAAATGCCAACATTATTACATTATTTTATAATAGAGTTGCAGTACAGTTAATAATTTAAGTCAGAGTCTAACTATGCATAACCTAACTACCCACTGTTAGGTTTTAAGTTCTACCCTTGATTAAACCTATCGCTCTGATACCATAAAATGTTATCCCCCAAATCCGGGACATAACACGGCCATGCTACCAAGGGATGGACCCACGATAACACGAAGCCAAAATTCATCTTCTTAAATATAATAACAGGTGTATCATAAATAAATGTAATAATGAAGTTCAATTCAAATATTTAATTAAACCAAAACTGGTTCAGAGTATCTAAATCCAAAGATGAAATAATCTAAGCCTTAAAATTCATAATGACTACAATCCATAAATATAAACTGAATTCTTAGTGCAAAATTTCCAAGCTTGCTTTGCTGATCCCCAAGCCTGGATTTTCTTTCCATCAGTCCTAGTCTTATTTCTCTGTACATGAAAAAGAAAACAAAAAGAATATGAGCTACATCAGCTCAGTAAGTAGACTTCCGCTTCCTTACTAGATCAAGCATAAGTTTTCTATGATAATACATCATTTAGCAAATAACAATTATTGTAAAAATAAATATTTCATAGAGCATATAACAAAACAAGTTATAAGCTCATCATGCATGCATAAATCATGTATATTTCATAATTATGAATCGTAAATTATTTTCATCATGTATTCATGTCATGTTTCAAAACATTGCTCACAGATATTCGTGCTAAGGTCACTATTATACCCATGACAGGGTCATGTTTCTTAATCGACAGAGTTCTTAATTCATGTGCCAACTTTATACCCACTGGCAGGGCCATGTTTCGTGTGGATGCTAGCTCCGGATGTCGACCTTCCCGAAGAGATTCATTCATAGCCATCTGAGAGTCTTTTTGAAATTATTATATCTTTTTCTTAAAACATACATATACATAGATGAAAAATAATAAAATTTCATGCTTCATAATCATGTAACTTTTTATAAAATACATTCATGCAAACATGCTTTTTCATATCACATATGCTGATCCTTATTTTACGAAAAATATGACTTCATCAATAAGAGATCATATGCATGAAAATCATGGAGATTTAAAAATAAATAAGGAACGTAAGATCTACTTACCTCGATCATTTTGGACCTTTTAATCTTCCTTAAAAGAATCGGATAGTCCTATTTAAAATATTAAATCATCAATAAATTTTATTTCATATATTTAATAAAATTATATAATATAAAGAAATGACCGATTTGATGATCAGTTCAATAAATCTCTCCTTTCGGCTCTAAACCGATTTAAGGTCATAGGTTCCTAGGAGTGGAGAAGATGGCCTAATAGTGGATTCATAGGGCTTCTTAGAGGAAAAATTTTTTAGAGAGAGAAAGTAGAGAGAGAAAGAGTCCAATTCTAGAGAGAGAAAGACTTTAGAGAGGGATGAGAGAAACTTCTTTCATATGTATTATTATTATTATTATTTTATTATTATCATTATTATATAAATATATATATTTTTTTCTTTTTCTTTTTCCTTTTTCTTTTCTTTTTCCTTTTCTTTTCTTTTTCTTTTTTTTTTTTTTTTTTTCCTTTTTCTTTTCTTTTTTTCCTTTACTTTTCTTTTTCTTCTTCTTTTCTTTTTCCTTTTCTTTCTTTTTTTTCCCATGGCCTTCTTTGGCCGAAACAGGGGACCTAGAGGTCCCCGTACCTTAGACCGACCGTTCACGATCGTACCTTGCCCGACGGTGGCCGGCGGCAAAGGACGACTCTCCCGAGTTCGGAGAGGCCAGAGCCGACGGTCGGCGTGACCGTCGGCGCCTTAAAAACCAGGAAAAGGGAGAGGCCGAACAGGGCTTCCCTTTTCCGATGAAATTCGGTGACTCCTGTCGCCGGCAGTCATGCCCTCGGGTATGGAAAAGAAGGGAGAGAAGGGAAGAAGAGGAGGAGGGACTTACCACAGCCTCCGATGACCCCCACCGGCGTGAAATCGCGGCGAGCACGAGTCGAGGTGCCGCGGCTTCAATCGGAAAAATCGGAGAAGAACTCCGGCGATCGTCGGTGACTGTTGTGTCTTCTCTTAGAGGAGAGGAGGGGGGTTTTTATAGAGCTCATCCTAGGATCTTTTAATGGCCCTAGGACTCCGATTTCTGATCGGAACCGGAGAAGGAGAAGACTCCGATCCCTGTTTGTTTTTTTTTTTTTTAAGTGGGCTTAGTGGGCTTTTGGCCCATCGGGCCGGGTTATCACAGTAACTATCCGTGAAGACGGAGTTTTAAATCAGGGCGTGTCAGGCTTCTCGCTGAAGATCTACGGCGGCGAATGCGGCGGCGGCGGGTGGTCGACACCGGTGGAGCCCAGGAGCTTTTCCCAAGGCGTGAAGCCGTAGTGCTGGGAAAAGGCAGAGAAGGTGAAGGGTCGCGACTCCCTCCACAACACGTCCGCTTCCTCCGCTGCGTCACCTCTATTCCACGGTATCGATCTGGTGCTGTTTCTTTATCGATCTCTTCTTTAGCATGGGGAAAAATTGGATTTTTTGGGTTTTTTTTTCCTTTTTTTGGGAGGGTTTGTGATGTAGGTTCTCTTTGAACCAAAAGAAAATGTCGTTGTTCCTGTGATTTTTCCATTAAGGTTGATGTTTGGAGTGCTAATCTTGGATTTATGGAGAGTTTAGAACCAGAGAGGAACAATGTTTTTCTTAGTTTATGGCGGCTATTTTTGGGTTCATTTCGAAGGATGATTATAATTTTATGGTCCCAAATTTGCTGTATTAATTTTTTTCTGCTTTGATTGTTGCATCTTGCAGCAAGTGGGAATTCGTTTGGTATGCTATGGGTTCAGGAATTTGTAGGTTTCAACTTGTCAAGCTTTTAAAAAGATGATAATTGAGATACACATTATAGTTTATGTTTATGTATGGCAAATTTGAGAGGAAAAAATTGGAAATAGTTGCATTTGAAGGAGGTTTTTCTCCCAAAAGAAAAAGGAAAAAAATGGACTCCGGCAAAAAAAAAAAATTATAACCAGAGTGTAATCTGTGAACTTCGGGGCTTCAAGTAGGTAGTCATTGCACATGATGGCAAATCTGTGCACATTAACTGTGAACCTCTGCATACAGAGGACAAACCTATGCACCTCAGCCCTGAATACAGTGATACTGTTAAATTCACACCTGGGTGCAATTTAGTCTCATTCCTGCTGTATAGAAAGAATAGAAAGCCAAGAATGCAGACCCACCATCCCAAAGGAAAAAAAATCTGGCAAGGCCTACTGTAGATCAACCATTCACTGTCTACAATAATGGCTTGTTGGTATTACAACATTTCTTCTTCTCTGGGCCAAGCAAGAGGATGGCAACTTCAAGGGAACGCACCTTAATTGTCAAAAAAAAAAAAAAAAAAAAAAATCATGTAAGAAAGTGGATTCAACATGCAACAGTAGAAATAACTCATTTGATCAAGCTTAAACATGATATTAGGCTTCATAAAGCTGATAAGAACTACTTGTTTCTTTGTTCTTTCTTAAGCTCTGCAAATTGAACTGTCAGAACTTCTACACGTTCATCTTGTCCTTTCTCTTGAAGCTTCACAAAGGAGAAATAGAGACTCACAAAAGATCAGCTCTGACTTTCCCTAGTTTCCAGAACAATCCATGAAGATTCAAACTTCTTGTGAAAATAAACGTTACAAGTATAAAGAAATGAAAGGGACTAAGAAATGCAGCATGGAGGAAATTCAGTAGGGTGACCATTCTTACATTATGATCTATTTATGATTTTTTTTGTCCTTTGATGGGGTCCCACTCAAATAAAGAGGAAAGCCTCAACAGGAGGAAAAATTAGAGAGGGGACTAAAATGATGATAACTGATGAGATGACAAGATACCATGCGATGAAAAATTAAAGACACCATTAGAGAGGGGGCTGAGGCATATGTATGAGGGTTACACGAGAGGTAAGAATTCCGAGTATTCTAGTCCAGGCTTTGACATCCTGGGGAAGAATGGTTAAAGGGGATCATGAAGCTTAGTTTAGATAGTTGAGATAGGATTGCTGATAGCAGATTTGGATATGGTTGTTAACATTAGATAAAGGGCATGCAACACAAATAAATGTTGAGATTCTGAACTTGTATTTGAATTGGTAAAGTCAGGCTCGATTTTTGTCTATTGAAAGGTTCGATCCTTGAAAGTATTGAGATCTAAACATCTTCCTCTTCGTCTTCTTTTTTCTTGTATTTTCTTTTGTTTTTTTTGCATATATCTTGGAATAAGGAGAGAGATTTGAAGTCCATCTCTGACATAAGCAAGTATAGTTTGGATATGTGCTCAATGTGTCTTGCATGATTTTGACTTGCGGATGAGACGTGGTGAAGATCTTGTGTTGAATGCTAAAAGGAGGCATGGGTGCAAGAAAGTGGATTGATATAGGTCACTGGAGATTTAGAACAATTGGGCTATCAAAATGAGCTTTCAAATCTTGTGGTTGGAATATGCAGAATGTGAAAAATAATCAGGATGTGAAGTTTTTCAAACTATAACTTGGTGGAGATGGATAATCCTGTCATGAGATCTAATGAGATGTTGGCTTTCCCAAAAAGAAACAAAAATGGATGACTGTTATAACAGTAAACTGAAATGGTATCTTCATCATAAAATGTAGAAGAGCAGGAAATGTCTAGTGCATGCTGAAAGGATGAAAATTCAGAGCTGTCCACATATACAAGGTCAGAAAACCTTTTTCTACTTTTATAAACTAATTTTTCGTGAGTGAGCAGTAAAAAATTGTTTTCTAAAACTCCTGACAGTGAATTGTAGATTTTGGAAAGTCGGAGCTAATGATGATTTGTATATTCGAGGATGGTTCCTTGTTCTTTCAGATAGACGACAACTAAGTAGGGATTATAGCTGAGGATAGCAGTCTAAATACCTGAAAACCATGGGATGGTAAAGCATGAAGTTCGATGGTGGAGGACAATGTTATTCTCTTGAAATTTATGCAGTGAGATGTTTCTTTGAAACCCCCTTTTTTCGAGTTTATACGATATGCTGGGAGACATCTGCATCATTTTTCATAGTCATTGGAATGCTTTTGTTTTGTTTTTTGTTTTTTTTGATGAAAAGAATAGGGCTGAAATGCAAAATCATTGGAATGCATTGTTGTTCGAAGGGAAGAAATTTAGCAATTCTTCTCTATTGAAATTGGAACTCAAAGTTTTCGATTGATTATAATTAGAAATAATTTATTTGCATAAATTGAAAACAAGAGGGTGGAAAATGGAGATGGTTCATGAAAGTTAGAAGATGTACTCACAAGTATTATAGTCATTCACATGAATCTAATAGCAAGTTTGAAAACAGAGAAGTGATGATTTGGCATTTAATAAAAACCCAATCGAAGAAATAAATCTTTCTTATGGGCCAACTATAATTTTGATATTTTGGTAGAAAATACATGGATTGTTGCTAAACTGTGGAAGGACATTTTGAAAATTTTCCGGTATCATTTGGTGGTGCATTCATATCATTCAGTGTGGAAGATATTTTGAGTGATTGGTGAATGGTAGTTTTCTTAGGCCAAGGAAATGTCTTGTTAATCAAAAACAGAAAGAGAAAAAGGGTTTTCATGCCATCTTTGGTTATGTATGAATATAGAGATAAAAGAATGATTGAAAGGAAAACAATGGCGTGTTGTTCACAAATGGAGCAGAAACTCTGCATATCTTAGGGAAGTATCCTTTTTTTCATGGCTAAAATGTGTCTGTCTGCATATGATACCAGCAGTTACTTTATTTGTTTTTTATGTGAACTTATATGTTCTGCCTTCAGAAGAGCTACTCTTTTGCCCACTCATTTGCATTCTTAGCTTCTCTTAACCCGATATATTAAATAATTAAGCAGTAACCTAGATTTCTCAATTTCCATATAATTGACCATAGCAATCATAAATGCAAGAATAGTAGGTAAGCTTCTTGATGATAAGGTGTTGGAATTCCTCTCTTTCTCTCTCTCTCTGTTTTTCCTTTTGGTGTATGGGTAGCTTGACTTTTGTCTCTCTAATATTTGCAAAATGCAGGGTGGGAAGAGCACCTTGTAAAATTGCCAAGTTTTACAGGTGAGTGTGCTATTTCTTGTTTTTCTCAGTGTGTTGACTATTTCTATCTCTTCCTATATGCTTGGTATTGGGAACTTTTACAACTGAATAATTATCATATCAGTGTTATGATGACCTGTTTAGCTTAAGTTTCATTTTATATAGTTGGAATGACTGAATCCATGCAATTCCACATTCTTGCTTGTCTTTTATGATGTTTTTAGTGAAATGTTATATTTCATGATCTGGAGGCATAATCCATTAGACTGAAATTACTCTTTTATGGGTATATATTGATTTAAAGTCTAAGCTAAAGGGGTGGCCTCACATATAGCCTTTCTCTTTCCTCTAAAATCTCAATGTATCAGAGATGTTGAACATTTAACCAAGGAAAAGAAAATTAGCTTGAGTTAGCTTTATTAAGCGACTAATGCATAAAAAAATTGTGATGGAACTGTGATTCCATGGCCAGACTCTTTAGTTTTATTTCCTCTCATCAAACAAGTCATGATTAAAAAATCCACTTACGAGGGGTCCTGATTTAATGATGAAAATTACTTGAGCTTCTTGCAGTCTTCCAAAGCTGATATTTGGGGACATATATTCTAGTCATCTAGGTGGTGTAGCTTGCTTCTTTCCAAAGTAAAATAAAATATGATACAAAATAAAAAAATAAAACAAAATAGAAAAAGCCCGTGCTCATTTTGGTATATGCTGGGCCTCAGAACCTGTAGTGGTAGTGAGACATGCTGGTTTTTCTTTGATGAGATTTGGTTCCCTGCTTCTACTATTCAATGTAACAGCAACCACAATTAAGTTGTGGGAGTTGGTTCAGGAGGATTCAACTTAGTTTTTAGATTTTCATCTTTCTTTTTCTTTTTTTTTTAAAGATTTTGTTCTTGCGCCTCTCCTTTGCCTGTGTCTTTAGGCAGATCAGATAGAATAAGGAAGAAGCGAGAAACAAAACTTTAGAATTTCTATAGAATTAGAGCCAGATATTCAGTGGTAGCATAAAAGTTGTGTTTGAATTATACATTGTAGTGATTCTGTAGGCAATCTGGTGTCAAGTTGTGCATCTTGTAAAAACTCAACTGCTTAGAGGGTGTGTTCTAGTGGTTAAGCATAACAGCATTTGGTTTAATCTGATTATGTCTATTTTTGTGCTTTGATGCTGATGCTTGACTGTGTTGATGTTGTGAAGTTTATCATTATTTTCCAACATCCATTGCACGCAGTGTGGCAACTAGAAAAGCTGGGCCATTTAATTATGGTGTAATCCATATAATACATACACAGTTGTTTCTTCCATACTTGATAATGTTGTCTACATTATAAATTATATCCAGTGTCTGCACCTATTGCTTCTCACTTAAATTTATTTGACAAATAATCTCATTTTGCAGGCAACTGTTAATTGTTCTAAGGGAAATAAGACTGAAATATCCAAACCTGTCCTCATACGGAAGAATGCATATTATAGAGTTTCAGGGGACTTGAAAGTTTTATCAAAATGTTGTTTATCAGATTTATACACAGGATTGCTACCTAATAGAATATGGCATGCATTGCTAACTTGATTGCTAATAATGGAGTTCCAACAACATCAGGATGAGACATGGATCTTCTAGAACTCTCTGCATATGGTGATGTCTGTCTAACATCCAATTACGAAAATAGCTGAAAAATGTCAATCTATAAAAAATCCAAAATTTCTAACCGAAAACAGCTGGGTAAGTGATCCATGGAGTTTTTTTAGTCTTAACAATGTATTCACTTATGTAATTGGAAAATCTTATGTCAGTGATTCCAAATATGCAATTTTTAGTGCCAGAAATTTTATACGTAAAGTATATTCTGATGGCCTAGAATGGCTGATTTATGCAATATTTTTTTCATTTCAATTCGAGCAAAAAATGACTGACATATATTTTTGTCCTGAGGCATGACAATTATGCTTCTTTTTAAATAGGCTCTGATAAGGTATCTTGGAGTGCATCAGCATGGAAAAAGTGCATCCTGATGCATAGCATCTTTGAGGATAACTAAATTGTTTAGGAGTACCAGATTGCTTGCATTATTTTATGAAATCTTTGTATAACAACTTTAATTGGAGAATATTGTCTGTCATGCTGCTGAAAGCTGTAATTGTTATGCAATTCCCATCAAATATGTTCATGGTAACCAATTTGGCATCAAAAACATTTTTTCTATGCATGGCAGATGCAAGTGGTAGGTTTCAGCTATGCAGCTCACAGTAGCCTACCCTTTTGCACACTCCTACATCTGTATGTCTTCTCTTCTTTCAGCAATCATTTTAGGGGTTGGCAAAGTCTCCCAGCTTTGCCTACAATGGAAAAAATTATTATGTGAAACATAAGGTGTATTATATCCACTTCCTAACTAAAATAAATATAATTAATAGTCTATGCCTTGACTCAACTCTTCAACTTGTTCCCAACAGATTCCATGAAGATGCTGCCTCACTTTCAGCCAATTCTGAGCTCTTTTTTTCTTTCTTTACTTTATTTTTTAGTATTAAAAGGTGGGAACTCCCATCAGCAAATTAATGAAGGCAACAAAATAGTCACACCAAAGTAAAACATCATAATCCCATTTGTAAAGCTTTCTTCATCTTCATATCTCCAGCCTGAGAACTACATCAACGGTTCTTAGACAAAGATCCTAAAAACAAAACCTTAGCTTTCCTCCACAAACAAGCTCACATATTTTACAAGATAGACATTGATTGATACATCTTCAGGAAGAGAAGAATATCCATAGCTATATATAGACACAGATTCATATCTTAGTTTTAAATGTAAACAGGAATGCCATCAAGGCCTTGGTGGCCGAAGTGGGGGGTTGAAGGGGTCTCCATTCCTTGGGTTGGTGTTGGCTCCGGGTTCCTTGTAGTCCTTCTCCATCTCCAACATTTCCCTTCCCGAGCTTTCCTCCTGAGACAACACTCACAAAAAATGATAAGAAAAGTCTTCTAGTTTAGTTAAATAAAAGAACTAAAGAAGAAATCCACCTCAGGCTCAAAGGAATGCCCTCCTTTATCAACAGGCCTCAGAATTCCAATCCTTCTTCCAAGTCCTGTTACACCTAGCAAAAAGAGACAGGAGTGCTTCTTTTGACATAAAAAAAGAAGAGGACTCGTACAACGAGGAAACTTTTTATATGGATATACTACTAGGAGAGAGGAGGGAGTCACCTTCAGAGAGGGAGAGGGAAAGAAGGGCTGAGATGAGAAGAAGAGAGAGAAAGCGACAGTAGCCCATTATCTCTCCTATGTTCTTAGAATCACAAGAATCCTCCTCAATTTTTTCCTTGCAGCACCTCTCTGCTCTATTTCTGCCACAGGGCGGCCAGCCACCGCCACTAGCCAGTGGTGGGGACTGTTTGCTCTTAATGGCATGATGCCAGCACTTTTGTTGCCAAGTCCACGTCCCAAGCCACTTTGGCTTATAGCGAGCATGTGAATGAAGAGGGACACTTCGTAGATGTGTGATGGTTGGATGCATCTGCTGACCATGAATAATAATGATGTTTTTCTTATACACACACAATTTTCTAGAAAGAATTCAGATATTGGTAGCAGATTTTATGAAAGTTTTAAACAAGATTTAATGTATATATGTAGGTAGGTAGATAGGTAGGTAGTATAAGAATTTAAATATCAGGAGTAGATATTAGTAACAGTATACCTTTCTGTAGATAGTGGCATGTACAATAACATTAATACCAACCATTGGTATTAATTTGCCAAGAAATATTTCTTCTGTCGGACTTCATTGATAGAGTTCAATAAAAGCTAAAAATTAAATTTTTTAATCCTAAATTATTTTTAATTTTTATTTCTATTTAACAATTTCTAAAAGTATGTGGATTGAATAATCCAACTCTCTTCGAATACAAGAATGAGAAAATATAAGATACCATTCTTCCGGCTGCAAAACTTAGCAATCAAGGGACTGCATAATTAAGCACAGTGAAATAACCAAAACGATAAAATCAATATTTTTTAATACTATTGGTACTTATTTCATGTCTACCTAAACCTATGTTGAATTTAACTATAAGTTTGAATCTGCATAAGAGTGGGTTGTTTATGCAGTGAGCTCATATATGTATATGTAGCTACAAAATACTAAAGTATCCACATATATGGCGAGACAGTGGTAAGTGGTCCGTCTTTTTGGTCATATATGGCGAGACAGCGGTAGGTGGACTGTCTTTTTGGTCCTTAAACACTGTATGACCATGTACAGTACTGTGTATAGGCAATGCGACGCAGCCATGGATCACATTTGCGTATCATATGCGGGCCACAGTATCCACTGCATTTTAAAATATTGAAGAAATTTCGTAGATTTATAGGCTGGTGGAGAGTGTCGACATTATAAATGTTATCCTATTAAGTTGTTAAAGGTTTTATTTACAATGCTCGGTGATGTTGTGCATGCGATGCCTCCATCAGTAGTGCCTTCTCAAGGTCACGGGTGGAAGCATGCCCAACTTTTGTGAAGCTTCTTACAATGATAGCCATCGATCAAAATAACAATTAATTGGTTGCCATTGGTTTGTAGGTCAGCTTTCGCTGACCATGCTTGCCTCAAGTTTCATTATTTTGCCAATGTTTTTTTTTTTTAATTTCAAGTCATTAATTATCGTTTCAAGCTGCTCTAGATTCTCGCACACAATTAACATTTATGTTTTATGAAGGCCAAGGTTTACATCGACCTGCTGTACGTGCTTTTGTGGGACATGGCCTCGAAATCTTAGCTCGTTTTCCACTACTTGTCAAACTGTGTCATTGTTACTTTGTGACATTCTTGGCATAGTTTCTTACTGCACTCATGCATCCACTTAGCATTGTCATCCCAGTCAAGAACATATTAGCTCCTTTGACCCTTTGCACAACTAAACGTTTTGAGCCTTGGAACATTTTTGACTGCAAGTTCTCTCTTGAGACCCAAAACTAATCACCTGCAAGATCTGAAGCAGATATCCAATCCTGCATGATTAAGCATGTCAAGATCAAATTTAACACCACTGAGAGCAGTCGAATAGTAATCTGGATTCATTCACCTAAATGGATCAAGATAGCTTTCATACTTGACTTCTAATCAGTAAACATTTTATTTTTGTAATAGTGTATATATATAACTCATAAAATTCTAGCACACCAGATTTAGATCAAATTATTCATGTAAATTGTTTAATAAAGAGCCAAATGCATCAATGAAATCCAAGTACATCGAGGAAAGACTTTTTCCCATGCCTCTTTTTTGTGTTGGAATATAAAAATTCTTACGGATTTGGATCAAGTCACCATGCACCGACATCTTTCGTCACTTGTAAGAGAATCATCCAAAATGAAGCTTTTTAAATTTATTTCTTACCTTTGTTAATTAAGTATGATCTTAATCCTTCCCACCTCTTTTTCAATACCTCAACTACCCCAACACGTGCTTGGTGGTGTCTTTGGCTGAGATAAGTTTTCCTAATTAGATATATTCTTCGTAGGTAGTAGCGAGCTATCTTCGACATATCTGATAACAAAGATAACTTCATTTACAAAATTTATGAAGGCCAATCCTACGTCGACACGTCTGCAACATATAAATATGTTAAATTATACGAAGTAACACTTCATGGGACTCTTGTTGAACACGTAACAACATATCTAAACACTATCATAAAAGTTCCATGATGGTTAGGTCATCCTCTTCCTCTTATCTAATTGTTTCCTGCTCCACCTAACTAATAGACTAAACTTTAAAAGTTCAGGGGCAATGTTTCTAGGTGTTTTTAACCCCTTTTTCCTCCACACACCAAATGTGCAAATATTTCCTCTCCCACTAGCCCCCTCTAGTGAGGTCATTGGGGCCTCCTTCACCACTTTCTTGTTAGCTTTGATGGGAAAGTGCACTCATGCTTTACTGAAGTGGACGCTTTTTGAGGTTGAGTGCCTCACTCCATGATACTTCCAATGAGTCGATGACAGGATGCGCAAAATGCTAAGTGGATTGTCCTTGAAGTCAACAGACGCTGACCTCCACAGTTTTGAGTAGTGGACCAAAGAAAATGGATCAGATGATGAGCATGCGGTACAACAATACGGTGGTGGGTGCTTCATGGTTTGACACTTGAAAATGTTTAGTGGTGGGTTTATATTGGTGATATTTCGGTGCTACTTTTTATATCTTTTTTTTGTGTGTCAACCATGACCACATGTCAACCATGGAGTCTTTCCAACTAGGAGGATTTATCTTTGACAAGGTAAAATATTTTATCAATGTTTTTATGATTTTTAGTTTTGTCCAAATAATCGAGTCTATATTACAAAACTCTGTTGTTGGTTGCATACATTCTTTTTAAAAATAGAAAAAATTTCAATATAGAGCAAAATATAATTAGAGATTCATAATTAGTCTAAAATGGCTTAAAATACCTTATTCTGCCCATTTGATCTAAGCCTCATAAGATTCTTTGCCACTCCATTCATATGTTCATTCCTTCAATAACTAATGGCATTATTAGACTTCATCAAAGCATCGGTTGCATATTTGGCATTTGGTTATTATTTTCCTATCTCTTTAATTAATCTCTATTGTCCATATGATTGTTTAGGTTTGTATTGGACATATGAATTTTTCTTCTTAGCCTCTAAAGTTCAATTTTCCATGGCTTTAATTGGATCGCAGGTTGTCATGTGCCACATCTTCAAATTCCTTCTCTTATCACATGAATTTTTCATTGGTTCATGCACTTGATTAGATTGGCATTCAAGTTTGTTAGACAGATGTAATTTATATGAGAGTTTAGATATATATTATAGGAGAATTACTAGATTCGATATAGAGCACTCCAACTACTAGGAAAAGATTGGATGGGATTTAGGAGCAAAATCTACCCACTCTAGCATATATTATATGAGAGTTTGTAGAAGATTGGGGCTTGTTGGCCGATATTTATATGAGTTTGATTGCATGTTGTATTACTCAGTCTATGCATCCCCCTCTAGCAGATATTTGTAGAAGATTGGGGTATCGTAGGAGATTTGAAGTTAAATACATCTCTTAAGAAACAAATGATGTAGTGGATCGAGTGGCATTTTTGTGGCCAACCATTTAGGATTAGCAATTTGGGATTTCATTGCAACCACGTGGACACCACTCCATTATATTTTGTTCTCTAATTTTTTTAATTGCATCTACTCTCCAATTGTGTAATTTTGCCGCCTTACCCAATAAAAATGAAGAGGTTGATCTAATTTTACTTGTCGATGCACTCTTTCTTTACCAAACTCATTTTCTTTAACTACAACTCAAATCTGAAGACTTTGTTGAGGTCAAAATGTGATAGCTTAGAAATCCTAGAGCAGTCAACTAGTTGATGGATGTCGTCAAAAGTTTAAAAAAATTTTGCGGAGGTGGGTTTTAGTAGATCCGAAAATGTCAAAGGGCGTTAAGAGATGGTCACTAAGGGTGCACAAATGGGAAATAAATCTTGCCAATAAATTTATAGATCCACCCGTTGACTAAGGAACCTTTCTACCTCCACTAAAATTTCTTTATACTGGTCGGTCTGGCAATTATATATTTGAAGATGAGTAAGTTAGATTTGTCTTTCAGCATCTTTTTTTTTTTAAAGAAAAAAAGTACATATAAAGCATCATTGTTTTAAATAATTAGTTTATGGAAGTAAATTGAATCAAATGCTCTTGGCAGCATATTTGTAGTAATACAAAGCCCCAAGAGAATCTGAAATTTGCATCAGGTTGATCAAAAGGATATTATTCAAAGGAGGAGAGGGCAAGAAACATGATTAGATTGGAACAACGAATGCAAGAGGATGCAAAACATACAGCTTTAAATTGACAAAGAGATGCTTTTCTCACCCAAAAGAGAGAGAGAGAGAGAGGGGTGGCAAAAGCTCCCTCCTAAAATGCAAGGCAATTGGAAATAGCATATCTGCAAGCATATTTTTCAATTCTGAGTATGGTGCTCCAAGTTCTGAATTCACTCTAAAGATGTAGACATGGCATTAGGGAATAGGTCCACCATATTTTTCCTCCTAAGAGTTAATTTTTTTCTCTTTGTTAGCCCAAAAAAGCGTCACTTTTTCCACATTGCTATCTTCCTATTCTTTCCACCATTTGCCTGCACCCACTTGGACTCTTGAAATGACCCCCCACCACCCCCCCCCCCAAAAAAAAAAAAAGTGATGCTTGGCCTTTTGTGGTGGAAATTCATCCCTATCCACAGAGGTGGGGCCTACAAGAAACTTTTCTCTTTTTTCCCAGCCCTGTGTTTGGCTTTTCTACAACTGTAGTGCCTTATTGCAGGCATCGCAGAAAGTGGTTGTTTCCGCCACCATAGTATCTTCCATATCGCAATACAAAGCAAACATGGCAGTATCCGACCTTTGTTCTCCTCTCTGAGTTGTTGGTCCTATTTTTATCTTCTATATTTCCAGCATCCAAAAACTCACTGATATTTGATCTAAGTAGGCCTAGGTAAGAGAATTCAAAACATGAATTTGTAAAAAAGAACATCCCCTTGGATCAAGTTGGCTAAGTTATTTATGTACAAGTGCATACATCACTCTCCTCAATCTACCTCTCTGCTACTCATCAGCTCTTTACATGGAGGGGGCAAAAAAAAAAAAAAAAAAAAAGACCAAACCATCATTTTTTTTTTTTGAGAAGAAAAAACAACCAACCAAATCATCATAGCTAGGTGAAGATGGAGAATTCTTATTGTTACATCTGAGAAAAGACCACAGATGATTCCGCGGCTCCGAGATGGCTCCATATCCATCAAAGGATACCAAAGTTCCTCCTCACCAGTCATCACAAATTTACAAAACTTCAGTACTGTCAACTTGTCTTGACAAAGTGAGAGCCTTTCACTCCTCTATGAGCTCTCTTGGAAGTGAAGAGATCGTGACAGAGCCGCAGGGTTGGCATGCAATAGTTGGGAGGTCTCGCTCGTATGATTTTTGATATCTATCTTTGGCTGGAAGGCCTTGAAGATGCCTCTGCCACTCACTGCATCAGCCTTGTCATTCTTGATACCAATCATAGCCCATATAGAGCTCTTTGCAGCTTCATCAGCGTCATCGATCCTCAATGTTTTAGGAACCCAGATGCACGTCTCCTGATTGGTCTGTTTGAAGCCATCTTCTTTTTCCACATTGCTGCCTTTCAGTATATGTCCATCCCTTGAATGCTTGCCCAAGGTTGGAGAATTGGGTCCTGATCCTGGGGAGCCACTGTTAGGAGGAGAAGAAGCTAGAGGTGAGAGCCATGGAATGCCCCAAGAGCCAGGGACAGCACAGCCCCAATAAGCTGTGGCAGGATAGACTGGAATAGCAAAGCTTGAAGTGCAGAAAGGAGTAGCTGGATTCCATTGATAGGGCCATGGAGTTCCATTGAAATATGGAATTGGAGCTGGAACTCCCTGCAAGCCAGTCTTGGCTGCCTCATGTTTAGAATTTGATGCCATCGCTGATGATCCACTGGAGTGCTCGTCTCCATTCTCCGCTCGACAAGACAATGGAACCATCTGTTCTTCCATCTGGTGATATCCATTTCTGGTGCAGTTCTTCATGTTTTTCTCAACAAGGTTCAGCACAGAGGCCATTGATTCACAGAGAGGCGTGTCGGAGCCAAAGCTAAGGACGGTGCCGTTGGAGTTTATAGGAGGATGGTGAATTGCTTCCATAGCGTCGGATCGAACTGTTTGGAGAGTGTCCATGGTTATGTGTCTGTAGTGGGAGATGGAGCTCTTATTCTTGCGGCGACCAGCTCCGACAGGGACATTCCTCATGGTGCCCCCGGCGGTCCAGTATCTCTGGCAGTTCTTACAGAAGTGTCTTGGCTGGTTGACGTTGTAGTTATTGAAGTAGCAGAATTTGGTGTCTAGACTATTGCAGCGAGGGCAAGGAAGGATCTTGTCAGGCTTCTTTGGTGCTTTCTCTTGGGAATTACTTGTCCCATTTGATTGTTCTTTAGATTTCGAATCCTTGATGTTGGTATCCTCTTGATTGCCAAAAGAAAGTTTATCAGTCTCACCTGCTATGGATGTTGGAGAATCACTCTTTTCTTCTGAATCTGGGGATTCAATGTCTTGGTCCTTGGTTTCTGGAGTAGTTTCTTCTTTGTGATCCTGAAATTTCCAAGCTTATTGTTAGATATGCTCATAAATTCTATATATTCTTTCAGAAACTTTCAATAGTACATGCCCAGTTTCAAGTTAAAAGCAAGGATCACTTTCAAATAAAACAAATCTATACACCAAAATGTATCAAAATGGTTATTAAATCCATATTGAGGAGATAATGGGGAAGTATATGTATGCAGTCCAACTGCTTCCAATATTTATAATGATTAGTCTCGTGGCAAGTGGTGGAAGAAGTAACAACACATAGCAATTTTAAAGATGATCCTTTGTTCAGTGACACAAAGATATAGTTTGAAGCAATTAATGGCTGAAACCAATAGAAACCACGGTAACATACTTCTGAACATTCTCTTCTACCCATAAAAACCACGAATTGGGGAGCAAAAAAATTAATAAGGTCGAAAAATTGAGTAACATAAAACAAATTATGTTCCATTGAACTGGAAATATAATATCTTCATGAAGTAAATTCCATCCTTGACATTTTAACATTCTTTTTTTCTCCTTTTTTTTTTTTTTTGGAGCTAAAGTTTTCTCTGCGGAACTATCTAGAAAAGCAAATAACTTTTCCAAAATTCAGTATTACTCCAAACTTAACCCTCAGTTCCAAAAACCAAAAATTTCATGAAATTTGATAACGGCGTCAGGGATAATCACCCAAAACATGTCATAAAAAATAAATTCCATAAAAGCAAGTAAAACTCAACCTCTTTCCCCAAAACAGAGCACTACCTCAAATTCCACACACACCAAAATCCATCCGAACTCCACAAACCCCAAAAAGCTATCCACATAACCCCTTCAGCACCATATAACTCTGAATAATTCTAAATCACTAATCAAAAGAACTCCAGACAAATCCCAAAAAAAGAACAAAGAAAAATCAACCTTTTTTTTTTTTTTTTGTCATGGTAAGTAGACTATTCATTCCAAACCAGTAAGTAATACCTTCTCCTCTTTCCCACTGCTCTCCTCGCTGCCACCGGAGACGGGCGGCGACTCTCCGGTTGACTGGAGAGGGATCGTCTTCCCGAAGAGCTTGATCGCAAGGTCTCTGATCTCTGCCATCCCCTCCTCTCTCTCTATCTATCTATTACTATCTCAGCTCTAATTCTCTGTTTCTTTTTTTGGTGTTCTCTCTGTTTTCCTCTGCGGATTTGGGTGTGGGTAGGGCTTGGCTACTTCCCTGTCTCGGGGGTTTAACGGGGAGGGGGGAGAGGGGGAGGGCCACATCAGCTGGGGAAAGGGATTCTGAGCCACAAGTTCCTTTGTGGCCTTGGGAGGCCGTTATTTGATTCTATTTGCCTTTTCTTACCTCACCCAGTCCTACATGAACGTGAGAAAGAGACTCCATTGTTGACTTGCAGGAAGTCGGCATCGGATTGGTGTCATCACTTTGCTGGAGACTGCGTTTGGAGTGCGTTGTGGGTGATTTAATCATGTCTCTTTTACCTCTTGGCTATAAGGAAGTGAAGGAAAGCAAGTCTTTTCCTTGGTTCCGAATCATCACCCAGTAAGCAGCAACTTCTCCAAAACGTTGCTCTTCCTCCCTCTCTCTCTCTCTCTCCCCCTCTCCACCCCTCCTCCTTTTTTTTATTTTTTAATTTTTTACTAAACTTTTTCTTAAATATAACATTGTTCTGACATGCTTAGTGCCTTTTCTTCTTTATGACATTGAACACATATTTTATTAAATTTCGTGATAAGAACTATAATTTGATTTGCATGACTGACTCTGGAAGGTGGAAAAATTTTTTCTTTGTTCAAAAATTATATATATAGTTGGTATATATCAAGTTTATATATATAGACTAAATAATATTGATGGTTAAGCACTAAAATTTTTATATTTCTATCTAATTATTAAGTGAAGTGATCTAATTTTAAATTTAAATAATATTATTTTTATAAATGATAAATTTTATTTTGAAAGATTACTTGCTTGAAATATTTTTTTTTTGTTACTCTATCATGCAGCATACAACAAAAAAATTAAATCAAGAAGAGCAAAAAAAAAGTTGCAAAGTTGTAAAATAATTTTTTTAAATGAGATAGTTATTCCAAATATAGTTGTTTGTCATATCATCAGATAATCAATTGCTATAGTGTATGCATTCAAGCATTCCATTATCCATAAAAAATAATAGGATCCAAATTTAACCAAAGATAAGTTATGAATAAATTTTTTTTTTTTTTACTTGATAGTAATACTCATTTTATTATTATTGGCACTATCAAAACCAACTCCTCCTTCTACATTTGCATAGTTACGTTTTGTGGTCTACAATTAGACTAGAATTGTATATCAAGAATTTTTTTGACCTTTTATCTTGGGTTAGTTATCGAGAATAAAACTATAACCAATTATCTACTGACACGTTTGAATTTGTTTTAGAAGACTGTATGGAGTCAAGGATCTTTAATAATGTCAACAAGAAGCTAGAAATATGTAAGTTTTCTTTACATGATTTGAAATGTATATATCCAATGCATTAGCTGACAAAATTAGATTCTCATAATACAATTCTTTTTGCATCTTCCACGTAATTTTCTTTACAACCGAGGATATGTCTGCTCTATTTTACTCCCTGCGCAAGAGATGCCTTTCCATAGCACTTGTTTATCCAACCCACGGCTGGATTCTCGGTGGGCCCATCACTCACAAATCAGTCATCCCCACCGTCCACTACTATTATATATCAACCATAGCGGAACGTGGACACATGTCCAACGTTAGAAGCCTTCGGGAAGAGAAATTATTACATGGGCCAGATCCAGCGGATCAGGCTAAATGCCGAGGCACATGTACGGTGGATAACCGGACGAATCTTCGCCTCGAATTTTTATCTCGAATAGTTTAAATAAAGTGGGGGTAATGCGGCGACTGACTATTGGACGGGTCCATTTGATCCGCTCCATCTAATAATTTTTCAGAGAAGATGTTGAGGATGAGTGACACGTGTGCCTTATTTTAAGTTGGTGCTCAAATATCTTTGCCGATAAATAAATTGGTTTAAAGTGAAGGCTACCACGTCTCATTCCCGGGCCTCTCCTCGGTGACATGGAGACAAAAATTTTAGGACGTGAAACGGATAACGCTCGCCACGTGTCACCCAAGAATGGCGTTGGCACCGTCCCCGTAAGTCCTTTTTTATTTTTATGAAGATTCCTGTCAGTCCTCATGTGATTTGGCTTTGGCATTTCCATGCCAAATTCCAGAGGATAAGGTTCCGGCATTAAATTACGATGGTCTTGTAATTTTAATCACCGTAATTTGGCATAGCTAAGCTAATGAGTGGATTTGATGATTCCTTGGACAAGATAATATAGCAAGTTTGATATCACTAATCATCTATGAAGATAGGTTTTATTGCCTTCATCCCTTGTGGTTTATAATGACTAATAAAGTAATTGATCTATGGCATTGAATCTAGGGTATGTTAGAGAGACTTGCATCATTAAAATTATCTTGGATGCATATCCCAATTATTCTTTATTCTATAACTAACATTTTTGGGTAAAAATTAGTCAACGCTGTAACTAGAAGCATAGCAAGAAGTTTAATAAAAAATTTAAAAAAAAAAATCAAAACTTGTTAACATGGCTAGCATCTTACTCTTAAGAGCTTGTCCTTCAACAGTCCAGGATTTAAAAAAAAAAAAAAAAAAGTTATTTGTTAAGCTAGTGGAATATTCTAGGAAGAAAAAAAAGGTGGGCAAGGAGTGTTGTTATTGAAAGTGCAACAGATTTTTTCTTTTATGAAAACTAATTTATCAAATGTAGTTTAGAAGAAAAGACCTATCCAAAGTAAATTATCTAAATCCAATTTATCTGAGAATACACCCCTATATTTCTATGTACTTTTTGCTAGATATTTTAGTTACCAAAGCATTTATAATCACGCTAGCTTCCTGAGTCCTAAAAACTGTATAAAAAGAGAAGAAAACTTACTTTTTAAAAATACTTCTTTAAACTCATTATGAGACTACAATATGTGATCCAAATGAGATCACTATGGTGATCTAATATCACCGATGATATAAATCTTGTAGTGATTAGATTATTAATAATTTAAAATTACCGCATTCAGTAAACCACGGTCTAGTGATTAAAGATTCTTAAGTATCCATAAGTAACTTGTTTAATATTCTATGAAAATCTAAGATCACTGATTATATAATATCAAAACTATCCATAATATATTTCATAAAATATATTTATTAATTATATATAATATATGATAAAGAAAATATTACTATATTTATTAATATATTAATAATTAATAAATTTTATAATAAAAATATATTTATTAGTCTTATAAAAATATATTCATTAATCCTATAAAAATATATTAATTATTATTATAGAATTAATATTAATATTAATATTTATAATATATTATTTATTAATATGTATATTTATTTTGATTAGAAAAATAAGGTAAATAGAAGTAATATATTAAATATTTTTATTATATAAATATAAAGTATAATAAGATATTTTTACTCAAATATAAAATTATTATTAAATCATAATATGATAATAATATGATTACTATTATATTATAATATAATATATATCATAAATATAATATATAATATCAAATATAATATAATATTGTATACATAATGTTGATATAATATATTAACAATATATTTATATGTCAATTTTTTTACTAGACTGAAGGATATTTTTATCTTCATATTTCAGCCTAAGATTGCTACATTGGGTTGATTTTGAATTTTCAACATCGAGGATGGATATCCCATCATTGATTTGGGAGTAATTTAAGGAGTAGAGGTGATTTAAAATCAATGCTATGTGAGATCACCATGATATAATCAAATATGATGATCTCATCATCTCCACTCACATCACCCTTAATATCAGGTGAATCACGCTATATCAAACATCCTCTAGAAATATAAGATCTATCCATTTAATTATCATATATCATTGGACCTCCATAGCAATGTTGGAAATTATTCTAATTTTTTGATCTCTATTTTAATTCCAAGAAAGTGAAAGGGGAAAAAATAGATCAATCAAGAGGGAAAGGAATAAATAAGTTAAGAATTTTTTTGTTTAACATGATAGAGAAAACATAGAAAAAGTAATGAAGAAAGTGGTTAATTAATTATAAGGTGTCCTTATCAACGCACCTTTAGTTGTTGTCTATCATAATCAATTCATATATGGAGAGGAAAAAGATTAGATGGCCTTGATTAATGCTTAGCATTAATCTAAAAATTCCGTTCATTGGATTGAAATGTCAAACTATAACCTATCCCCTTGCTAGCTATGGAACACAGCCTACCCCATTCAAGAAGGAATGGTGCAGCTTTTTTATACGAGTAAGGTTAGACCCTATTAAGGGTTGTCCCTAACATTCAGCAAGGTCACGTTCCAAATACTATAGAAGAATTGAATGTTTAAGGGTAATGGCTGAGGCGCCACCTATTTTATTTCGGAAATAAGGGAAGAATTACATGTGCCGTACAAGAAATAGCTCGAAGATTCAAATGCAGAACCTCCTCTTAACAATGGATTGCAACCATTGGACCATAGCCTTGTTTGCGTAATAGCAGTGGGTTTGATCCCATATTGCGTAACGTAAGATTATCACTTTTTGATGACCATTATAGGAATGAATTTGATATTGCAAAGTTTCATATATCTTAAATCAAACAAGCATGAGATTGATCATGACTCCACACCAACCCAATTTGCCACTCATCCCTAACTAGAAAGTCAAAGTCTAACCATAAATTTCCCTCTAGCAATTAATCAAAGATTGCCACACACTTGATTGAGACTGAATAGCTCACATCCTCTCTATAAACAAGGCTGATTTTGCATCAAGACCTTAGCTCCCATAGAGGGTTGTCTTTAATACTTAGCAGGGGCCTCATGCAATAGTATTTGTTTCACTCACAACACCCAACTCTATATTCTATTTTTTTCTCAAAAAAACAATGGAAAAAAAAAAAGACTCTAAATATTACTCAATTTGAAGGCAGCTTATCATCTTTGGAAATTGAGGGGAAACTAGAAGCCCACTGCATTCCCTCATGGCTTCATACTTTTCATGCTTCTCTTTGCAACATCCAACCAAACCTACAGACTTGAACCAATTGGTGGAAACTTCACAATGACTGAAACGCCAAAAATTCATCACCACTTTTATGTCAGATTCCACTTTCAGGATGGTACACTCCCTTCTTCCTATATCTTGCATCTCTTCCCACTTTCTTAGGAATATTTAATTTATCCCCAATTGCATCTCTCCACCAACCAACCAATCTAAAGATATGATGTGTCGAGATAATCTCCTAGAGTTACCATGCATAACTTACACCACCATAGGTGCCCCTCTCTAAGGTAGCCAGGGGTGGTATTGTTATTCTAGGGTATGTTAAAGTGGAAAGGAGGCTCGTTTCTTGTGGAGCACTACAAAAGTAGAGTGTTAGGTAACTAGTTGCTGAGAAAGGGTACTTCCTAAGCTTTTCACCCATGGTAAGGTGACCCAGATGACAAGGGGGAGCCCATCATATGGGTCTGCATAAAAGGAGACAGATCCCATGTTCCTTCTGAAGGCATAGCAACACCTGCATAAAGAGCTCGGTAGAAATGGAAAAACTATCATCATTTCATGGACTAGTGATTGTATTGGCCTTCTCTCATCTAATTGATTTCTCTCATGCAGTCCCTTCAACAAGTATGTCATCTGTTTGCCTGATCTTTCTCATAGGAAAACCACCTTCATGTTCTTCTTTATATTTTATCAGCTTCCATTGCTGCAGGAGCTCAAAGAATGATGCAGGAAACTGGAAACCATGGGGCAGTTACTGAAACCGCTCAGGTAATGCAACTCAATCAAAAATTTAATTTCTATACAATTTTATTTGAAAAGATTTCAACAGATAACTAGTAGATTACTTCTATTGCTCTTAATTTCATAAAACTCATTTGTCATGCACTGTCTATTCTTGCTTGGATGTAGATTCCCTGTTCATCAAAATTCTGAGATATCTGAAACTTTTCAATTGTCTTGTATCTTCTGCAAGAAGAAAGGTCACTATCTAGGGACCACAGAATTCTTTCAATCTCTAGATGAATTACAGTGTTATTCCTAGCACTAGAATAGTATATACTCATTAAAATTGATAAATACAGGGGGAACTATTCTTTTTTTAAGATTTTTTTTTTTTTTGGTTGGGGCGGGGGGGGGGGGGGTATCATAATTTCCATTTGAATTATTTGAAACTTCAGGACTTCCACTCATGATGATTTTTCCCTTTTTGTCTGATATCTACAAATTTGTCTCCTCTTCTCTCAGAAGAGTTCTGCAAATTAGATTCTAAGCGATCTAAGCCATTATATTTCAGGAATATGTCAGGAATGAAAGGATGGATTTGGATATCAATGACTATCCAGGATCAAGTGCTAATGATCGCCATACTCCGAGGCCCCCAGAAAGGAGCTGACTTGGAGCTGATTGCAAAAACTGATCTTTTTTCTCCTCTATCACCATAGATGTTGTTCTTTATAGATATCTTAACATTGAACAGTTCACTGATGAACATGCTACTTTAAGTCATGGACTAAGAATCTAAGTTCGTATTACTCAATTAGTTTAATGGAGCCCAACGACAGAGTGAATCAAGTTCTTGTTAGGACGCCCACCTAGTTTAATATAGGACAAGGAAAGAGCAAATAAAGTTGTCAGCAACAGCAAAGGCCCTTTGGATCCTTGTAATTGGATTGCTCCATGTTGTATAATAATGGTGAACTTTGTGTTTACAGAGAGATAAATTTTCATTCTTCAATTTGAATGTTCTATAAATTTTGGGACCATACTAAATTTGACCGGATTAAAGAACTTAATGTGGTCTGTAGAATTTTTCAAGGTTTTTTTACTTTAAAGAAATGCTGGTTTTCTTTGGTCATGGCTGCAATTTTAGGAAACAATTGAGATTAGCAAACAAGAGAGATAATTAGCACACATGGTAAACAGCAAATGTTTCGCGGAAAGATAGAAGTTGCTGGAAATCACATTGGGAATGAAGGGAAGCCATAAAATTTCAGACTGCTTCAAAATCATTGACTACATGGTCTTGAATCTTGAAGAAGCAAAATATGATTCTGTGGATATTGGTGATTGGATATTTTGTCAGAATATTCTCAGATTGCTTAGATGTATGAAATTGTTTTTCGATCAATAAGTTAAATGATTTCTCCTACCTAGCCTCATGGCTTATGATGATCCGTTTCATAAATTTTATAGCAACCTAATATCTAAACATCTAAAATTTTAAAACTTTTGAATGTTAGTAAAAATAAGAGCTACGTCTCATCTTTCTCCCATCTATGCCCCCTCCCTGTACGTGATATTCCCAATACCGCTGTTTATTAAAAAAAAGGCAGCCACATGCCCCTCGGGCTTTGGGGAAATTTTTAAATCAAAACTATGAGCTTAAATTTGATTCCACATTACAGCATTGATTTTCTTGATGATGGAAAGGGCTGACAGTTAGTTTTAATTATACGATGCAGTGTTTGGGTTTTGCTACGTTGCATCAAAATCATTTTTGTTTTTTTATTATTAGTTTTTTTTAACTATTCGATGTAAAATGGATGGCACCGATTTATCTATAAATAACTAGTTTTAATAGATCATATATGTAGCTGATGCAGTAAATACTTTGAATTGCATAGACAATTTCGTATAAAAATAGGTGGCAAGTTAAAAGAATAATTTCGATTCTTCAAACTCCCATCTCTCTTCCTACACCCCCCTACAACCTCTCTCCTCCTTCCCTGCCTCCACCCCCGCCACAAGGCCCCCCTCTAATACTGCTGTTAGATTTTCCGCAGCCATCATCCCATCTCTCGATTCCACCATCTGATCTTCCATGACCATCATTCTTGCTATTGCTACCGCCATCGAATCCTCAATGGCCATCATCCCCACCGAGGCCGACCTCGCTTGTCAGGCCAAGAAGCGGATGGAGAGTGTCTTGTGGCAGTTCGTGCCGCCATTGGAGCGGCAAGCTTGAGCCGACCTCATGGCCACAGCTCCCCCTTGGCTCCATGACTTTTGGATGATCTTCGCTACCATCATTGGTGCAGTCATCACCATCATCTTCGAGATCCAGCCCCCAAGGCTCCCTCTAACTCAGCAACCCTCGCTCCATTACTCCCACCCCCAACTCCTTCCCCCATCACTCCCACCCCCAATCCCATTGCCCCAACCCCACAGATCACCACCCCTCTTGCCATCCACTCCCCCCCCCCCCAATCCCAACCTTGATGTCCCTGCCTCCAAGCCTCTCGGTTCCTCCAACGGTGGTGGCAGCTTTGCCTCTATTTTTTGGATCAAATCTCTCACCGCCATTGATTCTTTATCAAATGTTCATTGGACGGTTAGAAAAAAA
Source organism: Elaeis guineensis (assembly GCF_000442705.2). Taxonomy (NCBI): domain Eukaryota; kingdom Viridiplantae; phylum Streptophyta; class Magnoliopsida; order Arecales; family Arecaceae; genus Elaeis; species Elaeis guineensis. Next base: position 94,996,258 of record NC_025995.2, read on the forward strand.
TAATAAAAAATAATATCTTAATATCTTTATTTGTTGATTTAATTTTTTTATAAAATATTTTAAATATTTTTTATAAAATATTATAAAAAAGTGTAGTTAATCCGTTATGTTTATGTTAGTTATTTATATCAGGTACATATGTCTATACATGAAGATTATGCGGATTTGCTCCTTATAAAATTTTTATGTGGGTGCCCATATATCTCATTATATAAAATTTTATGCAGCTTACTGTTGCATAGAATTTTTATCCACCTGCTTGCTCATGTTGGCATATTGATTTCTATATAGTTGTCCAACCGTACAAGAATTTTTATTAGCGGCCTAGCTATTGTCTGCATCATATATATATATATATATATATATATATATATATATATATATATATATATATATATATATATATATATATATGAGATAGATTAGGCTCTGCACGATCGGATTCCAGCTTCCATCCGATCGGATCTCCCTTCGTTGGATTGATGCGTATCTCAAAACTTTTTTTATAAACTAACGGATGAGTTCAGAGGGCATTAGCTGAGCTGGTGTGTTAAAAAAAAAAATAGTATTCAATGGGATGTGACGCGATGTAAGGCCAGCGCATGCGACCGTCATCATCTCCTCTACTGTCATCTTCCGGTAACCCCCCCACCCGCCTCTTCTCTTCTTCTCTCTCTCCCCCCCACCCATGGCTGCTGTCTTCCGGTAATCCCCCTCCACCCACACCTCCTCTTTTCTTCTCCCTCCCGTGGTCGCCATCTCATTCCTCTCATATCAAGTTTCCTACCCCGTGGCCGCCATCTTCTCTCCTCCCAAATCTCTCATCGACCATTAGTGAATATTTTATATGAATTACATTCAAAAATTTATATTCTCATTGTTTCTCATTGTTTGTGTTTATATTGATAGGATAAACACAAACTGTAAATAACTCTGGATAGGATAAACACAACCATGGGTAGGATAAACATCAAGTACTATAGAATAATAAATATAAATTTTAAAAAATAAATACAAACTCTGAATAATAAGTACAAATTTTACTGGAATAAACACAAATCCTACAGAATAAATATAAACTATAGAATGATAAACACAAACTACCCAGAATAAACACAAATTCGGGATCAAAAAGTTGAGTGATCCAAAGATCCATGCTGGATAAACGACAAAGGGATAGGATAAACACTAAGTCCATGCAAACCATCCCAGAATAAACATAAACTCTAAATAACAAATACAAACGAGTTTAGGATAAACATAAATTTTTTTATAATAAACATAAATCTTGAATAATAAAGACAAACTACGTATAATAAATAGAAACTTTTTGAACCACGAGTTTGTGTTTATCCTGAGAAATTTTTGTTTATCAGTATAGAGTCTGCATTTTTTAGTGCCTACACTTCTGCTCCCATAAATTCACTACATGTTTGGATGTCTTTGAAAAGAAAAGCATTTGTGACTTAATAGGAGCGGTTAAGAAATGCCTCGTGACTTAATAGGGAGTGGTCAAGGGACATTCCGTGACTTAATAAGGGTGGGATGCTGCTCTTTTTACAGGCTTCTTTCCCTCCATCCATCATGGGATGATGGGGAGGAGCAATATCTTCGTGGGCAGTGGCGCTCAGCTTCTCGATCGAGGCCATCGCTCGTCATTTGAGAGGTGGAGCCATCTTGCAAGCTTCGTATTGGCTTGGGAGGTCTACGAAAATATATTTTAATATTGGAGAATCTGAATCTTCCTCAAAGCGCATCAGACTCATATAATTGGTATTGATGGCATATGATATTACATGAATTATAAAGAAAACTTAGATGTCCCTACATTTCGCTTCTTCTGATACATTATGATTAAGCTTTTATTTTTTTTTATCTTCTTTTCACCAGATTTTCAGTAAGATTTAATGATTTATTTTTCTTGCATTTTCATCTGAACATGTGGGACTTGACACCAAACACAGACCTTCTAGCAAAACTTCCAACAGAGATTTGAAACTGCTCTTGCCGACTTGATCGTGAGTCACTTGTGCTTAAAAATTTCTTGATCGCTGGATTTTGAAGACTGCAATATCAATATATCAGCACGGGATATGGTGAATGTTGGAAGAAGCTTTCTACTGTCATCTATTTTGTTTGTTGTTTTTATTCTATATGGTGCTTGGTACGCCATCGTTATAATACTTTGCTCATTCAAAAATTTTAAATTATTTTTAATTTGATGATATATACACTCAAACTATATAATATTTGTGTGAAACTTTAAATTATTTTTAATTTGATGATATATATATTCAAACTATATAATATTTTATTTCTTTTAATTCATTTGTTGATAATGTTTATGTTTTAAAATGGAATGAAATAAAAGACTGACGAATCATTCAGGCATTGTTAAAAAAAAATTAAGCCGAAAGAATTGAATGAGATGGAGAAACTTGGAAGGAAGAAGCATGAAGGCGTCTACATAGAGCATGTAGGTGCCTTCATTTCAGATTCCTTCGACAATCTCTCTGATTTTAGATTTAAATTTTGTTAATTTATTAACCCCTATTCCGTGAATGAAGGAAGAAGAAGAGGATGCGGATCCTCTATTTCGTGAAAAAAAATCTTTGAAAAGGTATCTTCATGCATGATTGTAGGCGCCTACATCTTAATTGTAAGCGCCTACAATCAAGATGTAGGTGCCTACAATCATGCATGAAGGTGCCTTTCTGAAGGTTTTTTCTCTGACCCACATCTTCTTCTTTCTTCTTCTTCATTCATGGAACATGGTTAATAAATCAACAATATTTAAACCTAAAATCGAAGAAAAAAATCTTTAGAAAGGTGCTTTTCATGCATGATTGTAGGTGCCTACAATCATGTATGAAGGCGCCTACACTTCCTGAAGATTTTTTTCTTTGATTTTAGGTTTAAATTTTATTGATTTATTAATCTCTGTTCCATAAATGAAAAAAGATAAAGAAAAGGATGTGGTTCGAAGAAGAAAAATCTTTGATTGTAGACATCTACATCTTGATTGTAGGCGCCTATAATCAAGATGTAGGCGCCTATAATCAAGATGTAGGCACCTACAATTATGTATGAAGGTGCCTAAAGGTTTTGTTCTGATGTAGGCAGATTGTAGGTGCCTACAATCAAGATGTAGGCACCTACAGTTATGTATGAAGGTGCCTAAAAGTTTTGTTCTGATGAAGGTACCTACAATCAAGATGTAGGCATCAAGATGTAGGTTTTGTTCTCTGACCCATGTCCTCTTCTTCCTCCTTTTTTATTCATTCACAAAATAGGGATTAATAAATTAACAAAATTTAAACTTAAAATCAGAGGAAAAAAAATATGTGCTTAATGCATGATTGTAGGCACCTACAATCATGCATGAAGGCACATTCCTGAAGATTTTTTTCTCCAACCCGCATCCTCTTCTTCTTCCTTTTTCATTCACCAGGATTAATAAATCAATAAAAGAATTTGAAACGAAGGCACCTACATGGAGCATATAGGCGCCTATATGCTCCATGTAGGCGTCTGGAGCATATAGGTGCCTACATGAAGTATATAGGTGCCTACATACTCCATGTAGGTGTCTACATGCTCCATGTAGGTGCCTTCATTTCAGATTTCTTCGATAATTTTTTCGATTTTATGTCTAAATTTTGTTGATTTATTAACCTATGTTCCATGAATGAATGAGGAAAAAAAGGATGCGGATTTTCTATTTCGTGGAGAAAAAAAATCATCAGGAAGATGCCTTCATGAAGGCGGATAAATGTTATATTTTTCATGTGAAAGAAGGATAACTTTTCTTTACACGAATCCAATCCACTTTAAGTCGCCTATGCACAACTCTAAAAATTGTCCAAAATCCATCATAGTGAAGAGATAACAATAGATGATAGCAATTTGCAGGCAAAAAAGCTCCTTCATAATAGCAGACCACTCCGAGCTGTCTTCCGATAACCCACCCCCCCCACCCACGCCTCCTCTCTTCTTCTCTCTCCTCTACCCATGACCGCTGTCTTTCGATAACCCCCCCATCCGCGCCTCCTCTCTTCTTTTCTCTCCCCTGCGGTCGCTGTCTCATCTCCTCCTAAGCCGAGTTTTCCACCCAACGGCTGCTATCTCCTCTCTTCTCCTCTCAAACCCCCCACCAGCCATTAGTGAATATTTTTTATGTTATTTCTCATTATTGTTTCTTATTGTTTGTGTCTATATTGAGAGGATAAACTCAACCTGCAAATAATCTTAAATAGAATAAACACTCCATCTACGATAAATAATAAAAGAAGAGGATAAACACTAAGTCTTGCAAAAATAAACATAAATTATCGAAGGATAAACATAAACTCGAAATAATAAATAGAAACTGTGAATAACAAATACAAACAGACTGTAAATAAACACAAATTCTATGCAGATAAACAGAAACTGCATTTAATAAATGCAAACTTCATACTGATAAATAGAAATTTTCAGGATAAACACAAATTCGAAGTTCAAAAGTTAAGTGATCTTAGGATCCATCCATGATAAACAACAATAGGAGAGAAAGAGAGAAGGATAAACACTAAGTCCTACGAAAATAAACACAAACTCTCACAGAATAAACACAAATTTCAAATAATAAACAGAAACTGTGAATAATAAATACAGAGGGACTCTGTGCAGATAAATAAAAATTATGAATAATAAATACAAACTCTGTGCCGATAAATAAAAATTTTCAGGATAAACAAAAATCCAAATTGGGCTTCGATTGAAATTTGTATTTATTATTTATTATTTATATTTATCCTCCGATAGTTTGTATTTGTTTTTGTAGGACTTAGTGATTATCCTCTTTTCTCTCTTGTTATTTATCGTGGTGGATCAGGACCACTCGATGAGTTTATATTTTTTTTAAGAAGTTTCTGTTTATCGACATAAAATTAATATTTATTATTTATATTTTTTATTTATTATTCAAAATTTATATTAATTATTTAGAATTTTTATTTATTATTTAAAATTTATATTTATCTTCAGATAGTTTATATTTATTTGGATAAGACTTAGTGTTTATCATCTTCTTTTGTATTTTATCTTAGATGGACCATTGGATCACTCAACTTTTAAACTCTGAGTTTGTGTTTATTCTGAAATATTTCTATTTATCGACATGAAGTTTGCATTTATTATTCGTAGTTTTGATCTTACGCAAAGGCCTGAATTATGATCCGATCCGAAGAGCCCGCATTGTGATCCTAATGAATTTTTTTGTGAGGATATTTATCGTGAAAGTTTCTGTTTATCGATACTTTATTATGCAAATTGCTATCATTTATTACCATGACAGATTCCGGATAGCTTTTAGAGTTGTGCATGGGTGCCTTTAGCCTTCATGAATATTTTTTTTTATCTCCACAGAATAGAAGACCTGCATCCTCTTCTTCCTCCTTCATTCACGGAACATAGTTAATAAATTAATAAAATTTAAGCCTAAAATCAGAGAGATTGATAAAGGAAACTGGAAGGATTCATGAAGAAAGCTGGAAGGATTCATTGAGACGCCTTCAGGTGCCTCATCTCTTCATCGCATGTAGGCGCCTACATGTGAATTATAGGTGCCTATAATTCACATGTAAGCATCTACAATTCATGTAGGTGCCTACATGTAGAAGAGGCCGTCGGCGGGACAGTGGAGGCCAATGGTGATGCAGCCAGGCCCGACGGACGTGCGAGCACCTCGCCTAGGAGCATGTAGCTCCTATATATGAATTGTAGATGCCTACATGTAAATTATAGGCACCTATAATTCACTACAATTCATGTAGGTGCCTACATACCAGAGGAGGCCATCGATGGAGCAGTCAGGCTCGACGGATGCACGAGTGCCTTATCTAGGAGAATGTAGTACCTACATATAAATTATAAGCGCTTACATATGAATTGTAGGCATTTACAATTCAATTGTAGGCGCCTACATAAAAGGCCTCCACCGACGACGGTGCAGTCAAGCCCGACAGACGTGCGAGCTCCTCGCTTAGGAGCATGTAGGCGTCTACATGCGAATTGTAGGTGCCTACAATTGAATTATAGGCACCTACAATTCGCATGTAGGCACCTACATGTGGAGGAGGCCGCCAGCGGGACAACGGAGGCCGGCGACAGATCGATGGAGGCCGGTGGCAGTGCAGCCGATCCGACAGTTGCGCGACACCTCGCTTAGGAGTATGTGGTGCCTACATGTGAATTGTAAGCACCTACAATTTAGTTGTATGTGCCTACATGCGAATGTAGGTGCCTACATGTGCACGTAGGCATCTACAATTCATGTAGGTGCCTACATGCGGAGGAGGCCACCGACGGGACAACGAAGGCCGACGATGGACCGATGGAGGCTGACAGTGGTACAGTCAGATCCGACAGACGCACGACGCCTCGCTTAGGAGCATGTAGCACCTACATGTGAATTATAGGTACCTACAATTTAATTGTAGGTGCCTACATGCTCTATGTAGGTGAGGTGCGTGTGTCCGCTGAGCCTGGTTACGTTACCGTCAGCCTCCACCGACTCATCGCATTCCGTAGGCCGTGCCATCTATTTTGGATTTCTCTCGCACGTATCTTCACTATCTGAACTTTGCTTGGGATATTCTTGGCTTGTTGGACCAGAGGGGGTGGGTGCGGGGTGGCCGCATCTCTCCATCGCATTTTTTTTTATTTTCGTGCCTTCATGAAGGTGCCTTAAGCACTGTAGCATAATGGGAGGGGGAGGGTGGCATCGTATCACACTCAATGTGTGCTTTCTCTATCGTGTCTCTCTCTTTTTTTTTTAAAATAATGTCAGATCAGCTAATAGACGAGGGAAGTCCTCCATTTGCTTTTTAGGAAAGTCTCGGAGATACGCACCAACCCAATAATCGGAGAGCCGATCGGATATAGACTAAAATCTGATCGATCGGAGATTAATATATATATATATACACACACGCATTGAATTTTTAGAAGTCTGGATATTGATCGCTAGAAGATCTGTATATATATTTTATGCAAGAATTAGCATGCACCTGCATAAAACATCCATGCGGACGTTCACTTATGTTTGCATGATAATTTCTGTACATATTAAAGCCGTATAGAAATTTCATGCAAATGCCTGCTGATATTGTCTGCATATACGCTTTCGTACGATAATATCCATATGAAACTTTTATGCAACCACACGTGATTATCCGCATATAAGTTGGACGTGCAACCGCATAGAAATTTTATGCACTCCCATATTGATGCCCTTATATTATATTAAGTTCTACGTGGATTTTCTCATAGTAATTCTAAATGCTTATTAGCATGTCCGCTTCATAATTTCTGCGTGGATTTCATTTGCATAAAAAATTTATGTATGTACTCCTATATATTGACAAATGTCTGCATGTATATTTATATGCAAACCACAATTATGTGGATATTTTGTGCAACTATTCACATGTTTCCTCATATAAGCTACATGCAAATAGTTTCCACACGAAAATGTTGCATGCGTGATCTTTGATGTCCGCGTATTATTTTCTATGCGCAATTACCTCTCATGGCAATTTTATGCACTTACTCGTATGTATCCGCATATTAATTTCTACACAGATTTTGTCTGCATACAAATTATATGCACATACTTTCAGATGCTCTCAGATGTCCGCAAAAAAATTTCTGTGCGAATTTGTGGGGCATAGTAATTTTATGCAGCTATCAGCATGTGTTCGCATATATTCTCTGCTCAGATATAATTCCGCACAGAAATCTTGTGCAAACTTGTTGATATTGCATATTAATTTTTATGCAGGTCTGATAGTAATTTTATACGCTTACTATAATATTTTTATAAAATTTTTACATAAATATTTTAAGATATATTATAAAAATATTTTTTTAACTTTAATTCAATTTCACTTACATCCCTTCGATTTTAAAATGTGTCAAATTATTGTTTCAATTTTTTGAAATATTTTAATGTGCTTTTACCATTTAACTTTGTTAACAAAATGTTCTCACACGACCATCACATAACACTGTAATTTTATAAAATGATAAAACTATCTTGATCTTTATTTCTTTTCTCCTCCTTTGATTGCTATTCTTCTCCATTTTTGGCATCGACGTCTCTCCTGCCTTCTTTCTTATCCTCCTCTTTCTCCTCATCATCTTTCTCCAAGCCTTCCATGGTGGCTCTCTCTATCTTCACCCTTCAAACCAGCGAATTTTTCTTTTTCTCTCTCCTTTCTCCTCTCCCATTTTTCTTTATTGGATATTGAATATCCCATTCACCCATAATAGTAGCAGGCCCCTTCAAACAAAGCCAAGAAATTTTTTTTTTGAGAAAAAAAAAGAAAGAGGAAACACTGCCCACTCCTCGGCAACACAGTAGTGAGTCTCCTCAAATCAAGCAACCTCCTATACTTCTTAAGTGTTTTCCTCCCCTTTTATGTGTATCATTTTTTTCTTCCCACTTCCTCGCTTTCATTCGCGAATCTATACCAGCATTTTAAAATTTTTAAGCTTTCCTTTTCCCTGACTTTTACTTCTAGATCTACACCGAAACTATGACATCCCGTACCCAAAAAAACAGGTTTAAACTGCATACGAGCTATAGAAAGAAGAAGATATTTTAATTCTTCACATTAGAAGAGAACAGATTTTTTTCCCAACTTTTTTTGTTTTAAATTAAATGAAAACAAAAAACTTTCTCTCCTTCTTCTTCATCCACTTCTCGTCCTTATCTTTCTCCTTCTCTAAGACTACCTATGAGTGCTCTCTCTCCTTTCTCCTTCCCTTCCTTCTAACCCTTTCTCTTCCTTCTTTTCTTCCTTTAATCCTGCCTCTAAGGTCTTTTACACTATCCTTTCCATCTATGCCGACCTCCATGATCCCACTCTTTCCTTCTATGGCAACTCTCTTCACCTCCATCCATTCTTTATCGATATCCACAATCCATCCAATATGAGCAAAAGATATTTTTATTTATTGAAATAAAAGCTAACACCATTTGTTGGTAAGTGAATAGTAGAACTATATTGGAACATCTCAAGAATTTGAAGGACTAGTTTGACACTTTTAAAGTTAAGAAGATGCAAACAAAATTAGACTAAAGTTGAGAGATGTTCTTATAATTTATTTAAAATTTTATAGAGATGTACCTGTATATAGAAATTTTTTTATAAATCATTAGTGTGTGTATACTAGTTTTCCTTAGAATATTGTAATACATGAATATCTTTTTTTATTTAAAGAATACACCACCCTAAAATATTATTTTTGTTAATTATATAATTATTTAGGAAGTAACATTTTTAGTACATAAAATATTGATTATTTAATAATGATTTTGAGTTTTAACAAATTATAATTTTATTAATATATTATTATATTATTAAATATTACAAAATTTATAGGAATACGTTTTCAAGCTAGGATCTATCCTAAAGACACTATCTCAATTTCAGAAAGTTCTAAATGGATTCTTTGAGTTTCTAAACTAATCCTTTAGCATCTCGACTAGCGAATGACTTTAGTGTACCGACCAAGATACTCTCACCTTCTTCAAAGTTTAGAATGAATGAAGAGATATTGAGTGCTTTGAGATCTGCATGATGAGCAATCCTTAATTATCGGCCATATACTAAGATTGCTATAAGTTTTCATACAATCAGATAAATGAATGAATTTAGAGTACTTTGAGATCTATGTGATGGATGATCTATAACTAGGAGGCACATCAAACATGCTTTAAGATCTATGCAAGTGGATGCATGAAGGGATTTGGGGTGCTTTGAGATTTGTATGGTGGATGATCCTTAACTATGGATCTTACACTAAGGATACTTTGAAATTCGTGCAAGTAAATAAATGAAGAGGCTTGAAAGTGCTTTGAGATATGCGCGCATGTGATCCTTCACCATAGAAAATGTGCTAAGAGTGCTTTAAGATCTATGCAGGCAGATGAATGAAGGAGTTCAGAGTTTTTTGAGATCGATGCAATGTGCAATCCTTAACTATGGGTTGAGACCTGTGTAGCTTATGAATGAAGAAAGTTGGAGTGTTTTGAGATCTGTACAATTGATGATCATTTTCTATAGGCCATGTACTAAGGATGTTTTGAAATCTATACAAATACATGAATAAAAATATATCTGGAGTGCTTTGAGAACTATACAGGAGGATGAATGAAGGTATTTGGAGTGCTTTGAGATCTATGCATGTGGTGGGTGATCCTTAACTATGGGTCATAGATCAAGAGCTCTCTGAGATTTGTGCTAGCACTTCATCATACAAACAACCTGTTCGAAGAATATTTTGTAATAATAGGCCTTAACCTATTCTTCAAAGATTTTGACTTTTGAGGATCAAGACCTACTTCCTATCTTAGAGCGATCGTGCTCTGCCGAACAAAAGTGAGGCCAGCACAGCTTCTTTCTCGACAATAATCTACATCTCAGACCTTGAATGAAAAACATTTTATCCATAAAACTCACAAAGAAAACCCATTGAGAGAAATAGATTTGTAGCGCAGAGAGCCGCTGTCATCTGAATCGATTCTTGGGAATTATGTCAAATGGAGATATAGATTGAGAACAAGTTATAACGCTCTCCTGATGGCAGGAGATCTATACGGAATCCAGAGGCTGAGACAGGATTTATATCTGCTTCTTTTTGTTCTGATGGGAATGAGATAGGAGACTCTAGAGAACGGTGGTTAGGAGGAGGCGCCCGACTCCTTGCATGGACTCCAGATATTTCGTGTTCTACTTTTCCCTCTCGCTTCGGTTTCCTTCTCCCCGTTCTTCCCTGCGGCTTTCCCCGAGACGCGGCAGCTGACATTTTAATCCCCGTTAGGTGGCGAGTAGGCATTTGAGGTGCGCCCCCGATTTGACTACTACTTTAATATATATACCAGTTTGTAAGCCGCTTAGCGGCTGCGAGGTTTAGGGCATGTTTGATCAAATTTTGGAAAAAGAAGAAGCTACTTATTTTTTTTAAAAAATATTATTTAAAAAAATAAAATGTTTGATCAAATTTATTTTAAAAAATAATCTATTTACGAGTGGTAGTAGAAATAATTTTTCTGCTGTAAAAGGAAGCAGAAAATTAAAGCTTTATTTTGAAAGCAGAAGCAAAAAATTAATTTTTTCAAGATAAAAATATGCTTACTCAAAATTATCATTTATCATAACTATTTATATTTATTTTCACCTAATCCAACCCGCTTATTATTTACCATAAATATATATCTTTTTTCATAATTTGACAATCAAATGTACTTTTTTTGAAAGATTTGCTAAAATTTTTAAATACTGATATAAACGCTTATCAAATGATTTTACCAAACACAAACTGCTTCTCTCTCGCAGCATTTCTTCTGAAATTCTATTTCAAAAAAAATAATTTTAAAATAAACTGATTTTCACAATTTGACCAAATAGACTTTTAGCTGAAGTCAAAAGTTCAGAATATTTAATTTATATATATATATAGAGAGAGAGAGAGAGATTTCATATTATGTGGTATATATTGTTTACACTAATTAATAAATTTATATTTATACTACATTTTATCTTCCATAATCTCCGTATTTAAATTGAAAATATGAATACTAAAAAATTTTATTAGTGTATATTACTGAATTGGGAAGGTCACAAAACAAAATATGTATAAAAAAGTAGAAATAAATCATAATATTTGAAATTAAAAAATTTTTAACAAAATAAAAAGAAAACAAAAAATGACTAATAATTAAAATACATTACTGGATTGTGCCCGGCAATTTTTTAGAAGGTGTTTCATCCAATTAAAATCTTTTTAATCTTCAAATATTTTTTCACCAACATATAATAAATCTAAAAATATTACATGTTTGGATATAATCTTTTAAAATCCATCTAAAAAATCTAAAAAAATTATATTAAAATAAAATATGTGAGCCCGAAAATGGAATGGGTCAATCTTACATCTAATGCTGCAATGGGCATAGAGATGGTAATTCGATCAATTTTTTCGAATATTTGATCCATCTCGAACCTTAAGAGGACTCATGCAGCATACCCTATAAAGTTAATTGAGATGGATTTAGGATTTAAAATTAAATCCTATTCGAATTTGGGATCTGCCCCTAGGATTTCCCTTCTTTTTCCTGTTTTCTTTCTGTTCCTACTTATGAAGATGATACTTTACCTATTCTCTTTGTAATTAGATGTTTTATTCCGCTTGTCTTGAGTTCATATTGTGAGATCGGCCTGTTTGCCATGTGCTTAGCCTGGTCCATTGACCTGCCCTGCTATGTTGGATGGGGCCCAACCTGGGCCATTGACTGGCCTACCAAGCTAAACCGGCCCATTTGGCCCGGCCTGATGTTGGAGCAAGGCTCAGAATGACCCAGTTAGGAGGTCAAACCCCTGTTCAACTTGGAAACGGAGGCAGGCTCCGCCGCCTCCTCAAACTCCGACGATGAGGGGAGTCCACCAGCTGTTTGGACTCTTCACGAGTCCCTTGTGAGGCCGCACCGCACACCCCTCTCCCTTCCTCTCCTCTTCTCCCGCTGTTTCTTCTCGATTCTTGCCATTGCTCGCCATCATCATTGTGGCCGAGGCCAACCCACGCCTGCAACGAGGTAATGAGAAGCCCTCCTTCACCTCCTCGATCATCCAGCCTACCCCCTTCCCTGTGAAGTTGCCATTGATTGGATTTCTTCGAGAATCATTGGGATATCACCGGGACTCCACCTCCCTTGTTTGGGTTCCTACTGGCCTTTTCTCCCTTGTTTCGAACTCAATCAACGTCGTTGTCTTCTCTGGCCATCCCTTCTCGATGGCCTCTAGCTGACGTTGAACCTCTGGCCAACAGCGAGTGGGATGAGGCTCGATTTGTTAACGGTTACAAAGCTAACATACAAATTACTAACTATGATTTGTGATATTATGATCTGTCATGAGTATAAAGTAATCTTAGCATTAATTTTTGAAGGCATTATTTTATACTGTGATTGACTAAATGGCCATTGCTTTATGACTTTAGTTATATATTAAAGTTATATTCATATTTATAAACTTTCTATAGTTTATACTTATGTAAAAGTATGCTCTGTTTCTGACTTGGTTTATTGTATTATTACCATAAATATTCTATTTTCAATGATATTATCTTTAAATGATGTATGCTTGATTCTGTAAGGCATTGAAGTTTGCCTCCTTAGTTGTGTAGCTAATTCTTCTTTTTATCCTTTAGACAAGTAAGGAAGCTAGGAGTAGGGAATGATAAAATCTGGAGGCTCCATGTTATCAAGCTTAGAGACTTTTAGTAGCAGATTTATAATTATTAATTAAGTAATGATATTTATAGATTTTGAGATGCCAGGATTTGGATATTTGTGTTTGAGGATTAATTTTGTTTTGTAGTTTTGGGGCATGACATAAAGTGGTATTAAAGCATAGGTTTAATGTATTGAGCTAAATGCAAGATGAGTGTAGTTAGGGTAGACTTTAATTACCCTAAGATGTTAAGCAATCTAAGAGAGACACAAGTATCATTTATCTTGAATTGATGATTTATTTTATTAGTTGCAACAAGCACTAGTCTTCTCCAAGATTGATCTTCGATCCTGATCATCTTTTGAATATTTACAATACTTAAAACTGCATTTTGAATATGTTATGTGCCTTATGAATTCTTGATGATGTCGTTTGATTTGATGGATACACCAACAGTTTTTATGGATCCGATGAATAGAATGTTCAAACATTTTAATTAAATTGTGATAGGGCTCATTGATGATATTTAATTATATTTCAAGAGTAAAGTGAGCATAAGTTAATAAGTTATAGCCTATAAAGCTTAAGTTCATTAAGTTTATGATTCCTAGGGTTTGACTTAGGATGTATTTATAAGGCTTACACAATGAAACCTTCTGATTAGGATCATAAAGGCCAGGCTTAGGCTGAGTGTTATCGAGGCTACATAGTTAATATATATGAGAATTAATTTGTGTTAATAACTAGATTATGTTATCTATTATTTATGCACCCATTGGTTATTTGAGTAACTTTTGAAGCTTAGACATAATCATCGGTGTAGACTATTGCAAATTCAGGTTCATTAAGAAGAAATTTTTAATCTGCAAGCTAAGAACAAGTTTCATAACATCAAAAAATCCAGCAAGAAATTATGAATGAGTTGGAAGAGTTGAGATGTCTTGCTTGAAGATTTCCATGAGGCAAAAAAACCTCTTGATTGATGATTCCGGATCATCTAAGTTGAGGTTGACTGGTCTCTTTATTTTCAAGAAATTTAGTGAATTTATAAGTAGATGAACCTCTTGTGAGAATGAAGAGAATGCAACTTAGTAGAATTTCTAATAAATTTAAGCTACCATGTTTGAATCAGATTTTGGATATGTCTTATATTATTGAAGACTGATGGGTAAGTCAAATTTAAAACCAAACTTTAGGCCTATAAGTCAATTAAGGGTCTCTTTCTATCATTACTGAAACTGCCAATAAAGTTTGACATTAAGTAGAGATATTGATTTGAGAGATAAAGAAAATACTTCTAAAGGGTGCCAAGAAATGCTAGAAATCATAGTGAAAGAAACTTCGAAGGAGATAATCAAGTTGACCATGCCCAGAGGCAAGTTGATTTGGGATCTTTTAATTTATTAAAGCAGAAAGTTAAGTTTCTAAAAGAAAATGGATTTGGACCTGTCTACTCGAATTGGCAAGGGAGTCCATGATTAACTCAATCTAGATTGATCTAGAGTAGGGTAACTAGACCACATAATGGTTTTGAATATGGCAACTGGCACAAGGGTTAATCATGATAAGATATGCTCCAAGCAAATTAAGAACAAGGAAATCCAAAGCTTTATTCGGGTTCTATTGCAAATTTTGAAATTTGCACATCTTTTCAGTATTTATATTGAGCAATAATTCAGCAAACCTTGAGAATTGTTGTATTTTTGGATCAGAGTCGCACTATAAAAACATAGCATTGTTGAGTTATTTGGAAGCAGGACAGAAACAATACCTTCAATTCAAAAGATGTTATGATAGAAAGCTTGATTTAGTTTTCCTAGAGACTTTTATTAATAAGGAGAAAGTTCTTGATTCTTAGGCTAATCTGAATGATGCTATGTCACCAATACGTTCCAAACAAATACAGTAAAACATCACAAAATAAATATTAAACATGAACCAACATAAATTGAAGGATGAAAGAGTACAAAAGAGAATAGAAGAGATGATAGAAACAGATAATATAAATACAAATTTACAAAACCGAATTCAACAGGGAGAGTGAATAGAAAATAAAAATATTAAAGCACACCAATGAAAAATATGCTTATTGTAACAGAAAAATAAAATAAAATTCTAAGCATATATCTAAAACCAGATTACAAATGAGATATTAATTTATTGGGTGCATTTAACTTTTTTTTTTTTATCAGTTTACTATTTTCCCTGAGATTTGATTATGATAAATTGATTTTCAGTGAAAATTATCTGTTTGCCATTACATATAAATTTGTTCAGATATATTTAATGGACAAATGCTAAAAATCATCCATTATTCATCACCACTTAGTTCGCTATAGATGTGGAAACCAATGACTAATAGGGGGATCAAACTAACACCGCCGACCATCTGTGTATGGCATCAATCCCCACTACCATGTCATGAGTAAATTCAATACTCTGATAAAGACATCAATGATATATTATGTTATTTTGAATTAATTGCATTGTGAAATATATGGACTTTAAACAAATTATATAAGGTGTAGGTTTATGAGATAGGTTTTATTTTGATATCATTTATTGATTTTACCATATTGTGATGGGACTTGATTATCATAAATTGCTATTTGTAATGATAACTTCTTTTTCCCTTTCAATTAGAAGCTTTTTTAAATGAAAAGCTACTTTTCCTTAATAAACATATTTGCATGACATGATTCTTAAAATTGACATGATGATATCCTCTTACAATTGTTTATATGTTATCCATTCAAACAATGTGGGATGATTATTTTCTTATGGCATGGCCCGTATCTGTCATGGAATCAGATTGTTTAGAGCTGAAAAGCAAGAGATTGGTAAGCTTGTTTTGGAATTAGGTTGGAAGGGACTAAATTTATTATGGGTGGCCAGCACCTTGGTGTATGCAGAGCATCAAAAATAGCATAACAGAAATTCCAATTCAATCCATGAAGACCTTCCCCACAGAAAAAAGGGAAATGTCAGAAGGCTCAGTGGAGATGATGGGAAGTGCCTGTTTTAAGACAAGTTTGGGTAGGCTAGCCAAATAGCAGATTAGTTAGGCCAACGTGATCAACTTTAGTTCTCCAAAATCTAAATTTCAAGGAAACAGTTCCACTTAATAACTTCAATCCTGTACTTGTCACTTCATTTTTTTTATCACACACTTCATTAAATTATATATATTTCTACAGAAAGGACATAATATATTCTTTAACGAGCATGCTGATATATAAATTTGAAAACCTCTAAGGAATTTTCTTCTCTCCAGTCTATCACTAAATAGCATCTGTATAATGTTTTATTAAATTATATGTGCACAATGACAGATATATCTATCTACTCACACGTATATATAAGGGTGCATTTGGTTACACTTTTTGATTTTTAATTTTTTTAAATTTTTTTTTTGATTTTTGCTATTGATTTAAAGCAAAAAAATAAAAAGTATGTTTGGTAACTACATTGCTATAAAGCAAAAAGCAACGTTTGGGGATGGTAGGTAAAGAGCTCGACGAGGAAAAATGATTCAAGAAAAGAGGAGGAAAGGGGTGGGGAGGTGAAGAGCTCGATGAGAGAGAAAGATTCGGACTCTTTACTTTTTAGTTTGGCATTTTAGATATGCGGAAGCAAAAAATGCAGAAAAGCAAGTTTTAGAAAGCAAAAAATTTTTGCTTTGCATATAAAGCAATTATTTTGATTATTTTGATTTTTATTTTTTGCTTTTCATAGTGTTACCAAACATTGCTTTTTGATTTTTACTTTTTAAAAATCAAAAAGTAAAAAAAAAAAAATTTAATGGCTAACCAAATTCACCCTAAGTATTTGCATGGTTGTATGGATACATTCATTCGCATGGTTGTATGGATACATTCAAAAATAATCTCCTAAATAAATCATCTACAATAGGCTTGACCTGTATAACAATGTAAGTTGAATACAGTACTTGCAGATTTTTCAAAAAATAAAGCATAGGTTTAAAGATTTTAAACATTTCCAATGCTAAAATATTTTTGCATTTTCTATTGATTAATCATGTATTTTTGTATCCCTTGCATCATCTATGTATTAAAAATGTTCTCATGAAGTTGAAAAGAAGATTAAGGCATGGCTGAAATACAAAAGACTTTCTGCTCATCCAGGAGGATTATAGGGTTCCGTTCCAAGCTTCAGCACCAAAGTTGCGCAAAAATTTTGGATTGCTGAATTCAGGGGAATAACAGATACTGATCTATGAGCACATGTCCAACAAAATTTTGGATCTCATACGCTTTGATTTGTCCTAGCTGATACCTCCTTTTCTAGCCACCTAAATCGTCTGCCACTTTTTAGTATACCATTAATTTATTACACTATATTAAGTTCATATTTACGCTATTCTATAGAAAACAATGGTTGCAGCATCACAGAGCAAATGAAGATAAAACATTGAATGACATAAAAGACAGGTAAATGTGATAATAGTACCATAATATGATGAAATCTAGTATGCAAACTTCCGGAAAATATCAGCACAAAGTTCAATATGAAACGGCCACGAAGAAGGGCCCAAAAACCACAAATTTAAGAGGATCAGGATACCCACCACTTACAATCCATCTTAAGGAATCATTATGGTAGAATCATGGTTCATCGTACCAGACCGAACTGTCCAGTATGAGGCGTACCGAGTCGGATCGATCCCTTACCGGTCCGATTCGGATCTATTTTTCGGAAAACGACCCCGAACCGCCTTGTTCGATGCGGTTCGGGCCCATACCGCCTGAAACCGGGTGGTATAGCTCGATTCGCCGTCGGTTCGGAATGAACCGAATTGTACCGCCCAGGGCACCATTTCACATGGGGGAGGAGGGAAGGTGGGGGTCTTTTCACGTTGTTAGGGGGAGGGAGGGGGGAGAGAAATGGGCGTGGTCCACTTCACATGGGGGGAGGGTCTGGTGCTTTAATAAGCACCAGGCCTTCGGTGTTCTCTGAGAGTTCTCAGAGAACACCCATGGCCGTGGGCAACTTAATCGTTGAGATCTCCAAAAAATTAGAAAAGAAGGCAAAATTTCGTGAAATTGGAGAAGTGATTTGAGAAGAGGCTGATCTTTGGCTGGAGGTAAGATAATCTGTTATTTTGTTAGTAAATATTTTTTTTTATTTTTGTTGTTAGAAATAGGATAAAAATAAGGTAAAACAAAAATAGGAGAAAATCATACTAAAATCTTATGATTTTGATATGATTTAATTATATATGATATATTTTTGAAAGATCTACATGATGACACCAAAATTGTTAATTTTTGTTAATTATATTTTTTTAAATATTTTTAAATATTTATTTATTTAAAAATTAAAAAAAAATTAAATTTTAGGAAAAAAAATTAGAGTTTGGGAATCATGTTTAGAATGATTCAAGCTACTTAAATCTAATTTTAAATTTTTTTTCAAATATTTAAAATTAAAAAATTATTTTTTTAATTATTTAAATTAAAAAATTTAATTATAAAATAAAAAATATATAAAAATAGTGTTATATTTTAGTTAATTTAAAAATATTATTTGAAGCATAGAACATATTTATTTTGGATTTATAAGTTTTAAAATAATTATTAAAATTATTTTAAAATTATATATAATTATTTTAATTATCATTAAACTATCGTGTTTTGTTATACTTGTATATATTTTAATTATATATATATATACTGCGGACGATCTTACACGTGGAGTAGGGTCCATGGATGTATCTGGATCATCCTCGCATTATGGATCCTATTTTCCACAGTCACCTTATGATCCATATGTATATGGTGCATCCGAGGCATCATCTTCTAGTGGTTACTACCCTATGCAGCCTGGAGCATCTTACGGATCAGATTTTGCTACTGGCATATTTGGATGGACTCCTCCACAACCATACCATCATCTCGAGAATACTTCTCAGAGTCAGAATTTTAGCGAGAGGTCTGAGATGTCTTACAATCCAGAGAGGATACCTTATGGGATAATGAATATTCGAGAGTACGGTGCAGCTTGGCTTGAAGGTTGGACTGATATCCCTTCACACTATGTTGATGATCCAGACATCTACGAGCGTCACAGACGCTCGACAAGAAATTAAATGCAGAGTACATCTTAAGATTCGTATATCAGTTATTACGCTTTGTACTTACTTATTTAGATATATTTTAATACGTATTTTATATATATATTTTTTAATTTTAAGATGACATAGTTGAAATATAATGTAAATAAATATATGTTTAAAATTTTGGATCAAGAGTCTTTGTATCGCAACCTAACTCCAAATTGAACCCAAATATGTCAATAATATGTAATATAATGCCATATTGAGGTTGTATTTATCAATTATTAACTTCAAAAATCCAAAAAAAAATTTAAAAATAAAAAAAAATATTGTGTACCGGTACCGGACCGGTATGCCTGAGCATACCGTATGTCGGTACGGTATGGTATCGGTACCATACCATACCGGTCTGGCATCGGCATGCCGTCCGATACCGGTACAGCGAATCTTGGATAGAACTCTTGCATATATGACTATGGATCCCTACCATCTATCTCGAAAACCGAAGAGGGGGTGTGCAGGCTGAATGTAATATCAACTATATGCAATCAATATAATTGACTAGGAAAAATCCAGATGATTTTAGTTACAGCAGATCCAAACTTGGTCCACTTCAGAAATCTCCACAGGAGGAGATCAGACAAACTGACACAGAGATTCATAAAAATGAAATGAACAAGACAATTCAGAATCATAGAGTAGGTTCTTTCCATCCACCAGAGATCCATATAAGACAACATTCAAAACTACAACAAGTAATCAACTCAAATAAAAACAGAGATCTGTGGTTTGTATGATTAATCTAGCATTCAGTTCCAGTGTTCATCTTTGATGGGGCACAAAATAATCAAATAATTAATGAGCGACAAATAGTAAATTAACACCACAACATTGCAAACCGCTATAGGCTCTATGCTATAATGATTGCTTTATTCATTTTACTACAGCAAGTGGAAAGTGCACTTTAGAGGTAAAAAGACATCATTTTTTTTTAAAAAAATAAAACATCTATTATAAGATCATAATTAACTATTATAAAATTCAGATCTCAGAAAACTTTACAAAACATTGAACCTCAATTTTTCTACACAACCCCCTCCCCACTAACTAACCGACAGCAGAAGAAGAAGAACACAGAATAGCATGACTATGTAATGCTCAATTGTCCACAGTAGATTCAGTATAAGCAAAGCAGACTGGGAAACTCAGCTATAGATGAACAATTATCCTTCAAGATTACCACTGAGTGAGGCTGTTTGAGAAAATATATAATCACAAACTCAATATACCATAAAATAACAATGTGCCAGGAAAGCAAGAGACGCACACCATCGTCCTCCAGAATCTCCGCATGAACATTAACAAAGAGTATGAAAACTTGGAAATTACCACTGATCTTGCCATACAAAAGAATAAGATATACTGGAAAACCTACTATGTCGGAAGAGCAAAAGATTCACAATCATAACTCATAATCTTCAAGAGAACATAAATATTCATGTGAAAAACCCCGGCTCCATCTTGAACTGAAATAGTTGGATGAGATCCTGCTAAAAGATGGCTCCAACAGATCAGTCATTGCAGAAAAGAATAAAAAAAATCAGAAAGTGCGAAAATATCTTATAGAAAATGCCTGTTCTCAAGAACAGCATTTGCAACTCTATAGAACAAATAAGCATTTGTATGTTGCTGAAAAAAAAATGAAAGAAATAGCACATGGTAAATAAGGAGTCAGATAATCCAAAGAATATCTGCAAGAGGATACTGAACAAGCAAAGATAAAAAACCACGTGAGACACTAATGGTGACAATTAGCTTATAGCTTGAATTCTCTCCATCAATTTTAGAAATCTCTACAAGAAATTCAAATGCTATGTAAGATGTAAACATGGTATGAGTAAATGAGATGATTTTTTACTCAATTCCTCTTAGAAATCCTTACAAGAAAATTAAAATGCCATGTGATAAGCAGATAAGCTGAAACACGTCTCAGAAAACCCAATTGGAGATGAGCAGACAAGTTCCACATGTAATTGCCTCAACAGAACTTACAAGGTTGTAAAAAATTAATTCTCTTAGCCATCTCAGAGTTTCCTGCAAGAAAATATTAGATGTCATTTGTAATAAATCAGATGATTCTTACCGGATTAATAATTTCAGCCGCCTCTGTTCATCCCTTAGAATGATGTTTATTGCTTGAAAGCTATTAGAATTTATATGAATCACAGTTATAATAAAATAACCAAGTTGAAGACAAATAGACTCCTAAAGCAACAAAAAATATCATGAAATTGAAGGTAAATAGACTCCTAAATCACCCGAAAAAAAAAAAAAAAAAAAACCTAGAAATACTTCACCGACTAACATTCTAATGAAAAACCCACCTTAAAAGCTGGTTTTTGCTGCGACCTGCATGCAGAAATCATCAACATATATATAAGAGTGGAAAAAACAAAGCAAAAAAATCAACAGGCAACCTAAAATGCAGAACTGATACATGGGTTAGGAAGAAATTTGATTAATATCACAAGAGCAGATCATAAAAGCTAGAATCTTAAATAAACTTTCATTCACCAAAAGAGATGTCTTCAGCAACCAGAAAGGTCCAAGAACCACAAGCTTCACACACAACCATCAAGAATTATTAACAAATTAGAAAACATATCAGATAAAATCAAAAACCAAACCAGAAATTATTGTTGTTTACTTCAGAGCAAAGTAGCAAAGATTCTTGTACTATATCTTAAAAATATCTAATGGAAGCTCTAGCATTCAAGAATCTAAAAAAATGATGCCGTAGAGCTCCCAGATTATTTGATATAATTCTTGATTTTTGGATATTACTAACCCTATGTGCAGTTTTCAATCATATTGACATCATTGACATCATATTCTGTGATGTTATTGACTAATCTCAAACTTTTTGTTTCTCAAATTTAATTAGATACCAGTGTTAAGCATGGTTGGCAAGTACCACCCACCTTCCCGTCTTAAATTTTGAAAAGCAACTGCAAGAGATATTCTTGAACTGTGCACTTCAGTTTGGTTCTTTCGCATATAATATATCTAAGAGATGCACGCAGTCTCCTATATCAAGTAGTGCCTACTTCACTCTTTCTTTCCAAGTAATCGTTCCCTAGTCCCACGAGATTTGATGCATGCAGTTGTAACCAAGATAAGCTTAGCTCTCATGCCTACCACCCGGTACGTCAGATCCTTCTGTTTCTAAAAGTTGTCTAAACCGGAAAACACACGCGCGCGCGTGCACACACGCGCGTGCACGATTTTAGAGGTTGGCAGCAGAGTCAGGAGTTCAACAGGTCTACATCTATTCCACTGAGTTGGTCCAACATCAGTGAGATAAGTCTCAATGGCTTGAGTTTCATGAAAATGTATCCTTTCTATCTCTCAGTCTTCCCCTTCTTCATCAACAATCTCGCTAATATCAATTATCAAGCAAATTAAAATAACAACAACAAGAACAACAGATGGTATCATTTTATAGACCAAATCAACTAGGTCCATATTACCACTATTTTTAAAATTTAAACATTTCATGCAATTAGATGAAGACTTTCCAACACAAGGTTTCTTGAATCCCTTGAAATTAATAGGTCACAACCAAAAGTAATTAATTGTATTTATCATTTTCCATGAAGCAATATATACCACATGACTAACAAGATGAATGGCCTGCAACATCTCACCCAAAAACAATGTTTGAAAAACCTATTTTGGTTTTGCTCTAGACCAATTGAGTATCAATTTCTGCAAATGGTTTTAATGGTTTTTGTTAGAAAATACGCCTCAAGATTCAGTCCACATTGAGCCCACAACGAGGTTCAGAACAACGAACGGAGTTCAACGAGTCCAAGAACAGCTCAAACAAAGTCCAGACGGCGAAGATACGCACCAAAGAAAATTCGGAAAGATGGTACGATGCACGAGGTGGCGGCGGGCCAGCGGAGCCCGGCGACAGCGCGGTCGGGCCCGATGGAGACAAGCACACAAGCGCGCGCAGCCCAGCACGTGCAGGCACCCATGCCCAGCGTCCCTGCACGGTCCATCGTGGACTGCGAGGCACTGGGCGGTCTATGGGGCCGCGTGGACCAAACACGCAGTCTATGCGCGGTCTACCATATTTTTTACACGATCTGACGGCTCTGGAGTGAACCGTTCATGATCAGACGACTGAGGTTGATTTCGAGTTTGATCAGATGATCGATGGCCCTGATATGTGTGATCAGACGGCTCTGGTGCGAGCCGGTCACGATCGGATAGTCATGGATGGTTCTAGGCTTGATTGGGACTTTGTATTCCTATTGAAACAGTATTTTAGAGATTTTGGAGCTATATAGCTTCGATTGACGAGCCATCAGCTGCATTGGAGAGCTGGTGACATCTTGAAGGTGCAGAAAGGCTTCAAGAAAGATTTCAAAGAGCTTTTGTGAGGATTTTGGAGTTTTTTGTTGAGAGACACTTATACAAGGGTTGAATGGTGAGTTCCTCTTGTATTGATTTTGTTTTATTCTCTCATAGTGAAGCTTGCATGCCCTGTGAAGGTAGGTTTGAGGCCAATCCACGTATTTGTATTATATTTCTTATTTTGTTTCTTCTTTCTTCTTGCTGCATCATGTGGTACCGGATCCTGCACAACAGTTGGTATCAGAGCAAGGTGGTTCCAGAGCGTAGGTTGTAGTGGTGGTGATCGAGATAGAAAATAGAGAAGACAAGCACAATCAAGATGGAGATCAACAGGTTTGATGGAAAGAGTACTTTCTCTTTGTGGCAGGCAAGGGTGAAGGACGTGCTCATCCAGCAAGGGTTGATCAATGCTCTCTTGTGCGAGGAAAAGCCAACCACTATGGAGATACAGGATTGGAGGCGGCTCCAGATGCAGGCGGTGAGTATGATCCGCTTGTATCTAGTAGATGAGGTGGTGATCTATATGCTTGGCAAGACTTTTTCGATGATGCTGTGGTCGAAGCTCGAAGAGTTGTACATGGCGAAGTCTCTCACCAACATCCTTTTCCTCTGGAGGTAGTTTTATCAGCTATGAATGATCGAGGGACAGAGCGTGCAGGAGCATTTCAGCCACTTCTAGAAGATCCTTATCGACCTCCTAGCATTGGCGAGAAAGTTGAGGAGAAGACCACGGTGCTGGCCTTGTTGGTGTCACTTCCTCCTTCGTATGAGTCTTTGGTGACTGCTCTTCTAGTGAGAAAAAGTACCATCAAGATGGATGAGATCACCATAGCGATTTTTTAGAACTAGTTTCTCAGGAGGGAGAACCCAGCTTCGAGCTTAGGTAGCAGCTCAGCTTTAGTGATTTTTGGAGGAGTAGGAGGCGGCAGACAGAGCGACAGGAGATCATGATGAGGGCGGTCCAAGTTCAGGATGAGAGACTTGAGTAAAATTAGATATTATCGGTGTGATAAGTTGGGGCATATAGCCAGAGATTGCTCTCAACTCAAGAATCGGACAAAGGCTACCGCAGCGACGGCCAGTAGCGACTCAGAGGGTAATGCTTTGGAGATATCTGATGA
Organism: Elaeis guineensis; assembly: GCF_000442705.2. NCBI lineage: Eukaryota > Viridiplantae > Streptophyta > Magnoliopsida > Arecales > Arecaceae > Elaeis > Elaeis guineensis. Next base: position 95,021,160 of record NC_025995.2, read on the forward strand.
GGTATCTACTTCTTTCCAGCAGTGGATTTTAGATTCTGCATGCATCTATCATATATGTTGCAGAAAAGAGTAGTTTGACTCCCTGGAGAATAGTGAGGACACTGTTTATCAATCAGATAGATTGAGCTATGTGATCAGAGGCATCAGGATGGTCAGCTGGAGGACACATGATGGTGTAGTGAGGAGATTAGGAGAGATCCGATACATGTTTGATTTCAGACGAAATTTTATCTCACTAAGCAGACTGGATTTGAGAGGCTACAAGATGGTAGCTGATGGAGGAATCATAAAGGTGTTGTGCGACGATAGGATTGTTCTGGAGAGGAAGAAGAGGATGAGAGGATATTACTACATGGTGGAAAGCCCAGTGATGGTGGAGCTTCCGGAGTCAAAAAGAGTCCAGAGCGAGATGGAGCTCCAGGTGGAGGCAGATCAGATACTAGACAAGAGACTCGGGAGGACGAAAGACGACATCGCAGGATAATATTTCTATTACCATAGGATGATACTCCGAGTAGGTCTTTGGTCAGAGTGGACATAGTCCATGATGGAGGTGGGATCGAGCAGCCTGGCTTGACTCCCACATTTGTCCATCTGTGAGACAGCAGGCATGCCCCAGGGCTAGGGGTGAGACAGATCACAGGCTCTTAGAGACAAATGGAGATCGAATATCGAGTCGAGATGGAGATTGTTAAGAAATGCATCTCAAGATTCGATCTATATTGAGCCCACAGTGAGGTCCATGATGACGAACAGAATCCAACGAGCCCAAGAACAGCCTAAATAGAGTCCAGACGGTGAAGATACGTACAAAAGAAGGCTCGAAGCGGTGACACGATGCATGAGGCGGCAGCGGCCGATAGCTGGCCGATGGCAATGCAATCGGGCTCGACGGAGATGCACGCGCGTAGGCGCACGCGGCCCAGTGCGCAGGCGGGCCCAGCACAGGTGCGTGCGCAAGCTGGCCCAACGCACGCGGGCACCCAGGGCCAATGCCTCTGCACGGTCCACTGTGGACCGCGAGGCACCGGGCAGTCCATGGGGCCGCATGGACCAAGCACGCAGTCCACGCACAGTCTGCGGTGTTTTTTTTCGCGATCTGGTGGCTCTAGAGCGAGCCATTCACGATCGGACGGCTGAGGTTGATTTCGAATTTGATCAGATGATCGGTGGCCCTGATGTGCACGATCGGACGGCTCTGGTGCAAGCTAATCACGATCGGACGGCCACGGATGGTTCTAGGCTTGATTGGGACTCTGTATTCCTACTGAAACAATATTTTTGAGATTCTGAAGCCTATATAGCTCCGATTGACGAGCCATCAGTTACGTTGGAGAGCTGGTGACGTCCTGGAGGTGCAGAAAGACTTCAAGAGAGGTTTTAGAGAGTTTTTGTAAGGATTTTGAGATTTTTTGTTGAGAGACTCTTGTACAAGAGTTGAGTGGTGAGTTTCTCATGTATTGATTTTATTTTATTCTCTCATAGTGAAGCTTGCACGCCCCGTAGAAGTAGGCTTGAGGCCGATCCACGTATTTGTATGGTGTTTTTTATTTTGTTTTTTCTTTCTTCCGCTATACCGTGTGGTACTGGATCCTACACAATAGTTTTATATCCAATTTTATTAATTGTAGCTTAAAGCATGAAGGAAAAAAAAAACCCAAGAGTCAACTAAAATTAAGAAAAAGCCTTACAATTCAAAAAAAATTAAGTCAGAAAAAATTAGGCAACAATTCTCTAGTATACTGTTTAAGATGTTTTGATTTATCATTTGAATTGACTCACACAGCGACAATTAAAAAATATTTTTAAATGAAAAAATTCTAACATAATTTTTAACTGTATCATATCCTTTTCTTGTTTGATGACAGAAATGAATATGACAATTTAGATGTCCATGAAACTTGAGCTCAAGAATATCTAAAACTTTCAAAAAAAATTCTTTTATAAAACTTTAAAACTTGATGTCTTATTGCTTCTAAATCTTCCAGAAGCTCACAAATGATCTAGAAAAATACATTTATCATACAATGAAATGAATAACCAAATTCAGCGAACAAATCAACGTGTAATAAAATTTGGCATTGTAAATCAGTTTTGACTAGAAGTCTGAAACCAACCATATTTTTGAATTGCCTCCAACCATAATCACAATGCATTTATTTTGATCTCAGGTTCCAGAAAATCTTCAAACCATGAAAAGAATATACCATACAGTAAGAATATATAATGCAATAGAAACAAAGTCCCAAGCCCCATAGCCCTACATGATCTAGTTTGTAGTCTCATTAAAATTCAATTAATTTCAATGGGTATGGTGTTGCCCCTTTGTTTTATCCGACAAATTCAATATGGTCAAATTAAAATTGAGAACATTTCAAACCTATAGTTTTAAGTATCTCCACACTAAAAAAATATAGAAATAAATAATTAAATAATGAGGAATAAGGATTTTACATCTTAACCCATATTTTTTCAGGTAGCAATTTTCATCAACCACCTTCTCCACTGATACACCTCACAACGTCAGGATCATTATCATATCAATAGCTATTTGAGTTACAAAGTACTAACCTGAAAGATAACAGGAATGACTGGCCAAGCAGGTGACTTTTGATAACACGCATGCCGCTCAAATGGGAACTGTACAATAAGTCCTACCGCTCAAATGTTTTCAATATTTTGAATTTTCATTAGTTCTCTCTGTTTTTATGGCTTAGTGAATTTTTTGTCTTTGGTTCTGTTTGAGTGATGTTGTAGCTGCTACTATTATCTTCTTAATGCAGCAGGGTGCCTTGTTACCAAAAGAAAAAAAAATGGACTTCTGTTGGAACGAATACAAATGATGTTGTCAGATTCATATATTAACCTTGAATAGATAGTAAATATTATCATTGACTATGAATGTTATCCTTTGATGTAACAGCATTCATATTTTGTTGTTGTTTCCTTTTTGGTGTCACAACATTGATTATGAAGCAAACGGTAGATTTCGAACAATGAAACCAATGTAGACTCTCAATTTTGTTGCCTTGATTTTACATGTCATTTAATACTTTATTTTATGGGGTTGAAGATGCTAGTTTTTTAATTTGATGCCTGCAGTTATTTTCTGAAAAATATCTAGGCTACCTTGCAGGTACTATTTGATAAATTTGATTCTGATCTATTGTCCATGATTGAATGCTTAATGTAAGTTCTTTGCAGTCTATTATTTGTTTAGATTCTTATGAAATCAAATTGACAGAGTTTCTGGCCTGGTAATGGATGGACGGAAAGAAAACATCCACCAAATGAATGTATGTCAAACTGTCATACTTTGGCATTTTATATCTGGTATATAGTTTGTGTCTAACCAACACACATATCTTTTTGGAGAATAACTAGTGACGCAGATGTCACTTTCTTTCTAGGCATACTTTCATGGGCTTTCGGAGCAACCTTGGTTGAAGGTGTAGAGTTTTGGTTTGAAGAATACAGAGGTCAACGAACTTTTCATATATTCATCCCACAAAAAAAATAACAATTAACAACAAATTGATAACCATAGAAAACTTCATTCTAGATCAATTAAAAGTGGACCTAAATTGATAAAGAGCTTTGTCTATTAGTTGTTTGATTCATATTATAAGCAGTTAACCAATGAGGTAGGCATGGTGCATCTTGATCCCCTTGAATATTTCAGAACCTTAAATTTGCAGGGTCTTGTAGAGGCAGTGAAGATGACAGCATTGGAACTTGGAAGAGCCTTCTCTGCAGCTACATAGAAATCAAACAGAAGGACACAACTGATTGTCTTTAAGACTGTCACCATATAGGGTTTTAATTTTCTCCTCTTTTTTTTTTTTTTTGATTGAAGGGCCGGAAAGGCCACCCAAAATTTTATTAGAAACTTAGTAGAACAATGCTTACAAAGGATGTACAGGGAGATACAAAAAACTGAGAAGAGCAAACAGGAAAACAGCTAATGCATGGACAATAAAAGAAAGCGGCAACATAGAAGATTAAACTAGAAACTAACAGAGGGGGGAGGAACAGCACCACCAGGAGAATGAAATGAAGAATCCTAAGGCAGACAAGCAATGTAAGCCAGCCTAAAGTCAATCTGCTGCACATTCCACAGAACTTTACACACCAAGTAGCTGCCCACCTCCCCCACCACATCAGCCACATTTCCAGAAAAATGGAGCTGTAGCAGACTTCCGGCTAAGAGGAACAGACTTTCAATCTTCCAGCAGTGCCACATAGCTTGGAAGGGAGTGCCGTTGAAGCATTACTTCAGCATTATTCTTAATTTGTCTATAAGGTAATAAGAACTTCAAAGATAACTACAAGCATCTCATCACTTGTTGAACTCTTACGATGCTCTTGAAGAACTTGAAGAAGGCATCTCTTAATTAGACAAGGATTTTGGCGTTGTTGATGCCGTGTCTTTGGTGGAAGATGTTGAGAAAACAACTCCATTATTTTCTAAATTTATATACAGCCTAACCTTTTTGACTCACAGAGATCTTGCATGAAGTAAAATTAGAACTCTAAATTTCCTAGCACTATACCATCTAGGTTTGATTCTGTTGCGGCCAATCGCCTCGTCGTCCGATCGTCGGGGGGCGTGCACCTGCAAAACGAAGTCCGCACTGACCGGAGGCGGCTCCGGCGGGGACCCTCCGACGGTCAAGTCAGAGAGGTGACTGGACAACAGTGAAATGTAGACAGAGAGCTCTTATCGAGAGAGAGAGAGAGAGGAGCGAGCCTGCGTTTTTGAGAGAGACGGAGCGGATCCCTTGCACTGTTGCCTTCCCTGGTTTAAATAGTGGAGCACGGTATGGCGCCGTCATTAATGGCGCGGACAAGTGAGGAACTGTCAACTCACTGTGGACTGTCAGAGTCGCCGTGAAAATGTCACGTCGCCGTGCGGCTGTCAAATCACCAGGGTTGACAATGCCCTCGGCGGGACAATGCCCCTAGGTAGCCGTGCCGCATGTTGCCGTCAGAGCTAACAAGGTCTGGCGGCTGTACGGCGGTCGGAGGAGTCGGCCGACCCTAGGTCGGTGGCCAGCTGAGTGGCGTCGGGCACCTCCGTTGGTCGGCGAGCCTTTCGTGAGTCGGCCATCGGACCTCCGGGTTCAGTCGGTCGGGGAAAGGTGCGCCCGACGTATCTTCAGTCGGTCGTGAGCCGATAATTAGCCGGTGATGGCATCCGTCAGTCGGTCGCCCCGACCGACAATCGGTCGGTCGGAGTCGTCAGTCGGTCGGTCGGGCCGCAAGTCGGTCGGGCCGCCAGTCGGTCGGGCCGCCAGTCGGTCGGGCTGCCAGTCGGTCGATGGGTATCCCCCAACAGTTGCCCCCCTCCACTCCTAAGTCGGGTGGTGAGCTGGCCGATGCTTTCGTTCGGGCAGCAATCCCGGACGACTGGGAGTGGATTCGTCGTATACGTAGATTCGACCGTACTCCCGGCTGATTCGATGTCAGACGCCTCATAAATGCCGAGCGATCCGGACGTCTAGTCGGTGTCAGAAGTCATGTTGGCGTCAGACGTCAGACGTCGCATCTTGTCATCATCAGACGTTACGTCGGTGTCAGAAGATCGGGCGCCGGACGATACGGCGTCAGACGACCGGATATTCGGCGTCGATCGTGGGAGTGTGGGCCGCTGTCAGGCGTCCCATCGGGAACGCGAATCGGCGCGGGCGCATAAATGCGGAACCGCGCCCCCGCGTGCCGCGTGTCAAGGGTAGTTGGCCGGCGCCCCCCGCATTTAATGTGGGCGGTGCGGCCGTCCCGGGACGGGGCGCGCCGAATCCTCCGCCAACCGGCGGGCGCCACGCGTCGCGCATCTGCGGGCCTTCGGTCGGAGCGGAAGCATCTCGGCCGTCGGTCGGCCCTATATATATAGGACCTTCCAGACCCATGACCCACATTTGCCATTTTGCTGGAGAAACTCTGTCTGGGCGATTTCTCGGTCGTCGCGGGCAGAGCTTTCTTGCTTCCGGAGGGATTCATCTGGTTCGTGGTCCCATCTTCTTCTTCTTCCTCTTCTTCGCTTTCTTCTTCTTCTTCCTTCGGTTCCGGTGCAATGACCAGGAATCCGACTCAGGGAGCTCGGTCGGGGAACCCGACCGAAGACTCCCGATCGGCTCCGGAAGATGAGGCCTCCTCGCTTTCGGGGCCGAATGTCGATCGGCTTCGGGAGCAATACCGCATCCCGGAGCAGTTTCGGCTCTCCGCTCCAGGGGCCGGCGGTCGGGTTAACAGCCCTCCGCCCGGCGATCTGGCGCTATATGTCGAAGACCTTCGCGCGGGTCTTCGGCTTCCAATTCCGGAGTTTGTCCGGAATTTATTAGATTATTACGGACTCTGTCCGGCGCAACTGGCGCCGAACTCTATCCGTCTGATCATCTCCTTCGCGTTGTTGTGTCAGCTCTTGCCGACCAACCCTCGCGTTTCACTCTTCCGGGCATTCTTTGTGCTCCGACCCCACCCTAAAGCCCGAGGGTGGTGGCTCTTCAACCCCCGGAAGGGTCTTGCCTTCATCACCGGTCTTCCATCATCCATTCATGGGTGGAAGAACCAGTTCTTTTTTGTTTCCTCCTCATCTCCCTGGGGCTTTCCTTCCCGCTGGGGTGTGCCCCGAACTGAAGCCAACGACAACAGCCGGGTGGAGGCGGACGACCGGGAGGACTTCCATCGACTGAAAGACATGTCGGTCCTGAAGCAGAGGAAGCTTGTTACCGAACAAGCTCTCTATGATGCCGGCCTAAGTCTGGTCCCCCGAATAGGTATCGCCCGATCCCCCGGTCTTTCTTTTCATTCGGCTCTTGGTCCGGTCTTTAACATTTTTGTCGGTATTGCAGGGACACCTCCAAGGATGCGGCCGACAGATGCCGAGATTCGGCGGTTCGCAACGAGGAAGAGGCCAGCATCGGGGGCCGGTCCTTCGCGCCCCCCGAAGAGACCTGCTCCAGCGGTGCCGACCGTCGAGGCATCGGCGACGGACCAGTCGGAGCCCGTAATAGCCCTCGCGGCTCCGACGGTTCACACGGAGGAGAGACCGGCTGAGGAGGCGGTCGAGGGAACATCGGCGGCTTCATCGGTGCGGGTGGAGCCGGATGACGTTCGAGAAACCGAACATCGTCCGGCGGCGTCCGTTGGCGCAACGGGGGGCGCCGGGTCGAACTCAAGCGTCCCCTCGCTGCCGGTCCCGTCGGTCGGGGCAGCTGATCGGGGGAAAGCTCCGATGGAGCCCGCAGACGAGACAAGATCGGGGAGCCGATCCGCGCCTCCCAGCGCGCATTACCCCGAAGGAGCGTCGGCGTTGGCCGACCACAACCTTGCGAGGAGGTTGTGTCAGGGGATCCTCCTCCCAGCCGACGTAGAGTCGCTGCGATCTCGACAGGTGATCGAGATGCTGTCACGGTTCTACCCGACCATGGTCGAGGTAAGCTTCGCATCACTTCTTCTTTCCCTTAGAAATTTTTCTTGTTATGCGATTCTGACGAAGTCTTTTCGATCGGCAGCTGATCTTCACGATGTCTGAACTGGAGGTCGGGTACCGAAGGTTCGGCAATGTTCGGGCAGCTTATAAGGAGAGGTCGGCGGCGGCCGAAGCTGAGAGGGCGATGTTGGCCGACCAACTTCAGCAATCGACCGACCGGGAGGCCAAGTTAGTTGACGAGGTCTCCCGGCTTGGGTCCGAACTTCGGTCGGCCAAGAAGGAGGCCAGACATAAGGGTCGGGCCATGCGTCGTCTTCGGCGCGAACGAGACGGTGCCACCGTCGAACTCCAAGGGGAACGCGAGCAACTTCGGGTCAGCCTGGAGAAGCTCGCCGAAGCCGAAGAGGAGCTATCCATCGCCCAGATCGACGCCGAAATGGTGAAGGTTGAGGCGGAGTCGGCGAGGGAGTCGCTCGCCCGTGCGGAGGACGAGGCAAGGTCGGCGAAAGAGTCGGCCGATCGGGCGGTGGAAGACTTTCGGGCCTCCGACCGATATCGGGAGGAGATGCTCGAGTCGGGCTTTGCCTCGTACCGGGTAGGGTTCGAGGATGGTCGGGATGCCGTCCATGCTTTGTACCCGGAGCTGGACGTCAGCCGCGTCGTCCCGCCGTTAGCCGAGGAGGAAGGAGCCGAAGGGGAAGGAACCGAGGAGATGGCCGACCAGCCGTCGGGAGGCGTCGTCGCGGCGGAGGAAGCCGTCCCGGAGCAGGCGCCGACCGATATCTCCTTGCCGACCGAAGCCCCTCCTTCAGCCGCCGACCCGACACCGCTTATGGCCGACACGCCGGTCATCCCCGATCCTCCGTCGGTCGAGGAGATCGACTAGGACAGATGATCGGGCCCTGCCGACTGCCATTTGTTTTTCTTTTTTCCCGAAGTACTTGTAATCGGGCTTCGACCCGACTTTGTAATTCTCTTTCAGTTTTGAATGAAACTTTTTCACTTTCCCCTTTTGTTTGTAATGTCGCATATGCCTGTGTGAGTCGTTAACTTAAAACAAGCCGCTAACTGCCATAGGTCGGTTAGGACGTCGGGCAACTTGTGCCGACCCGAAGGTAAGGCGGATCCCGCCCTTAGATCGGCTTTCGATAGTCAAAGCTGATCATCGGGAGCCACGAATGTAGAGTAAGTCCCGATTTCAGATCGGACTTTGATGGCCGAGATCTGACCGACCGTGATTACGGTTCGGCAGTCAGGATCCGATCGACCGTGATTACGGTTCGGCAGTCGGGTCCTCTGGCTTGAAGTCGTCCGGCGCATTCAGTCGGGGAGCGATGAAAAGTCGGGCCCCGATACCCTGGTGTCGGGTACACCTCCGCACCTCGTGATATACGGTGGTAAGCCGCATTTCCTTCGGCCGACTGTGGCTCGGTCGGTAAGTCGTAGATGCGACTGAGGTCGCGTCGTGTGATAGACGGCGGTAAGCCGAACATCCTTCGACCGACCGTGGCTCGGTCGGGAGTCGCGACGTCGGTCGCGTAGGCATTTCGCCTTTTCTTGGTCGGGGCCCGATCGGCGCGTCAGTCGACGGTCTGGCCCGAGAGTTCGACCGTAGAAGGAGTATTAACTCCCGTCCATAAGGGTCCATCGGCCCCTGTGAGGGTCCGACGCATCGTCGAAGGAGCGTCAACTCCCGTAATTGTAGGTGCATCGGTCCTTGTCATGGTCCGATGCGTTACCGATGATGAGGTCGTTGGTTTTAGGTGGATGCTAGGTCCACGTCAATACGTCGGGACTTGACCTTGATGAGCACCGATCACCAGTCGAAGAGTTAAAACTCCAAACTTTCAAACTGAACTTGTATTCCGACTGTTTGAATTACAAAATTCACTGGTAATACAGCTTCAAGTTGTCGGCGTTCCAAGTCCGAGGAATGGGCTTCCCCTCAAGGGTCTCCAGCCGATAGGCCCTCGGCCCGTAGGTGTCTGCAACCTTGTAGGGTCCTTCCCAGTTGGAAGCCAGCTTCCCTTGGTCCAAGGGCTTCGACACTTCTGCCTTCCTCAAGATCAGGTCGCCAGGCCTGAAAAGCTTCGGTCTGACCTTGGCGTTGTAATACCGGGTGACCCTCTGTCGGTATGAAGCCATTCGGATTTGAGCCTCGTCTCGTAGTTCGGGGAGGAGGTCTAGGTCGGCCCTCCGACTCTCGAAATTGTCCGGCTCTTGGTACCGCTCGACCCTTGAAGATGGTAGGCCAATCTCGAGCGGGATCATGGCCTCTGTCCCGTAGGCCAAGCTGAACGACGACTCCCCGGTCGGGACGGGGGGTCGTTCGGTAAGCCCACAGAACGGAGCCCAGCTCGTCGACCCAGAGACCTTTGGCTTCATTCAGTCGGGTCTTGAGTCCATGGAGCAAGGTCCGGTTGGTCATATCAACCTCACCGTTGGACTGTGGGTGCCCGACTGAAGTCAGTCGGTGCCGGATGTGGAACCTGGCGCAGAAGTCTCTGAAGTCCTGGTTGTCGAATTGCCGTCCGTTGTCGGTGATGATGGTGTACGGCAATCCGAACCTGAAGATGATGGATTTTTGGATAAAGTCCTTTATCTTCCGCTCGGTGATCTGCGCCAAGGGCTCGGCCTCGACCCACTTCGTGAAGTAGTCGATGGCGACAACGATGAACTTCCTCTGGCCCGACGCAGGCGGGAAAGGGCCGAGAATGTCGACTCCCCACTGGGCGAAGGGCCACGGAGCGACAATGGGAGCGATTTGGCTGGCCGGTTGGTGCTGAATATTGGCATACTTTTGGCATGGCTCGCACCTCCGGACCAACTCTGCCGCATCCCTCTTCATGGTAGGCCAGTAGTAGCCTTGTCGCAGGACCTTGAAGGCTAGGGACTTGCCCCCCAAGTGGTTCCCACAAATTCCTTCGTGAACCTCTCGGAGGGCGTAGTCGGCGTCGGTCGGTCCCAAACACCTAAGCAAGGGAAGGGAGAACGACCTCTTGTAGAGTCGGCCGTCCATGATCACGTATTGCGAGGCCGACCATAGGAGTCACTTGGCCTCCGCGGGATCTTCGAGACTGATCCCGTCGGTCAGGTACCGGACGATCGGGTCCATCCAACTTGGTTCGGGCGTTAACTGTTGCACTTCTTCGACCCGATCGATGCTCGGCTGCTGGAGGTTCTCCACGAACGTCCGACCCAAAGAGTCGTAGGCCGACGTTGCCAATCTGGAGAGTGCGTCGGCGCGGGCGTTCTCCGACCTAGGGATGTGGGAAATTTCGAAATACTCGAGGCGCGCCACGAGGTCCTTCACTTTCTGAAGGTACTTGATCATGGTCGGATCTCGCGCCTCGAATTCGCCCTTGACCTGCCCCACGATCAGCTGAGAGTCGGAGAATGCCCGGAGGCTGTCGATGCCCAGCTCCTTTGCCATCCTCAAGCCAGCGAGAAGTGCCTCGTATTCGGCTTGATTGTTGGAGGCCTTGAAGTCGAACCGGAGGGCGTATTCGGTGACCACCCCATCCAAATTTGTGAGCAGGAGCCCGGCCCCGCTTCCCTGAGCGTTTGAGGCTCCGTCGATGTGAAGTACCCAGGTGGAGATCGGGTCTGGCTCAGAGACCGCATCTCATCCTGGGTCTTCAGCTCCCGACCCTTGGTCGGTTGTCGGACACTCGGCGATGAAGTCAGCCAAGACCTGAGCCTTCAGGGCAGGCCTCGATCGGTACTGAATGTCGAACTCGCTGAGCTTCATTGCCCACTTGGCCAGTCGTCCGGACGTGTCCGGTCGGTGCAAAATCGCCCTCAAGGGCTGGTTGGAGAGCACCACTATGGCATGGGCCTGGAAGTATGGTCGAAGTCGTTGCGCGGAGACGGTCAAGGCGAAAATCATCTTTTTCGTTTCCGAGTATCTGGCTTCGGCCCCGTGGAGCACCTTGCTGGTGTAGTAGATGGGCTGATGAGTTCGGCACTCGTTTTCCCGAACGAGCACCGAACTGATCGCCTCGGAAGATGTGGCCAAGCAGAGATACAAGGTCTCCCCGACCTGTGGCTTCACGAGCAACGGTGGGGAAGCCAAGTACTTCTTCAGGTCTTCGAAGGCCTGCTGGCACTCATCCGACCAAGAAAAACCATTCGCATGGCGCAGAGTCTTGAAGAACGGGAGGCACCTTTCAGCCGATCGGGAAATGAATCGGCTAAGAGCGACGATCTTTCCGTTCAGCTGTTGGACCTCCTTCTTGGTGTTCGGATGGCGCATGCCGAGGATCGCCTTTATTTTCTCAGGGTTGGCCTCGATCCCTCTCTGAGAAACGAGGAATCCGAGGAACTTCCCTGAGGTCACCCCGAAAGCACATTTGGTCGGGTTGAGCTTCATTCGGTGTCGTCGAAGGGTGCTAAAGGTCTCCTCGAGATCCTGAACATGGTCCGGGATCTGCGTGCTTTTCACCAGCATGTCGTCCACGTACACTTCCATGTTGCGCCTGATCTGGTCTTTGAAGACCTTATTGACGAGTCGCTGGTAGGTGGCGCCGGCATTCTTCAGTCCGAAGGGCATCACCCGATAACAGTAGAGACCCTTGGGAGTCACGAACGCGGTGTGCTCCTCGTCTTCAGGCGCCATCCGGATCTGGTTGTACCCGACGAAGGCGTCCATGAAGCTGAGCAGTCGAAATCCGGACGTCGCATCCACCAGCTGGTCGATCTTCGGAAGTGGGAAGCTATCTTTTGGGCAGGCTCTGTTGAGGTCGGTATAGTCGATGCAGATCCTCCACTTCCCGTTGGCTTTCTTGACCATGACAACATTGGCGAGCCAATCGGGATACGTGGATTCTCGGATGAAGCCTGCCTCGAGTAGCTTGTCCACTTCTTCGTCGATGGCCCTCTGCCTCTCTGGGGCGAAGGACCTTTTCTTCTGCCTCACCGGCTTCATCGTCGGGTCGATGTTGAGTCGGTGAGTTATTGTTTCTGGGGGATGCCCGACATATCTGCTGCCGACCAAGCAAATATGTCGGCATTGGCCGTCAGCAGTTCTGTCAGTCGGCGTCGTTCGGTGTCGGGCAATTGAGACCCGACCCAAACTTTCCTGTCGGGATTTTCTCCTATCGGGATCGCCTCGAGTTGCTCGACCGGCGAACCTCGTTCTTCCTCCTCCCGTTGGTCCATCTTGTCGATCGTCAGAGAGCCCCTCGACTCGTCGCTTTGAGCTGAGATTTGGAAGCATCGTCGGGCGAGCTGTTGATCTCCGCGCATCTTCTCGATTCCGTTTTTGGTCGGGAACCGAACAAGGAGATGGTACGTCGAGACGATCGCCTTGAGGGCATTCAATCCGGGTCGTCCAAGTATGGCGTTGTAGGCCGAAGGAACTCGGACAACCGCGAAAGTGAGGGAGACCGTGCTTTGCCGTGGTTCGGTGCCAACCGTCACGGGCAGGGTAATTTCTCCCTCTGTCGTGACAGCGTCTCCGGCAAAGCCGATCAGGGGCACGGGGACCCTCTTAAGTCGGTCAGTTGACAGTCGCATTCGGGAGAAGGTCGAGTAAAACAAAACATTTGTCGAACTTCTATTATCAACAAAAATTCGTTTTACATCATAATTCGCTATTGTCGCCGACACAACAACAGCATCGTCGTGGGGAGTTTGGATGCCCCGAACGTCATCCCCCGTGAAGGTGATTACGTCGTCCGGGCGTGGCCTTTTCGTCGGCTCCCCTCCTGCAGACGTCCCCGAGCCCAGCCGCTTGGAGATCATGTTGATGACTCCGACCGTCGGCTGGTTGGTCGCCGCCTCTTCAGACGGCTGGGGGCGTCGATCGGCAACTGGTTGGGTCGGCGGACCCTTCTGGAATTTGCCGAGGTACCCCCGGCGGACGAGAGCTTCAATCTCATCCTTCAACTGGATGCATCGCTCGGTGTCGTGGCCATGGCTTCGGTGGAACCGGCAGTACTTCCGACGGTCGAGGCCTTTTGCCTTCAGAGGCGGAGGCCGTCGCAGGTATTCCTCCCCCTCGATCTCCATCAGGATCTGCGCACGGGGAGCGGAGAGAGGAGTGTAGGAGTCGTACCTGGGGCGTGGCGGCCTCGGAGTCTGTTGCCGGGGTGATTTTTGGATCCGTCGGGGTGGAGAGATCCGACCATTGGTCGGGGGCCTGCTGGGTTCGACGGGCTCCCGACCCTTCCTCCGCTTCTCTTTCGGACCTCTGGGCTCGGCCAAGCGTCGGTCGGACGCTCCTTCGTCCGCGCGCATATACTTGTACGCGCGCTCCAGTAGCTCGGCATAAGTCCGGGGGAGGGTCTTGTCCAGAGAATAGGTGAATCGGGATGCCCTCAAACCCCGCTTCATGGCTGAGACAGCCATGTCTTCGTTGAGGTCCCGGACCTCGAGCGTGGCCGCGTTGAATCGCGCCACGAAGTGTCGGAGCGTCTCGTTTTCCCCCTGCTTGAGGGAGAAAAGGCTGTCCGACGTTCGCGGCGGCTTTCGACTGGTGCTGAAATGGGCCACGAACGAGTGCTCGAGCTGTCCGAAGGAATGGATACTTCCCGATCGAAGATCGAAGTACCAGGCCCTGGCAGCCTTGCGGAGTGTGGCGGGGAAGCCGATGCAAAAAAGAGCGTCAGTTGCCCCTTGGATCGTCATGAGAGCTTTATAGCTCTCGAGGTGGTTGACTGGGTCGGTGGAGCCGTCGTATGGCTCCACGTTCGGCATTTTGAACCGACTGGGAATCGGCTCGTCGAGGACCAGTCAGGAGAGAGGTTGGGCGGTCTGGAAGTCGACGTCGTTCGAAGACTTCTGACCGTCCATCTGCAACTGCGCGAGCCGGCGGTCGATTTCCTCGAACCGGCGCTCGTAGTCGTCCGCTCGTCGATGCTGGGAGACCCCAGGAGTGGAGTCTCCGGAAGATTCTGAGAGTGAGGCCGACGGTGTGCGCGGCCGCTTCTCTTTCCTTGTCCGTTCCAGCAAGGAAGGAGAGGGCCGCTGGGACCGTCGGTCGTCGCGCCATGGTCGTCCCTCCTCTTCTCCGTGGGAGCGCTGTTGGGGGCGCTCACATGGAGGCGACAGGGATCGGCGCGGTCGTCGGCGGCTGCTCCTGGAAGGCATAGGTCGGGCCGCCGGTTGCTGCTGGAGGCTTTTGACTGCGTCGGTCAGTACGGTCATCTGTCGCACGATGGCCGCAATCTGGGCCTCCGTGGTCACCGCAGGGTGCGGAGAACTGGGCTCCGCCGTCGGTGGGGGCGGGGAGGCCTCTTCCCGGCGGGAAGAGCGCCTTGCCGACCCAGTGATTCTCGATCGTTGAGCCCTTGTCTTTGTCATGCTGTCCCCTACCTGGCGCGTCAATCTGTTGCGGCCAATCGCCTCATCGTCCGATCGTCGGGGGGCGTGCACCTGCAAAACGAAGTCCGCACTGACCGGAGGCGGCTCCGGCGGGGACCCTCCGACGGTCAAGTCAGAGAGGTGACTGGGCAACAGTGAAATGTAGACAGAGAGCTCTTATCGAGAGAGAGAGAGAGAGAGAGGAGCGAGCCTGCGTTTTTGGGAGAGACGGAGCGGATCCCTTGCACTGTTGCCTTCCCCGGTTTAAATAGTGGAGCACGGTATGGCGCCGTCATTAATGGCGCGGACAAGTGAGGAACTGTCAACTCACTGTGGACTATCAGAGTCGCCGTGAAAATGTCACGTCGCCGTGCGGCTGTCAAATCACCAGGGTTGACAATGCCCTCGACGGGACAATGCCCCTAGGTAGCCGTGCCGCATGTTGCCGTCAGAGCTGACAAGGTCTGGCGGCTGTACGGCGATCGGAGGAGTCGGCCGACCCTAGGTCGGTGGCCAGCTGAGTGGCGTCGGGCACCTCCGTTGGTCGGCGAGCCTTTCGTGAGTCGGCCATCGGACCTCCGGGTTCAGTCGGTCGGGGAAAGGTGCGCCCGACGTATCTTCAGTCGGTCGTGAGCCGATAATTAGCCGGTGATGGCATCCGTCAGTCGGTCGCCCCGACCGACAATCGGTCGGTCGGAGTCGTCAGTCGGTCGGTCGGGCCGCCAGTCGGTCGGTGGGTATCCCCCAACAGATTCTAACTCATAGAAACAAATATCTCACACCTTCAGTTTCATATTCTGTACCTCCGGGCCTCCGTTGGAGTTTGCATTGCACTGGGGGCACCTTGTTTCTCACAGGAATATCCCAGATCCGGGTTTGTGTAATCTTAGCTTGATTATTAATAGACTGAAGAGGAACAAACTAATGTCCAAACCAAAATTCTTGGTTAGCTTTATTTGAACTTACACATTGTTTCTGATGTTGCACCTTCATATTCCTATTTTGCCTCCGTTGCTTCTATTTCTCATTTTCGTGCTTGAGCTTAGTATTGCAAATATTCTCCATAAGTACCCTGCCGATAAAAGAAAAGAAGATAAGTGAGGTGCAATGTGCAATCCAAGTCTACTTATCAATAGATTATCTCTTTTCTTTTTCAACTTACATGCAAACCTTTTTTTTTTTTAACTGTGTTGAAGGACTAACTAGAAAAAGCATATATGTGAGTGTTAACAAGTTATTGGGCTTGTCTTTTCAATTTTATTCTTTTGAGCCAATTCTAGAGTCAATATAGTTGAAACAGCCATACAAATGGCTGCCCTCTTGCTGGTGGCCATTTTATCATTTTGTACGCTTAATGTGGAGACCCTAATGTCGTAGTGAGTGAAAGGGTTTGCACGAAGTTGTACACTAATGTGTGTCTTTCTTTGCCATATCTTTTTCTCTGTTATTTCCTTCACTTCTTCCTTTCTAATAATTATTTTCTCGTTTTTATTTTCCTCTTTCATATTTGTGCCATCAGGTTCCCACCAAACTTTGAGATTTCTTGTTGCTGTTGTAGGCTTAGATCCATAGCATAGTGCCAGAGCAAGATTCTGTTTAATGTATCATGAATTCCTTGATCTATCACCCATGCACACAAAAAAAAAAGCAGTAATAATTATTTTAGCTAGTCTAGGAGTTGGATGACAGCAGATTTCATAAAAAGATGTGGACTTTCAGTTGATCTTACTCTTCCCTTGCTCCAGACAAAAGTATAAAAGAAAATGATGATCATCTTTGTGCCTCTGTGTCACCAAAGAGATTGCATGGTGGGCAGTAACTCTTCTGAAATCTTTCTTGTGATGCTTAAATTGTTAGCTGCACCATTCATTTCATGATCTTAGTGAAATGAATTTGATGAGCTTGCACATCCTTCTCTTAAAAAGAAAAAGGAAAAAAAGGATGGTCCATTCAAATGGCAGCGTTCCCAGCACCATATTGGCATGGTACACTTCCATAGCAACACATAGTTTGCTGCTGGAGGTGAGAAAGAAACTCTATCATCATGTATCGGTACAGTACCATATCAAGCCTCTGTACCATAATGTAATACTTACTAGTATGGTATATATGATACACCCAGTACCGCATGGTAAACATTAGATAGAGCTACTGCATATTTCCTCCCTGAAGACGTCCAAAATGTTAGACAGCATAAGGTTCACTTCCAAGCGAGCACTAAGAAACAAAGAATTGCTCATAGTTAAGTAGGAGATAGAATCTGTATTAGGGCCAAGATAGCTATGAGAGGATACTAGGATTATTTTTTGTTGTATCAACATTTCTAAACAAAATACCAAATCCTTTTTCTAAGAAAAAATATCATAACCCGTTTGAGGTTCTCATGTCTGAGGTTCTCATGTCAGCTTTGTGAACTACTAGTTTGGTAGTTTTGTTAAGACTTGGAAAATGGGAAAGTTCTAGCTTGTATATACCATCAGCTCATTGACTCAAGTTGCTAGAACATATCAAATAACTCAATCCATTGCTAATTTGAATAAGCTGGAAATCTGTCTTGAAAATATTGCAATAGTATTCAAGGGCCAAATGTTCTATCCACAATGGAGCTAGAAGTGCTATTCTCCATACATGGAATCTCCACTAGTCACAGCTTCTCCGCACCAAAAGTGGACTATAAATATCATAGGACTACCCCCAATGGTAAAATCATATATTTCAGTGGTTTATTTTGTCTCCATAGGCTGGTTGACCTACAATAAACTTTGTAAGATTGCTTCCCCCATGAAAGTTCACCAAAAAAACTATGCTTTAGAACACAATCACGAACAAGACCTATTCTATCTTGTAAAGCTTCAACATGGTTAGGTGTCTTGGGTTCTCTTAACTAGTTATGTGATCCTCTTGCATAGTTTCACAGGATTTGGTATATTGAAGGACTCAGATATTTGGATTTTCCCTCTAAAATATCATAATTCATGGTTTATCCATGCTCTCCAATCATTCCATCAACAATTGACTATTGAGAAACATGAACCCCTATGTTGGTCAGTATAACTTTGCTGGTTGGGGATACTCCAAGTGGCTAAAAGGAATAGGATCTTCTCAAAGATTTCAAGAGGATTTTGAAGTTAATCACGGCTAACTAGAAGCCAGATTCTTTCTTAGGAAGCAGTAAAATTTTAATTGCATTATTAAGAAACTATGAGCTTCTAAGGAATAAAAAGCAGGAATAATATGTGAGGTCTAGATAAATAAGAATATGAATGCACTCTGTCAAGTATATCTTGGTGCGTGCAGACCAAAATGTTTGTATTTTGATGCTTTTCTCTTGCTTTAAATAATGTGTAACGTCCTTCTAAATCTTGTAATTTTTATACAGAGCTCTCTAGATAATGTGATACTTTCGGACCTACCTAAAGTTTTGGAAGATCTAACTTTACCGTTCTGGTTGCTGTGGTCATTATCACTTCTATAGTGATTCAAAAAAGATGCAATCTTTAAACTATCTAGATGCTGCAGCTGAATGTTTGTATTATCCATTACCAGGTTTCATGTTGTCTCTGCTTTAAATCTTCACAGGCTGTTCTGCATTATAAATCTGTTTGCTCTGCAGTTACATCATTCCGTTCTGGTGAATAAAAACATGTTAATCTGGATGTAATATGACATCAGCATCCCTGTGAGAAATTTAAATTGATTTTTTTTTTTTTAGGCAAAAGATTTGTAACATCTCGGCCCAGAATCAAGTCCAAAACCCAAAACCATACCAAAAAAAAAAAAAAAAAAAAAAAAAACAGAGGAGGAGGAAGACTCCTAACCGGAGTCTTCTTCCTCTCCGTTACCTGCGGAATCGGACTCAAAGAGTCCGACTAGGGTAGGAAATCTCTTCTATAAAGATCCCCCGTCCTCCCTTAAGATTTTACGACAAAAATTTCAAAGAAATTCGAGGGATTTGAGAGATTTTCTCAAGGAATACCGTGGATGGTTGATCGGAAGAAAAGGGGGTTCGCCGGAGCTCTTCTCAACCGCCGGAGCAAGGTAAGCCCCTCCCCTTCTTCCTCTCCCTCTTCCCTTTCTCCCCTGGCCCAAAGCCTCGCCGCCGGCCACCGTTTTTGCCGAAAATCAGTCGCGAAAGAATCCCCCTGTTTTCCGATCTCTTCTTGATTCTCCCCGGCCGAACCCTGCCGCCGGCCGTCCGCTGCTAGCCACCGCCGGCCGAACCCCATCGCCGACCATTATTGGATCTCCGGCCAAGCCACCGGAGCCCAAGCCACCGAGGGGGGGACCTCACGGTCCTCCCCTGTTTCAGCCAAGGGAGGCCGCGGGAAAAGAAAAGAAGAAGAAAGAAGAAGAAGAAGAAAAGAAAAGAAAAAGGAAAAAGAAAAAGGAAAAAGAAAAAGAAAAGAAAAAGGAAAAAGAAAAGAAAAAAAAAAAGGAAAAAAAAAGAGAAAGAGAAAAATAAAAATAAAATAAAATAAAATAAAATAAAAAAAAGAAGAAGGAGAGAATTTTTCTCTCTCTCCTTTCTCTCTCCTTTTCTCTCTTTTTTCTCTCTCCTCTCTCTACATTTTCTCTCTCTAGACTTTTCTCTCTCTTTACGGATTTTGTCTCTCTAGGATCTTTTCTTCCTCTCTGATGCATCACAAACCCTAGGATATATTTGAATTAAAAATATGATGAATTGAGATTGCTCCGAAATTCGTGCGATAGATCTGATCTCAGTCCGATCCTATTCGAAATTTGTAACACTTGATTCATATTGAGTCACCCTGATAGGACCTCTGATGATCTCGATCATGAGTGCCTCATCGGAAGGATACGAAAGTTTCTCTCTCCACTTTCTCTCTCTACTTTCTCTCTCTAGAATTTTCTCTCTCTTCATGAATTTTCTCTCTATAAAAGTCTTATGGATCAGTGGAGGATCCAGATACTTAGATAAATCCTAATTTTGATTAATCCTAAGAGAGATCCTCGATTTGTGTATTAGGATCAATTATCGATAATTTTCTCCATATATGTGATTTTTATATTGATCAGGGTTATGAAGAGATGATTGTCTGCATATGATATCGAGTGGAATATTTTGTTAAAGAAATTCATAAATCAAAGAAGAACATCGATTTCTGTGTTTGGATCAGTCACCGGTAAAAGTAAGAATCCCTGTACATGATCACTATTATATATGCTATTTTACTATTTGTCTTGCATCGTTGGTTTTGCATTATCGGATTTGAGATCGATGAATTTATTATATCTGAGATACTGTTATTTGATTTTGAGCATGAGTATGTTATGTCAATATATATGTATCAGAGATTGATGGCATGATTATATGGATATGACATATCTGAATTGATCATAATGCAAGACAGAATTGATTGATGAAATCAACACATAATGATTAAATGAAAAGAAAGAGATATATGGTATGGACTAGCCTTGTCATGTGGAACAGCCGGCCAGGAGCTTATGCCTGGGACAGCCCGCCAGGAGCTTATGCTTGGGACAGCCCCCACTGGCTTACAGGTGGATCAGCCGGCCAGGAGCTCATGCCTGGGACAGTCCGCCAGGAGCTTATGCCTGGGACAGCCTCTCACGGGCTTTGGTACGTGGGACAGCCGGCCAGGAGCTCATCCTGGGACAGTCTTGAAAGACTTTTTAAAGTGGATTCGATCCGGAAGATGACTGAGGTATAGACTTGGATAGTCCAAAGCCAGAAAGAAAATGTTAAAATCATATGATTATGAAAGGAGAAATGAAAGATAAGATATGAAACAATTGTTGAACAAAAGTATTTCACCGGTTAACATATGATGATGCATCTATTTTGACAAGACAGAAAATTTATGAATGTTTGCATTATTCTGGACATTGAACATGAGATTTTATATTTTATTGCTTATCCTTATTTTCAGACTATATTACTATATCAGTGTGATATGGGAATTCTTACTGGGCTGTAAAGCTCACACCCCTTCATCTTTCTTTTTTTCTCAGAGTTGCAGGATGACTTAGATTGGCTATGGCTTGGATTTACGGGTGAGCAGAAGGATAAATAGAGTGTCATAGTATCTGATCAGAGAATTGAAGGAATGTTAATTGTAATTATACAAAATTTTATGAATTATTGTTGAAATTAATTGTTATAGATGTTAAGGTTGTAATGATTTATTTTGGCCTTGCATATTCTTTAGGGCTTGCTCTAAGGAGTGTGCGGCCATCACGTATCCGACCCGGATGTTGGGTTCGGGGCGTGACAAGATTACTTCATTTAGAAAAATCACCATTTTCTCCTTTTTCAGTCTAGAAACCGAATTTGAGGGCCGTTTTCTCCCCCTTCTATTGCTAGTATTTATATAAATTGAACCACATAAAACACCTAAAAATAGAAGCAGAAAACATTGGAATTTACTATCTGTGCATTATATCATGTCATTGTAATTTATAGAATGTTGACTTTTGTTTATTGAAACATTGGAAACATCAATGTTCAGCCAGAAATGACCGCAACGCATCTGTTTTATAAACCTTTTTTTCCTCAATCTGTTAGATCAAATGTCGATGAGAAATACAAAAGGAGAACTTGGTAGAAATTTATGTTGTCGACCACCACGCTACGTACTGTAGTTGATAAATGTTATCGTATGGCACCGTTATTTTCCTATACGAATGGCTTCATCATCTATGACTTGGTCATGATGCTTCCTGAACTGTTTAATGATCAAAGTTACACTTCAGTTGGTCTGTTATACAGTCTTCCTTGTAGTCGATACAGCTGAAGGCATGTCACTTTCAGCGTGCTGCTTAATCTTCTAGGCAGGTCATCCAGGTGAATGTTCAAGGATCTTCCACTAGAAGAGTTCTATATCTGAAGACGGATATACCTTTGAGCCTTTGCCTCATTTTGCTCATGAGTTCAGGTGCTTATCTATCCTCATGTGATGCAAAGAACTCATCAAGGCCAGAAAGTTCAAGAAAACATGATCATAGTAAGAGATGAAAGGACTCAAATATATTCTGCTTTATATCTTACACCAAATTAAGGAACTTACAAAAACACAAGCACAGAAGGAGAAAGCATGGTATTGTCTGGGCCAATATGTGAAGCCACGCTAAAGCAGTGGCTATGGGCTATTAAATGAGACTCTCTTGATACAACCATCTCGACTAACTCAGACCTGCTGACTGAAATCTAAAATATGGACAGCATGACAGGGATAAAAGCCTACACAACAGGTCTTTGTTGTGGCTATTGAGCTGGCTACCAATGTCAAACTCTTTGAGCCACGAGGAAGAGTTCAAACGTGTTGTATCCACTGGGACTGTAGTTGAAGGGTCCCTTCTTTTTCCTCTTTCGCTCACACTATTCCCTGCAAATTTCAAGCTTGCTGAGTGGCACCCACTGTCTCTCTCCTTTTGACTCCATTCAGCTGCGTGGTAATCTTCCTCTGTGGCATCTGGTCTCGGACCTGCGAACATTCCACCCCCACTGTGGGAAATAGATAAGCGTGATTGGAAGGGTGCAGGCCAGGGTCATGACACCCACGAGAGCTATTGCGTCGGGGCTCCGGGATGCTGATGTTGCTAAAGGTGGAGGGTGATTCTGACATCAGGACACTAGATGGATCTGTGAAAAAAAGTCCGCTCAAATCAAAGATGGAGCTTCCGACAGAAACCTCCGATGGTTAAATCAGTAGGAGCTTAAGCACAGATAGAAAAAATATGGAAGTCGAGAGTGGCGTGAATTGACTTACCTGAACTCACCCAATGATCCCTTTATTACCTTATAGAAATATGCCGGAGTTTGTTATGCTTAGGTCATAGCCCATCAAATCTAATCCTGTAGGTGGTTAGTCATTGGTGTTTGTTACGTGGTCACATTTCGAAAGTTTGTAAAGATATTTCAATAAATTATCCACGTAGCCCAATGAGTTAGTGGATTGGTGCCCGTCTATAGCCGAGGTGCCATCATTTGTATTAGTATGGATGCGGAATTTTATCTTTAGTGATCGGTGGAATCTCGACCCAGAGCTTGGCATTGGTCATGGGCTTCATTTCCATTAATAATGAGATATCAACCTGGAGGTCGAAAGAATCCCGACCTTAGGGTTGGTTAGAGATTGACCCTAAGGTCGGTGAGCACCTGACCTGAGCAAGCGTGTTTATTTCGTCTTAGCTTCCTTTGGCAGATCCGTTTGTACCCATTCTTGTCCGATCTGAAATTTTCCAAGAGTGAGTCCTGAGATCCATGGCTTAGGTGGTACAATCCCATAACAAGAGCAATCTCTTTTTATATCGAGTATCTATATCTTATGACATCTTGTTGTATTTTATAGATAATTATCGGAATGTTATAAAAAGCTAATAGGATTATGACCTTTTGTTGCAATTCTATAATTAATATCTTGTCACATTTTATAGATAATTATCGGAATGTCATAAAAAGCTAACTAGACATCATAATAATATTATGACATCTTGTTGAAATCCTATGACATCTTATTATACCCTATAAATAATTATCGAGATGTCATAAAAATGAACAGAATGTCATAATAATATTATGACATCCAGTTGCAATCCTATGGAATCTTATTGCATCTTTTTGATAATTATCGAGATGTCACAAAAAAGTATTCTAATAATATTATGACATCTTATTGCAATCCTATGATATCGTGTTTAATTTTATAGACAATTATCAGGATATCATAAAAAACTAACAAGACGTCATAATAATATTATAATATCTTATTGTAATTCTATGATATTCTATTGCATCCATTTATTGAGATATCATAAAAATTAATATAATATTATAATAATATTATAATATTTTATTTATATTTTATAATATTTTATTGTATTTAAAAAAATTAAATTATATTTAATATTTATTTTTTTATTAATTATATAACATGATGCAACACGATGAAATGGTATATTTTTTCTCCACCTTATGCGGTGGATAAGGAATTACTCGCCCACCCACACACACCACCACACCCACACACACACCTTATGCGGTGGACAAGGATGTCAATTTGTTTTTCCTTCGCCACAAATTGCCCAAGGGTCGCCTTCCACCGAATCGGATCAAATCACAACGGTACGTATTCTACGGTCCTGATCGTCCCAACCTTTGCTTCGATGGATGTCTCCATTCAGTACAAACTTCTTCCGCGTATAACTCTCGCTTCGCCCGCAGCCGACTATATAAAGTTCCTCACGTGAGAGGGGGCATCCTCTGGGGTTCACTGGTCCCCGAACGCCATCACCGCTCTCCCATTCCCTCTCGGAGACTGGAGGGGGAGAAAGGGGTTTTGGCCGTCAGCTTCGATCTAGGGTTCTAATTCTTGTGATCAAGATTCCTTCTTGGAACCCTGGCTCGTTCCATGATCTCCTCGATGCCCCACCGGCTCGATATCTTCGAGATCTACGCGAGATACTGCGGTGAGCGGCTGGACTCCTCGTCTGACCTCGGTTCCTTCTCTTTTTCTCTCTTTTGTTTCTTTTTTTGGACTGTATTTGGTTCTCGTTTTTCTTTTTATCCGATGTTCCCTGAATTTGAATCGGAATACGCTGTTTTGGATGGTTTTGATGTGAAATTTTCATCTTGATGAGGGAATCGGTGCATCGGTTGGGGAGGTGGTGATGGATTTAGGGCTTTTGGTGTTCTTGGGGCAGTAGTTTATTGGTGGAAGTGGAAGGTCTGTCTCTTGGAGACGTGGGTTTTGCTGAGGAGCCTTGATGGACGAGGCAGAATTTAGATTCTGAACTGCTAGCCCCTGTTGTTTTGACGTTGAAATGGAGCAGTTTGATAATGTGATGAAAATTTCTGGGGCCAATTCTCGTTTTAGAAACCACATTTTTATTGTATATGCCACGATAATCATAAACGGGTTCTTTAATGAAAAGAAATTGGCTTCTTGGAGGGCTTAATTTCTTTTTATGCAGTCAAACAAAAAGACAAGCGAAGGATTTTTAGTTGATTTTATAATTTCTACTGGTGGCAATAATTTGAGTGGTTTAGATTTGACTTTGTTGGTCCATGTCATTCTAGTCAAAACAGCTAGAAAAGAATAGCAGCTGTCAGTAACTGAAGGTTTTATTGAAGTAGCTTCTTCATATTTTACAACTACATTGTTGAACCTCTCTCACGATTTATAACCTGCGAATTGGACATAACCTTTGATTTTTTTTCCTCTTTTTTCTTATTAATACGAGCTGCGATACAGAATACTTTTTACCAATTTATCATTAATTTTGGTCGATGTGAAGCAGAATACAAGATGCGACATTTTTCCTTTTTCATGCTAAGCTTAGAAGGCATTCTTTTATGTCAATTGTTTTTGCTATAATATCATGAGGCATGCTTCTTTATAGTGAAACACAGGTTTGTGAGCAGTAGTTATATGTCTTAGTTTGTAAGGTTGTAACCTAATTATAATTCATATATATCCATGGCATCCAAGTGCGCCATTTATTTTTTTATCATGTTTTATCCATTCGACTTGATCATGTGGATGTGTATATTTCCATATAATTTCAGAATACCAAAAAATTATTGTTGAATCATTTCTTTTTATAACTGAATGTTATGTTGATGGTATTCATCTACAGATATTGTATCAGGAAATGACCAAGCTACCTCAAAGGAATTGTTGGCTGTGCTCTCAAAATCATTGGAGTACTGTGGGGAAAGAAGGTGTGTCCTTTTGTTGTGATATGTACAAACTTCAGCTTTTAGAAAATTGCCAACATATAATAATATTGTTTTTTTCTTTTTTTTGCATCTGCATTTTGCAAGCTCTTGAAATGAGGAGACCACACCTTTGCATTGCATATATGTTTGAGCACGTACGTGGCCTTTTCGCATGATAGGTAGTCATTGAGATCAGCGTTCTCGGAACCGTCCCGAACCAGGCGCCGAACCGGACCGGAGGGGAAGCGGGACGGTTCCGGCATGGAAAATAGCACACGCCGGTGCCGGAGAAGAAAGAGAGGGAGGGAGAGAGAGGAGGAGAGGGGAAGTGTTGACGCCATGCCGGGGCCACTGGGGGCCGCTGCAGTCGCCGGAGGGCTGCGGAAGCGTCCGCACGGCTCGTCGATTCGCCCAATAGGGCTTTGAAATGAGCGAGAAAGAGAGAGTGGGGGAGATCACTGGAGATGGGAGCGGCGGCGTCGCAGTTGCGGATGCGGACTTTATCGGGACCGAGGGAGAGGGTGGCGGAAGCAGTGTGGGTGGCATCGCGATTGCGGAACAGAGGCTGTCACCTCCATTCATGCGACCTCTTTTTTTTAAAATCGAAAAACTTAAGTGAAGCTAACAAACCATTTGTTGGCTTTACTGTTTAAAATATTTTTTAAAAAAATTTAAAAGTTTGCCGGTTTCACTGTTTAAAATATTTTTTTAAAAAAATTAAATCAATGAGGTCGGCAATCCAATTGCCGACTTCATTGATTTTAATTTTTTTTAAAAAAGCTTTTAAATAGTGAACTCGGCAAATGGTTTACCGGCTTCACTTAACTTTCGGTTTTAAAAGAGAAAAATTGCGAAACAGGAGCGTCGCCCCTGTTTCACGCCCGCGGAGCCGCGCGCATGGACTACACCGTCCAGCAGCCACAGCGGCTAGCCGGAGGCCGTTCGGCGGCCCCTCCGACCCCTTTTTCTCCCTCCTTTTCTTTCTTCCTCCCTCTCTATTTCTCTCTATTTCTCTCTCTTTCTCTGTTTTTTTTTTCTCTCGGTTCAGGTGTGCTTGCCTTCGTCGGTTCGCCACGATTTGCTACGATTCGAAACCATACCAAACTATACCGTCGGCCGGCCAATACGGCCGCCAGTACCAGTTCCGCAATCCTTGATTAAGATAAACTTGTTTTATAATTTGCATGATCATTTTTGACATACCATGCTCAACATAGTTCTAGCATGGGAACCTGAGCCATTCAATAAAAGTCTCTCTATGTTGTTCATCACCATAAATTTTGCTGAATGAAAGACCTAGATCATCGATTACTGCCTGTGTTTGATAATTTGACAGAGGTATTAGGACAAATGGTCAAGCATAATAACCACGTATTGACCATCGGGAGTTTTTGTTGTATAGTCTAGATGGTAATGTTTATTTACTGTACTGATTTGTGATCTGGGTTCTTGTTGGAACCCAAGCTGGATGATGGATGATGATGCCACCCATAAGTATGTTTTGCATGAGAAGTATTCTAGTAGTCTCTCCCTCCCATCGTATTTGCTTCCATAGACCCTTTTTTTTTTTTTAATGTTGACATGCATAAACATGCATTTTTGTGCTTTTTATAGCTCAGATATTTGTGTATTTATTTGTGCCATTTGCTCCTCCAGAAGAATTTTTTCCCCTTTTGTTTGCTAACTATCTCAACTTGATCTTTGATTTTCAGGGAGGCAATTGTTAATGACATTTACAAGCTTATGTCATGTTTTGACTTGTCTGTGAGTGTTAACTTTTAAGTTATTTTCCTTTCTCGGAAGACTTTCGCTTATCAAGCTTGTAGTTAATTTATTGGGTTTTAAGTCGATATACTAAAAAAAAAAAAAAAAAAAATCCTACCGTGCAGGTAGATTCTCGTAATTTCAATTGCTTCTATGATTTTGTCTTCTTCTTTTGCTGTGAAAGTGGGCAGAAGAACATCAGTAAGATTGTTTCTTGGTTCTTTTTTCTAAAAAAAAGAAGAAAAAACATGACCAAGCTAATGTTTAGATTTCTTTGTTATCTTGATTAGTATATATGCCTTTCAAATGTTTTCAGCTGTGCAGAGGGCCATAACTGCCTGGAGATTAGTTCTGAATGGAAGGTTCCGGTTGCTTAACCAATGGTGCAACTTTGTTCAGGTATGAAAACTTTAAATGCATGGTTGTTGTACAGCGTAACTGCAAGTGATTTCTTTTAGTTAGTCCCTGGAAAGAGTTATAAAGTTTATCATGATTTCTTCTAAATTCTTTTATTCTCAATTGTCTATCTTCTTGTCATCACTGCTTCATATAAAATTTTGTAAAAAAAATGCTGAAATCTGATTTTCTGTCATATGAACTTGTGGGAATATTACAACGTAGTTGATTTCCTTTTTTTTTTTTAATAACAAAAATCCTTGGCAGAATAAAATCGAACTGAATTTTTTTCTTTTAATTTTTCTACTGTTTCCATATCCAACTTTCATTTTTCGTGAGAGTTATATGCTTTGTTAATGGCATATCTGAATTGACTTTGTAACTTTTGGCATGAGTTTTACCATCCTACTCACTTATATTCCTGTAGAAAATTTTATTGAAATCCATTTGGGAAAATGCTTCGAGTGGAAGTACTTAAGGTTATTGTCCAACATTTGATTGTTGAATGAAGTGGATATATAGCTGATGGATTGTTTGAAAGAGTTTATGAGAAGTTTCATCATGAGATTATATTGCATTACTGGTGTTCAAAAAGGCAACTGCTTGGAATTGCTGGAAGAACAGATACCAGAGAATTAGTTCACAAAGGGACCTACTAGATATCACTCAACTTATTCATACACGTTTATGGAATCTGTACTGAAGTTACAGATACCAGAGGATTGGTTCAAAAAGGGACATACTAGATATCACTCAATTGGTTCATACACATGTTTATAGAATCTCTACTGAAGTTTCAGAATATTGATCCATTGGAAGGGCTTTACGAACAGATAAGTCTACCTTGGTTTCTTTATATTGTTACTTTACAGTACTGATTCTTGATCAAACTGTCTGTAGTCATTTGGAATGGAAGGATACATAAATAGAGATTAGCATGTACAGATCACACTTCAGATGAATTGCAGAACATGACCGTCAAGTCCAAATTGGTCTTGTTTGCCCCTTGAAGACCACTTGGCATTAGATCCCATGGAATTCTTATCCTTTGATCTGTTATGAGTTGTCAGTCATTTGAAAATTAGTCATGAACTTTTAGGATAGGGTGTGAATTTTGAATAAAGTGCTTAACAATGTTGAAGTGCATCAGAGTTTTCTCGAGTCAAGGCACATCATTATGTTCTAAATTATGTACTAAAATCTGGATATCTTTTGATAAAGAAATGAGTGACATACACATACCTATCCATATAAATACACATTGTGTATTTTGGCCACTTAATTTGTCTCCTGTTTTGTTCCATGGAGTTCTCATCTGCTTTGTTATATGGAGCTTTCCTGTAATTCTTTCTTAATACCACAGCTATCTTTGACGACCTTTAACCCCAAAACAGTTATGTCTTTTGTTTATTTATTTATTTATTTTTAACTTAGGAACATCAACGTCATAATATATCTGAAGATACTTGGCAACAAGTCCTGGCTTTCAGCCGATGTGTAAATGAAGATCTTGAAGGTTATGATCCAAAAGGTAATCATGAAGTGTTATATTGTCATATTTGTTTCTTATTGTGGTATGATATCAGAACATCCTAAAGCATGATTAAACTCCTTTGGTTTATCTTCTAGGTGCTTGGCCTGTTCTTATTGATGACTTTGTCGAGCATATGTACAGGTTTGGCTTCCTTCTCCAATGGTGATTTGTATGTACAAGCTTTTTGTGATATGATGAATGTCACATAGTTGGAAAGTCCTTTAGTACCACTTTTAATGATTTATTTTTTAATGACGGTAGTTCAATTATCAACGCTACTTATATGGAATGGAGTAAAAAATACCTGTCTCAATGGTGGACTCTTGTCCACTTGTACAGAAACCGAGAGTCCACCTTGACTTTGCTTCTAGGCTCTGCTAAAAAATAATAGAGGTGTCATAAGGTAGGAAAATTCTGTGGCTTTCCTTGGTGCGCAGATTTTCTGAGATCTTTCATACCTTCTTTTCTTGCCTTGATTCCAATCTTGTTTTTCTTTTAAAGTCTTTATATATGCAAGTGGATAGCTTGTTGGGAGCATAGTTTTCAAAACCGTCCCAAACTGGACAATTCGTGGCATGTCGAACCGGATCTGTGGGGAATCGGGACGGTTCCGGCCGGATTTTCAAAAATAGCCCGAACCGGTTGGTTCGGAATGGTTTCGGCCTGAACCGCCCGGTTCGGTACGGTTCAGTCCGGTTCGGATTTCTTTTTTTTTTTTGTGCTGGAGGGTGAGATTTTTTTTGATTTTTTTTATTGTCGGTACAGCACGGTACCATACGACATGATACGGTATGATACCGTACCATACCAACCGGCATGGGGTCCGGTACCGGTATTTAAAACTTTGGTTGGGAGTGCCACGTATCTAGGACTTGAAGCAAGGGAATGAAATCTAGCTGACTTGTCTTGATATTTAATGGCTCAAAATACAAACCAATATCCATAGTAATAAACATCATTCAGATAGACACCTGTATGCCCTTGCAGAGCATGCAGACATGGGGTTTTTGCAATCTTAGCACCTTTACTATATTTTTTTCATGAAGGGAGCAGCATGACATCTGATTGCTTGAAGCAGGGGCAGATGATTGTGCATTCAGGTATTGCTTGTTAGAGTGGTAAAGTCCTAAGGTTTTTAATCATGGCGACATGGGCTGTGTCGAAGGATGCCTGATATTGAGAGGACTGACAATTTGGTTTATTGTCACCAATGTTCTAAAATCTGATGCATGAGGCCACATATGCATATGCAGTCCCCTAATGTCACTGCATTGGCTATGTGTACTTCCTAGCTGTGGTCATTATGTAGACCCAAAAAGCATCCACTTAGTGCTTTTGCTACACAGCCATATATGTGACTTAATTATCATGTTGTGACTGCATATACAGCCCGCTTAGCATTATGCGGCCAGGTATGTGCCCCACTCTTTTGTGGTCCTATGTGGGTGGAGTGTGTTTAAATTGATGATTAAGCCAGATATGGGTTTCTGTTATGTTAAAACTGTTGCTATTAGTATCAAGTAATGAGTAATAAGCAGTGCTAATTATCGTTGTCATTAATATTGATATTTTTATCCAGAAGAATATTAATAGTGATTATTGTTACTTTAACTGAAGTTAATATATTTTATTAATTTTATATAATTAAAAAAGAACTAACTGCCTATGCAGCCTCCTACTGCATGTGTGCTATGTGTCCCTTGACCACCTGCATACCGCAGCCTTTTAAAACACTGATTTCAGCCAAGGTAGAAAATTAGGAAAAATAGGGAATTACCAAGGTTTTTGACATCTAGGCTGATATGATAGGAACAAAGATTTCTGACATCTTGGTTATTTTAGTAAAAAAACATCAATTTAAGATTGTAAAAGGCAGATTAGGAATTGTTGGTTGAGATTTTGATATTATATAGGTCATTATATCAAGATATATCGCTTCGTATCAGCCAATATAATAAGGCTAAGATAGAGGTTATATGACAGAGGTGATTGCCCAATACCAATACAAACAAGTTTTTGGCTGAGATATCTGCCATGATTGAAGCCTTGAAAGGTTCCTGAAAAATCAAGATCACTGCTGGAACATTGGTACATAAAAACTTTACACTGATGAATTTGAGATTAGTTTATGTTTTACCTTTTTTTAGTACGGTGGACATACTCGAAGAGAGATTATAGAAGAGCATAAAATTTCATATGTTGAGATGGTCTAGCCGAGATTAAACAGGTACTTTTTTGGAATAGGGAGTTTCAAACCTTCTAGTGGGAGAAACTGTGAAATAAAAGATTTAAGATTCTCCAAGTTTTTTTTTTTTTTAAATAAGAATAAAGGCAAAAGTCATGACACTAGTTATTTAAAAGTAATTTTCTTTTTTTTTTGAAAATAGATATTTGTCATAGTAATTGCAGATCAATGTTAGAAAGAAACTGGTTGGCATGAGAGGTTATCTTTGCATGGTTGTTCTTCTCATTGGAGAATATATGATTCTCTCTACTCCTCTGCTTTAGCTGCTGCATTTTGTTCTTGGCCAGGATGTGCTCCTGGTCTTCAATAGTTTTCTCTAGCATTTGCATATATGGCTATTCTGAGGCAGCGAGATAACTGCCTGTCATGGTTTTTGAACTGTATTGCTGGTTTTCAGTCTTATCTCTTGTGAACGTCGCAAGCAACTGCATGCCTCTGGTTGCTTAACTGGAACTTTCTTTTTCTGGCAGCCTTGTTTACATAATGTTCTTTTCCAGATGCAGAATGAGTCAATCCAAAAATTGCAGCACTGAAGATTATATTTTTGGCTGTGCTGACATGGAAGAACAACCTAGTATATCTAACACTTTCAGTGGTAATATACTTTAATTTCTCTGGAACTCCAATAGTTTGAATTTAAAAACCCAAGTCTAGTCCCTAACTTGAGCCGTTTTTCACCATCATTGATTGCATTGCAGGATTGAATCTGCTCCCCGGATCAAAGAGGAAACCTCCTCTAGATGCTGATGAACATGATGAGGAAGAATCAAAGTTTTTAAACCCAACAAACTCTAATCATCTGATGAAGTCCAAGCGATTGAAGCAAACTTTTGTTGCCAGATCTTCAGAGTCGGACTTGGCTGTGAGAATGGTTGATGGTACAGCTGATTACCCTGCTGAAATGAATAAACGTTGCTCACTTGGCTGTCTGCAGACCTCAGCATGTGCGGTAGAGGATAGCCTCTCCAAAGGTTTTGAAGGATACCTTTCTGTTGAGTGCTGTTTCCAGTTTGGTCAGAAAAGCAGGGTTTCGTATACATAAATATGCCTCCAGGTTACAAACTAATGAAACGTTTGGTTTGAGCGCATCCTTCAATTATCTATGCATTCCCTCATTTTTCCCCATTGCCCCGATTTATTCTTTTGGCTTATATTTTTGACATTTGTTCATATGATGTACTTGAGTTAATTTTTGGTAAAGTTGTCGTGTCTGTACTTAATGTATCAATAAGTAAGACGTGATTAAATCTACCTGTTGTATGAGTTTGTTTTCCCTGTCGAATGGGTGAATACGTATCTAAATATTGCTGGAGTTGATGTTTACCAACTGATTCCACTGCATTATTTAGAAGCCTTTGTTGGATTCTGGCTTTGAGAATTTCTTGCTTGGTAACTCTCTAGTTGGTGTGGTCAACGGCATGGATCAAATTCTTTGGGTTTGCGGTTGGTGCCAAGGACCTGGGTTTGAATCTAGACCTCACCGTACTTAGGGCTGGGATTTCCCGTCCTACTTCTCTAAAGATGATAGTCTGTGGATGTGGTAATGTTTTGTGTTCAATGGAAGAGCAGCAATGTGAATTTGCTAGATTCACGACTCATTTTGCATAATTTTATGAACCAAAATCATAGAGATTTTTTTCAGATACAAAGAAGTTTTTTTTTTTTTTTTTTTTATATTTAAATAAAGTTCATAAGGTTTCTGTAGAATGAGTTTGATTATCACCATATTCCGGCAGGAGTATTTAAATAACTTCACAGTGAGATAATGAGTGCAGCCGCTTTCCTATATGGCGCTGCTATGAAAAACTATAGGCTGCCGCAAGCTGCATTGGACTGGCTGATCCGTTGTTGGTCTGCTAATGGTCCAGGCCCACCTCTAGGTCTGGGATTGGCTGAAGGTCAAGAAAGGGCCTTTTACGAGCCTCACTTACATCCGGGAGTAATACGCAGAGGTGCACCCGTGTAATCAGTGAGAATAAACCATCCTAATGGTTGTGTTCGTGAGACTTGATGGCAATTACTCCAGTGCTCATCCTGTTTGCTTTCATGGGTTCTCACGTGGGTTACTTTGTGCCTACGGTCCCATTGAAGTCTTTTCTTTTAAGTCTAGAGCTGACAACTAAAGCAGTGATCCCGGATGGCTGCTAGTCACAATCCTGCCTCGTCCGTGGTTTGATGAATCTTTCCAATACCCAAACAGTGGCTTCTGTAAATTTCTAAGTTTGAAGTCATTGACTAGATAATTAAGATAGAGAGACCTTATGTGAAGCTGCATTTTTTATGTTCTTTCTCTCCAAATTTATTCTCATCTGTTTCTCAATCAGTTGCTGAAGTATCGAAGCTATACTTTCCTTGTATCATTTTTATTGTAAGGAATCTGTTGTAATTGGGAAACATGTCGGTTTTAAAAAATAGCGAGTTGCTTCCGGCAGATATGACTGGTCGGGGCCTGTTTGGTATTGCTCTTGTTTTATGTTTTTGTTTTCAAGAATCGGAGAAGAGAAACGAACTAGATTGTATACGATGAAACCTCTTGGTAAATTTTTAAGACATTTTGGAAGCAAAGTTCTATTGAAAAAAGAGTGGAAACAAAAGGATAGCATAAGTTTTGCGGAAATGCGATCGTCGACATCAATCTCAACACGATATGTCACCAACTTGTGCAGAACAAAAACACAGAACCAACAACAATGCCAACAGGCCCTTCTTGATCTTGATATAGATAATTTAATGACCTCTTGTGATGGTTTTACCTCCATAGTCATCACTGTTTTAACAAGCATCGATGATCAGCCATCATAGAACATGGTGAATACACACTGGTTAACGGACAGCATTCAAGTTTCCTTTGAAGTTTGAAGACAATCCATGAAAATATAATTACTTCATACAACTGAGGAAAAGGAAGAATCCATTCATAAGCAAAGTCAATGCTTTTACAGAGCATGAAAGAATGGTGGGTATGTCTGTGAAAGTAAATGCTTCAAACAGATTTGAATGAGGGAAGGCTCTTCAAAATTTTGCCGATCGATCCGGTGGCAGTAGGCTATTATCTGACACCATGGTGTCACATATCAGCTCATTGCAGGCCTCTTAAGGCTCTGAAATAAACAAATATTCCACTTCAACATGTGTACCCTCTGAACAATCTTAAACCATGAAAGAATTGCCAAGTTACAGAATGTAATGAATATTGGTGTTTGGACTTGCTAGGAGTTGAAGATGAAGGTGCCAATATAACCAATGCCCATGACAACAAAAGCAATGGCTTGGAGGTAGATGTAGACATAGCAGTAGTTCTTTCCATAGGCAACATTATAGGATGCACAAAATAAGAGAAAGACAGCAAATCCAAGTTCTGACAAGTTGAACCTGAGAAACAGAACATAGCATACGTTGATATCAGTTTCATTTCTACAATTGTAGTAAGCTCTTCTGAGATAAAATTGTAGTTACCTGTCTCTAAACTTATTTGGGGACTTTACAGGCAAAGTGATATCAGGCTTCTCCATGAGAGCATCTCCTAGCTTCTTCGTTACAACCCATTCATTCACATTTGCTGTCTCCAATAAACCGATCAGGGCTGCTTTCATGCGATGCATGGACATGACATTCTCAAACAGAATCCAGAATGGCATTATATGGAGAGAGCTGTTACACAAAATCAGATACTAGATAATTCAAATTCTAGTTTCAACAAAAGAAAGAGGAGAGACTTTGGTCATTAGAATGAGATACTTCTTCGGCAACGAACCTAGGATTTCTGATGGCATTGAGAATGGTAATAGTTGTAGGGATATAAATCATCCCCCATATGGGAACACTGACTTCTGGAACCAAGACTGATATTGGAATCACCACACAGTAGAGAAAAAAGGTGACAATTGGGGCTATAATTCTCCGTACAAAGAAAAAGCTATAGATCACGTGGAATTTCTTACATAGGGATACTTCCTGCTCCACATAAAAGACACAAAAGACATGATTGTTAGGTAACATCTGTCCATATATGTTTTTAAAGCTTATGTTTTTGAAGAAGGTCTACCTTGCTCAATATAACATCCCATGCCATCTTTCTAAATAGGTTTGCAGCACCACATGTCCACCGATGCTGCTGGTGACAGTAAGCCTTATATGTACACGGCAGTTCACTTTTGACCTGCCATAAGAATGTGATGATGCTACTAAGTGATACCAAGTTACTTATTAGAGAAATTCTTTGAACACAGACAAAATCAATACCTTGATGTCACCAACATATAAAAATTTCCAACCCTTGAGACTTGCTCGAACAGCCAAGTCCATATCTTCCACAGTCGTTCGGTCCTTCCAACCTCCAGCTTCATTTATAGCCAATATTCGCCAGACACCAGCAGTCCCTATTAATATAAACAAGCAGTAATTCTTTGCTCGTCTGCCAAATTATATAACTTTTTTCATCACTTAGACATACTGATTACATGTCCTGATTTGTTTTCTTTCTGATCAAAGAAGTCAGTATTCAGCTCAAGTTATTCTCTTGATTGGATACAAATTCTGTTATGGCATCTTTAAAGGTGGCAAAAAATTGACTTGGTTTGAAAAGGCTGACCTGATCCTACCATATTTGAGTCAGTTTTGGGTCAAGGGTTTTTTAGTTAGGTCCAGGCATTGGTTAATTTTTATGACCTGAAATTCTAATGGGCCAGATATGGATCAAGCTTTGACCCAACTCAGGTTATAAAGGTAGAGTTCAATTTAGGTTGAAAATATTTATGTTGGTTTGAGTCAATGAACTTGGATAAGAAATTTTGGGTGACTGGCCTTTTTCTTGATACAGCTGATAAGAACTGTAAATATTGGATTTGGTAAGCTAATTTAGATTGTTGGAGATTGAGCCTTGCAAAATAGATTAGGTTGGAGTCAAATGGGTGACCAGAGATATTGGGTCGGGTCGGGTAAGGGTCAAGGTCTTGAATGTTGTTTATGCTTACTTGACCAGACCCAACCGAACCCATTGCCGCCCCTAGCCATTTCATTAGGAAGGTAAAAAGTTCTTGATTTGATCTTTCAGCAAATGTTATCCGATTGATGACTTTTCTCCTGCTAAACAATTGAACTGGCTCTAAGATTAGTTGCTGGTTACCGTTGAAACCGAAGAAGGAATGGGTAGATGAGCCTGCTTCTTGTTCTACTTTGAAGTGATAATCTAGGGACATCTTCTGTATCCTTGTCATCAGGCACTGGTCGTAATTCACTGCAAAATTGCGCGGCAAATGCCACGTCAATAATGTCCTGTCAATTGAGAAATGGATATCAGAGCAAGTAAAGCTATTGTCTTTGGTATTAATTTTCTTCTCATGTGATTCCATATTTAAAATTAAATATCTGAAAAAGTGAAAATATGTTTAAACTCTCAAGACGCCTGGTTTGCATAGTCTAGTGCTTATGCCAGAAAACTAGCGAGGGGTGAATGACATACATATATCTATGCAGTTTTATGAAATCACCGAATAACACTGGGAACATGGGATGGTGTATGGTAGTTATAAACTGGCTACTAGCTTCGCTTTTCCAGTCTGAAAGCTCAGAAATTTGGAGACTTATGAGCTTAATGGGAACATAATGGAGTTACAGCGATTTCTGGTGGAAGGGTGGTATATTTGGTGTGATGCACCTAGATTGAGTACATAAGAAGAAGGCTAGCAATAGCACCAAGGAAGGATAGTCTGAACAAGTACAATAAAGGCCAACTTCAGGAAGAGACTAGGTCTCAAACCAAGGTCAAGCTGATTGGAAATAAGGAGGATAAGGTTCGATAAAAGTTAGTGGGAGTTTTGTTATGTGATGTGAAGACATGATTTGGCCAATTGTCATGAAGACCAATGTAAATCAATTTTGCAAATTCATACAACAAGTTTAGTCAATTGTGTTTATGTTCAGGATTGTCTTTGATCATCTGGAGCTTTCTTTTCTTGCTTAACCTGCAATCACCTATATGAATAAATTTTCTTTCCAAGAAAAGGGACATATTCAGTCAATTTTCATTTAATTTTCTTATTTGTTACATGACCTTTCTAAATGAGCCATCCATTGTATTCTTTATCAGCCTATTCACAAGTTTCAATTTTTTTAATGATGGAAAATCAGTCTATTTAAGGTTTGTGATATGAATCTAAGGATGGAGATCATTAATTCTTTTTTGGAGAGACCTCTAACGAAAATTTTTAGT
Organism: Elaeis guineensis; assembly: GCF_000442705.2. Taxonomy (NCBI): domain Eukaryota; kingdom Viridiplantae; phylum Streptophyta; class Magnoliopsida; order Arecales; family Arecaceae; genus Elaeis; species Elaeis guineensis. Next base: position 95,058,752 of record NC_025995.2, read on the forward strand.
AATATTTTCATGTATCACCAGCATAGATTAGACTAAATGACATGGTTCATGAATTCTTACTTGTCTTTGCATTACAAAAACCGTTGGTGCAAGGTAAGGTCAAATTACTTGTACTATTCTAGACAAGATCGCTATGTCCCAATCAATACTTTGATCAGACTATCATCTACTTGAAGTAAATTTATCAAGTGAAATGCATGTAGAGGGCATTTAAGATGCAGCTACTAGCTACCATGGGCATAGAGGGCATCATACTCTTTGACAAGTATATTTTAACAGTGATGTCTAATTCCCGCATAAATAATAAACATTGAAATTCTGGTTGTCTCTTCCTCATAATTTTCCATGAATTTGTCAAGCCTGTAATGCCTATTTCCACAGGCATGATTCAACTATCCTAGAACTTATATTACCCTAGATTTTTTTTCATTCTATTGCAAGTTGGCCTTGCGTTAAACTTCTCAGTTCCAGTTACGATCTATTGTCTTGATTCTGCAATTTATCTGGTACTAAATTCAAGGAGGAATTTATAAAATGGCTTCTGAAAATTTTGAACGAACATATGTCATCTTCTTGTAATTAGCATCGTTAATGAAGATTGCTGGTGATTTTCAGAGTGGAGAATGCTTCAATTCTTTGTGAGGACAGAGGGCCTTTGACAAACTGACGTTAAATATATCTCAACAAGTGAATTTAAGTTATTCAATAAATTTTTGAACTTGTTGCAGCCTTCCTAACTACAACACATTTTGGAAATCAAATGACTTGGTGCATACCACAGGTTGAATTTAATACCAATTGAGAGTGCATTTGGTTTCGAATTGCATACAAGTAACTTCAGGATAATTATGATTTAGATCTTGACTTATGTAGCTGGGATCCATAGTCTGAAGTTCAAATTGCTTCACTATTTACATCTATAATTCATAAAAAAATTATATAAATGGACCATGATAAATAACTACTAAGACTAGCACTATAGCTTATGTTGGAAAGAGGAAATATGCTTACCAAAGTCCCACCGTGCTTGAACTAGAGCAATGTTTGAATTATACATGAGGAAAGGGATTGTTCTCATAAGAAAATCAGATTGTGGCTGGAAATCAGCATCAAATATGGCAACAAAGTCACATTGTTGGACATAGCTTTGCTCCATTCCTTTTTTCAGGGCTCCTGCTTTGTACCCCTTCCTGGTCTCCCGAACTACATATTTTATATTCATGCCTTTGCTTGCCCAAATCTTGCACTCAAGTGCCACCAAATCCTGTAGCAAGGAAACATTACCATGACAAATGGAACATATTAGAATTCGCTAGGGGAATCAATCCTTCTGAAATAGAACAAATTGCTATGCTTCCCTTCTATCGGATATAGTTAGATTAGATTCAGATGAAGGAATCATGTATTCTTTTTGGAACACCTCTAACACCATGTTGCTTGTATGTGTTTGTCCATGAATTTTAAATACATCTGATTGAAACCGAAGAACCAAATAAAATCTATTTTGACCAGTTTTTACATAGAAATAACATTTAAATATTCAATTTGAACCAAATGATGTCCCGTAAAAGGATTTAAGGGCTTCTTGCACGAATTGCAGACCATAGGAATCATGTTTGGTAGTGTGATCTTAAGAGAACGAAGATTAATACATTTGAATGGGAAACTACTATTTATCAAAATTTTTTATCTGCAACTCACAGTTTTCAGAAAATAAAGGCCTGGTTGCATAATCTAGTAAGTGTTTGTCTAGGTGTTGAAGAGTTTGTGTCATTTTAGTTTTTTTCCACAACCAAATCTATGTCGATGCATTATGATTGTATCCATCAGCAAAATTTCCTTGAGTGTTCTCTTCCAAGCTAGCACCCACAGAGTGCAAGACCTGATATGCTACCTTAAAAGACGTCAAATGACCAGATCATCTAGACTGTTGGTTCTAGTAAGAAACTGTTTGGGACATGGCTCTCTAGTTTATTCTATTATTGATCATATTTTGTTACAAGAGAAGTTCATACAATGCTGGAGCATTAACATCATGAAACATAGAATGAAACCCACAGCAGTTGTTCGACATTATCGTGATCGAGATTTAGAATGTGATACATAGTTGCGCATTCATGAACATATCACATAAAGTTATTTGAAGAATATGATGGGCTGAACTATGTCTTCAAAAGGAAAATCAGCATTTTAGATGGTTCATGCAGACTATGCTGCAGTTCCATTTTTTTAAGAAAAAGGAAAAAAAATTGTGGAGCTTTTCTACTTTAGGTTATGTATTTAACATAGGTAGCCATTTAGTTTTCTTAGGACTGCCGTAGCAGCAATGTAAAAATATTGCAGACAAAGTTGTCATCAATGGAAAAATAATGGAGCCAAGTGAATCTAATCCTGCCCTCACCTGATTTCGACAAGGCTTCCTACCCTCCTGGTTCTCAAAAACAAGTGAATCTAATCACTTCACCGAGATCTGTTCCCCTCCAAAAGAGAACCACCAAAATCTTACTATTTTGCACCTACTCTTCAACCTCACCACCATGCGTTTTTCAAATGGCAATATGTTATTAATTATTGACCTACACTCGAAAAGGACAATTATTCAACTATAGAAGAGTGTCCTGATCTCAGCTTAACCTCAGGTTGATGCATTATTTATACATGGACAAGTGGCTTGTCTGATTGCTATATCCTAAAGGGCTGGAACATGGGTTGATGCATAATCTATGTAACAAGTGTTATCGTCATAACCATACTCTAGAGTGGTACCTTATTTTAGTCCAACGGACAGTTTTTTTAATCACAACAGAGAACAAAGGAAGATCCACTTGACATCGCAGAATATGCCATCTGTAGTTGAGTAGTCAGATTTGGATTACAAAATAAAACTATCTCAGTGAAATTTTCAAGAGAAAGAATCTCCATCTTATTGACTTTCTCCTCTGGCTCACAACTTTGTAGTAGCCCAGGCTGTCAAGAAACAATATGATAACCTTTCCTCTTAGCTTAAAGGAGTAGATGACAGTGAAACAAAGAAAGGAATCACATCTGCTTCACCATATACATCTGCTTCAGCTTTCCCATTGGCAGTCCTTATCTGCTCAGAATAGCAGCTGGAATATTCTTATATTACCAACGAATGCTAATATATATATATTAGTACTATTGGGACCCAACATGGCCATCCATCCTCATCTGACCGCTGTGATGCAGGCCTAACATGACAAGAAGCATCAGATTTCCTGTTTGGCCAGCATCATCATAAAAATCTTGTGAAAAGCAACCACAAGGTGGAGCCCACACCAAGACCATGTCCTCATTTTCTGCCTCAAAAATCATTAAAAAAAAAAAAAAAAAAACCATTTGGCTACAACGGAAAATATTTTCCAATATGAGGGGTAAAAGCAGCACTGTTTGCGTGTACTCTGCGTACATATGCCTTTCTATATACTGTTCATGAGTTTATCAATATACGAATGCATTCTAGCTTAATGCTTTCATGTGATAAAGATTTGACGCAAGTTACCTTAATTACCGGATCGGTTGAGTCGTCCAAAACTTGGATTATGATCCTGTCCGTTGGCCAGGTAAGTCCACATGCTGCTCCAATGGACAGTTTGTATACCTGGACATAACAAGCCATCAAAGCTAATTAAGTAGAGTACCACACGAAATAAAATAAAAGATAGAAGACAAAGGACCATCTACCTCTCTCTCATTGTACATGGGAATCTGGACAAGGACCATGGGATAAGCCTGGCTCCCCATCTCCACATCCCCTGTTATGGGCTCCCATTTGTAGCGCTTCTCCGGCTTCCGGCGTAGAAGCTTGACCCCAAGGCTCACCGCACTCATGTGCACCGCCTCCATCACCAGCATCACCGACATGATCATCGACAACACCACAGCGGCTCTCAGCATCGGCACCATCACCTTCAGACGCACCTCCCTCCAGATTAAGCTCACTTGGTCGGGAAACGAGTCTTCGGTGTAGCGATGGAGGAACTCCAGATATTGGGTGACAGATTGCTGAAGAGAGTGCGATACATTGGCTACAATGGAAGTAATTTGGAGACAATAGATAGGATGAGCCATTAATCCAGGATTCCTTTAATATCATACTATACACAAAAAATATAAATGGAAACTTACATGAATCGATGCCTCTGGAGAGGAGGATGGAATGGTGGTGGAGCCAAGTGTTGAGTTTGAGAAGGGCGGGTCCTTGCGGGGTGGCGGCTGTGGAGGCGAAGGCAGTGGTGGCTAAAGCCACCAGTAGTAGGGCTCTCATTGCCGTGATCTCCATGTCTTGGTTTGGTCTGCCCCTCTTTTGGGCTTCTTCCTCCGAGTCTTCTTATTTTTCTCAATGGCAACGTGGCATGTGACGGTGGGAAGCTCCTTGGAACACGTTCCCGGCCCCTTTTTTATTTCACTCCCCTCGCTTTGTCCGGTCGCAGACTTGCCGCGGCGAAGGCATGTGGGCCATGAGCGGATCTCCTGATAAGTCATTTCCAGGGGACTTCTTGGCCAACCAATAAGAACTTGACACATTGCCAACGTTTGGATTTTTTTAATGGATTGTTTACGTGTCAAGAGATGAATGGCTTGGTTGACGTAAGGGACGACCCATCCTGTTTCTTTTTGATATCATATAAATCGATGTGGTTGGTTTGGTTCCTGTGGGTTGGAGGATGGCTGGTATCTGTCACCGTAACGGTCCATTCACGATCCATTTTTGGTAATTATATTAAGAAATTATATAAAAGAACTGCCGTCTCATGGATGGGGGCCTATCATGAGAAATTAAAATTATCGACATTGGATGTCACCGCACGCCGTAAATGACAAAGGGAGCGTGGGGTTGGTCAATGCATCATACATATGTGAGATCTGATTTAGATTTTTGTTCTCTTTTCCTTTTCAATATGATTCAAGGGCGTTATTGTCATGGACAGCATCAATCATAACTTTCGGTAGAGGACCCGATGAAGTTTGCAAGCCCGAAAATTATGCTGAAACTAGCTTATAATCCCACATGGGATGCAATTTTTTTATATAAAATTAGTCTAAATTTTTAAAAAATTTTATTGAATATGAAAATAAAATTGATGGTGCGAAATAATGTTCACCATATTAGTATATTATTCTTAATCAACGTTATATAGTATCATAATATATTTATCCATAACCTTATCAAATTTGATAAGTTCAAAATTTTTTTCAATCTAATATTAATATTTTTATATTTTAATTTCTAAACTATTAATGTTGGTTTTAATTTTTTTTTTAAATTATGATATTTGATCCTAATAAGTAACAGTAAATAATAATACTTTGCTAAAAGCATGTATATATATATATATATATATATATATATATATATATATATATATATATATATATATATATATATATATATATATATATATATATATATATATATATATATATATATATATATATATATGCTTCCTTGAACTTTTCTCCATCCAAATAAATTTTTACATGCAATTAAATAGTATGTACATATATAGCAAATATATATATATATATATATATAAGCTAGTCTTACTTTCCTTCCCATTCTATATTTCCTTATATAGAGCTAATAAATAAGAGATGCATCTAGCCACACTACATCATTAAACCAAAAGAAAAATTACCATAAAAATAAATATTTACTTTTTTTCATGAAACTATAGCTGCAAAAAGATTACATTAATGGAATAATATTTAACCTAGCATTACTTTTCTTTATATTCTATAATCCTATATATGGAGCTAATAAATGAGAGGTGGAGCACATCTAGTCATGCTATCTTAGGAAACTAAAAGAAAAACTACCATGAGAATAGGCACTTATTTTTTTTGACAATAATTGCCAATATAGATGGTGAAAATATAGCCTATAGAGATGGCCAAAGGAGAGCTTGTCAGTATAAGACCTCTATTTTAATATAGATATATATTAGATATTCACCATATTAGCATATTATTTTTAATTATTATTATAAAATATTATAATATATTTATCCATAGTCTCATCAAATTTGATAAGTTCAAAATCTTTTTCAGTTCAATATTGATATTTTTTATTCTGATTTCTAACCTATTAATTGTAGGGTTTCAGGGTGGACATGCACAGCGAAAGCATAATGGATTTCAAAATTTAAATTAAGAAATCTTAAATATAAAATCTTTAAACCAGCATCTCCTTGATGATTAACAATCATATGTAACATAAATTCAAAATTAAATTCAAGCTATAGAAGAATACCTACAGCGCTTAATCCAAATTCTGACAGAACCTCCACCAGACGCCCAATTGTTTACCCTCTAACAGTGATCCACACAGGGCTATGATCAGGACACCAACTCTTTGAGATGATTTTTTCTCGAAAATTCTCACTCTGAGAATTTTTTTGGACACCAGGACCTCAAGACCCTCTTCCTCTTCTCCTAGCCTTCCTATCCCTATCTTTCTTCTCTCCTTGTCTTTTTTAATTCTCTTCATAGACTTTTGTCCTAAAATTGGACTTGTCCTTATTGTTTTGGACTTGTCCTAACAAGAGAAGGAAGGAACTAATTAGACAATAGGGAGAGGATGTTAGAAACAAAGGAGGAATTGAAAATCTGAATGAATTCAATCCCCCGACGCACCCCCCTTAAATACTTAGCGACGGGTTGCCTTCGGGAATTATTCGCACCCCTTCCACGCACTATCTCGCATCCATCAGAAAATCTCATACCTCCTGATGAGTTCTCATACCCATCTGAAAGATTTTGACACATGACAATCATCAAAAAAAAATTCAAGAGATGCTTCGCGTAGAAAGACTCTTTGAAATATTTTTTCTGATGATTCTCCGATGCGTCGTGCAGCTTTCCATGGCATAATTTTTCTCCACTATCCATCAGTGTAATTTTATGCATCCAATAGTCAAAAATGAAGGTGCTAACATCAGAATGGTGTGAAAAAAATCTTAGATTAAGAAGTGGTGTGACAAATGGGTTGGAGTCCTTCATAAGTTGGACTCTTGGTCAGGCACATGGATCAGACTGACAGGATTTCCAACTTCGATGAATTTTCACATTTAAACCAGAAGGAATTTTAATTTCAATTTTTTTTTTTACTCACAATTAAGTTATGAATCATCCAAAAATTTATTTCATCATGGAACATTGGATAAGCTCGAGGATGAGGCATCCCATCTCATGGGATGTGAAAGCAGTTTCTGCACACAAAAACTGCACCCACGCATAAAAAAAATTCTTGACTCATAGAGACTTAGTTTTCTGGCTCCAAATTTTTGGTACATATAGCTAAAAACCAACCCAACTCAAATCCAAAATTGATTTAAATTAATTTAGCCTTAATTAGCCCAATCTGGAATCAATTTCGAACCTGATTCGAAACAGGGAGCTAGTTTTTGCAACATGTGCTAGCATAAATATGATTTAATCCAATTAGATCCCTAATCAATTTTCTTTATTTGTAACTCATTGAGTTCCATATCTAGCCAGCAATAGGTCCAAGTGCAAGTCAATTTGATTTGATTAAAATTTAATCTAACTGATCTAGATCTAATCAAACTAATCCGATTTCAACAATTAGAACTCTTTCTAATTGATAATTGAATTAAACTCTTTAATTCGATCAAACCCACAAGATAAGATTGACATATAGCAATGTATCATATCTATCTGAAAGATATAAAATTTTTAAAAAAATATCAAAAATATCCTTCAGTGGAAAGTTACCGTGCAATTTGATCATGCGATCTCCCTGCACCCTGAATATGACTCCAGATATGGAATGATATCAAATCCAATATCATACTCATATTTCTCTCAATCTTATATGATGATTCAATTAATAAAATATTAAAAAAAATTTCTAATTTTTATTCTACTTTGATCAAAAGCTTCCTGAATCATCAATCGATCAGAGCAAGAAGGATGCGATCTCTTCTTACCAGGAGTGATCGATTCCATGTTGACCTACTCACAACTTCCATACACATTCTACCATATCCAAAACATCCAGTACATGACTAAGTCATGAATGAGTATGAACCAAAAAATATAGATTTATGTATACAAGGTTCTATGGTAGTCTCAGGTCAAAGGATTATATGCACAACTCCCATTATAAGAAAACATCTTTTGATGGATAAGTGAATTTCCTAAGATGTTTCTTAAGTCGGATCAATTCAGTGAACTCATTCTCTAATGAGTACCCACTTCTTTATATTAGTGTCTCACACAAGTGGCATATGAGATCGACCATCCTCTCCATCGAGCATACATAGGAAGTGCTAGTCTATCCGGAATATTGATCTCCTTCTCAATACTCCTATGATTAGAATATTCTAAATCAAGATTTTTAGAATTTTAGATCTCATAGGTATGATCTCATCATAACCCTAAACCCATTATCCTGATTTATGAAGTTCATCATAATCATTACAAAAGTAAGATGCAGCATATGATGAAAAATACCTTTTATTATTTAAAGAGTCGATATATGAGTCTGAAAGATTATAAGAAAAATCCATCAAAATATAAATTTCGATTGGCTTGTAGGGCATATTCTTTTCAATCTCCTACTTGCACTAAAGCTAATCGCCCTTATATTTTATCCCCATACAATCGAGATGGCGATTGAACCGCTGTTGTGGTAGAGCCTTAGTGAATGGGTCTGCTATATTATTCTTTATTTCTCCTCATTCAATGATAATATCTTGTCTTTCGATTATTTCATGAACGAGATAGACGTGTCTTAGAATGTACTTGAATTTATGATGAGACTTTGGTTCCTTTGTTTGAGCAATTGCTCCAGTATTATCACAGTAAAGTGGTACTGAATTCTTAATCTCAGGAACGACATCCAATTCAGTGATGAACTTCTTCATCCAGACAGCTTTCTTGGTGGCTCCACTTGCAGCTATATATTCTGTTTCAGTGGTTGAGTCAGCTACAGTCTGCTGTTTGAAACTTTTTTAACTAACAACTCCACCATTAAGAGTAAAGACATATCCTGAAGTGGACTTGCTATCATCAGGCTCTGATTGGAAACTAGATTCAGAATAACCTTCTAGTTTTAGATCAAATCCTACATATATTAGAAAAATATTTTTAGTCCTTCTCAGGTACTTAAGAATATTTTTCACTGCTTTTCAATGATCTTCTCCTGGATCAGCCTGAAATCTACTAACTATGCCTAAGACATAGGCAACATCATGCCTAGTACATAGCATAGCATACATGATCGATCCTACTGTCGAAGCATAGGGAGTAGAACTCATTCTATTTCTCTCTTTCGGTATTTTAGGAGACATCCTTTTAGAGAGATGTATGCCTTGACTCATGGATAAGTAACCTCTTTTACTCCTATTCATGCTAAACCTCTTTAGCACTAAGTCTATGTACCTATATTGGGACAAACCTAATATCCTCTTAGATATATCTCTATAGATATTTATACCTAGTATATAGGATGCTTCACCTAAATTCTTCATGAAAAACTTACTTGATAGCCATGTCTTGACCGATTGTAACAATGGGATATCATTTTCAATAAGAAGAATGTCATCCACATATAAAACTAAGAAGACAATGGCACTCCTACTAGTCTTCTTGTACACATAAAGTTCATCCATATTTTTAATAAAGCCAAATTCTTTGACTGTAACATCAAATCGGATGTTCCAACTCTTCGAGGCCTACTTTAATCTATAAATAGATTTCTTAAGCTTGCATACTTGATTTGCTCTCCCTTTTGAGACAAATCCTTCTGGCTGAGACATGTAAACCTCTTCCTCAAGATAACCATTAAGAAAAACGATCTTCACATCCATTTGTCAAATCTCATAATCATGGTATGCTGCTATTGCAAGCATAATCCGTATAGATTTGAGCATGACAATAGGTGAAAATATTTTATCATAATCAATATCCTATTTTTGTCTGAAACTTTTAGCTACCAATCTAGCTTTATAAGTTTCAACTTGGCCATCTGCTCCAATCTTTTTCTTATAGACCTATTTGCATCCAATAAGAGTTACACCCTCTAGTGCATCAACCAAAGTCCATACTTGGTTGGAGTACATGGAGTCCATTTCGGATTTCATAGCCTCTAGCCATTTGTCTGAGTCCCTACTCATGATAGCTTCCATATATGTCAAAGGTTCATCATTCTCAATAATGTGGGCTTCATTATTCTCAATAATGAACCCATACCGTATTGGTACATTCCGCACTCTATCCGACCTTCGAAGAGAAGGTGTATTTTGTGGTTGTACTTTATTAATGGATATTTTTGGTTGAGGACCATCTTGTGCTTACATTTGTAGGTCTTGAACTTCTCCAAGTTTAATTTTCTTTCCACAGCCTCTTTCGAGGATAAACTCTTTTTTCATAAAAGTGGCATATTTATTGACAAACACCTTATGTTCAGTAGGATGGTAAAAGAGATATCCTATACTCTTTTTAAGATAGCCTACAAACAAGCATTTATCTATCCTAGCACTCAGCTTATGTACAAAATTTCTTTTAACATAAGTTGGACAGCCCCATATCTTAAGATACTTAAGATTAGGCTTCTTTCCTCTCCATATCTCATATAGAGTGCTTGGCACAGATTTGAAGGTACTATATTCAGAATATAGACAGCAGTTTCTAGGGCATATCTCCAGAAGAAAATAGGCAAATCTGTAAGGCACATCATGGACCGCACCATATCTAATAAAGTATGATTCTTCTTCTCTACAACATCATTTAGCTGTGGTATATAGGGAGGGGCCCATTTTGAGAGAATTTTATTTTCTTTAAGATGATCTAGAAACTCATTTGATAAGTATTCTCCTCCTCGATCAGATCGAAAGATTTTAATATTTTTTTCAGTTTATTTCTCGATCATACTTTAATACTCTTTAAATTTATCAAAAACTTCGGATTTGTGTTTCATAAGATACACATATCCAAACCTAGATAAATCATCAGTGAACATTATAAAATAAGAGTATCCTCCTCTGACTTCTGTTGTCATAGGACCACATACATCAGTATATACAAGTCCTAATAACTCACTTATCCTTTCTCCATATCCACTAAATAGAGTCTTAGTCATTTATCTCATAAGATAAGATTCATAAGTACCTAATGATTCATAATCATAAGGATCAAAAAACTCTTCTTTATATAACTTGTTAATCCTTATCTCACTTATATGACCAAGTCGACAATGCCAAAGTAAAGTATTATTCAACTCTTCTCTCTTTCACTTTTTACTTTCATCAATACGAAAAATATTATCATTAAATAGAATCAGAAGATCATTATTAATAACGCTATGACAAAAAATTTTATTAGAAAAAAAAATTGAGCAACTATTGCTCTTTCCATTTATTTCATAACTTCATTGCAAAAGCAACGGTACAGAAATAATATTTCTAATGATCTTAGGCATATAATAACAGTTTTCTAGCTTTAAGATCTTTTTAGAAGGTAACTTTAACATATATGTCCCCACAGCCTCGGCTTGGATGGACTCTCTTCCAGCACTGTAGAGCTCGAAATCATCCTTCTTCAGTACTCTAATGCTCTGTAGCCCCTGCAACGAGTTGCAGATATAAGAACCGCAGGCGGTATCCAATACCCAAGAGTCTGAATTGGAAGAACTTAATGACAAAATTATATATATCTCATACATACTTTTTGATGCGTCGCTTGCCCCAGCCTTTACAGTTGCAAGAAATAACTTACAATTTTTTTTTTCAGTATCCTGTCTTGCCATAGTGAAAGTAGGTACCCTATCCTGAGACTTTCTTCCCTTTCTTCTTCATTTTGCCACCCTTAGGATCAGTGCTTTCTTTGAACCCTTAAAATCTGACTTCTTCTTAGAGGTTTTATCCACAAGAAGAAGTGGAGCCTTTTCTTTCTTAATATAACTCTCAGCGGTCTTAAGCATATTCAACAGCTCAGGTAAAGAGGTATTCAGTTAGTTCATGTGATAGTTCACGACAAACTGAGCGAATGACTCGAAGAGAGATTGCAGGATCAAATCCTGGCTTAATTCTCTATCCATCACAAAACATAGTTGACCCAATCTAGTAATCAGATCATTGACCTTCAGGACATGGTCTTGTACGGATGATCTCTCAGTCATTCTAGTATGGAATAACCGTTTAGATATCTCATATCTAGCAGTCCTACTCTATTCTCCATACAACTCTTTAAGATTGAGTATGGATTGAGTATCCATACTCTCATGCTGCCTCTGCAACTCATTACTCATAGAGGCCAGTATGATGCACTTAACAGTCAAACTGTTATTCTTTCACATCCTGTATGTGGATACCTCCTCTGTGGCATCATCCCCAACCTTTTGTAGTTCGGAGATGTCAAGAATATAGGAGAACTTCTCCTGAGTGAGTACGATCTTTAAATTCTTCAATCAGTCCACATAATTGAGATCGGTCAACTTGTTGGAATCTAAAATTTCTCGCAATGATAGTGAAGATGTCATTTATAGAATTTAAGAATATTATATAAGCAAACAATTCATGTTGACTCATACAATTAAATAAGATATTTAGATTTAATTGTGCCTTCCACTATTTTATCGAATATCATAACCCTCTACTATGATGAACGAGACTTTTTTCATATTTATCTTAGTGGGATTGAGACCCTAATTCTTCATAATGATCTTGTGTTAACACAACAAATCCTTATGAGTTCATAGGTAGAAAACTCTTTCCAATTGCATCTCATGCAATTCTCAATAATATATCTTGGCCTCTAAGATATTATTAGCTTTGTGTTAACACAACAAGCTATAATATTTTAGTTAAGTTAGACCCTTCATTTCAATACAGTCAAATTCTAATATAACTGTCCTTGTGTTAACATAACAAAGCAGTACATTCAAAATTACCGTAAGCATCTTCTATGCACCAAGATTATGTTATATCAATCTTTGTGACAAGCTTTGTGTTAACACAACAAACTAGCCATAATTCATGATGTAACATTGACCTACCATGAAGGAAGGCTCTTAGAAGTATTTCAACATTAGAGTTTTTCAATATCAAGATCACTTAATCAAATTGGCTAAGTAAGGTGGGGTCCCCCCGTTGCTTTCTTTAGATACCAATAAATTGGGCAGGTCAGACAACGAAACCAATTAAAGAACCACCTATAGCACTTTTCTAGACATCAATTGATCAATTGATCAAGAATTGGTTAACCCATAGTTGCATATCACTGCCACTTAATATAATTTTTAATGAGAGCTTTTTTTTTGGTCTCATGCATATTCTAACTATATAATGTCAATTTATGTATCAGCAGTAAAATATTCTATATGTGCAAGTGTAACATATGAACATTCATCATCCTAGGATAACTTTCCAGCATAACCCCATTATGCTAGGACAACCTTATGTCAGGATGATGAAGTGATGAATCATATATGCATCATTTCATATTATCATATAAAAGCATAGTAGAAGACATAAATTATTTTATAGTATAAATCATACTATGCATCACATAAACATTATGTATATATGATTGAACCAAACAAGGCCGGCTCTGATACCACTGTAGGATTTCAGGATGGGCATGCACAGTGAAAGCATAATGGATTTCAAAATTTAAATTAAAAAATTTTAAATATAAAATCTTTAAACCAGAATCTTCTTGATGATTAATAATTATATATAACATAAATTTAAAATTAAATTCAAGCTATAGAAGAATACCTGTAGCGCTTAATCCAAATTCTGACAGAACCTCCACCTGGCGTCCAATTGTTCGCCCTCCAACGGTGATCCACACAGGAATATGATCAGGACACCAACTCTTTGAGATAATTTCTCCTTCAAAATTCTCACTCTAAGAATTTTTTTAGACACCAGGACCTCAAGACCCTCTTCCTCTTCTTCTAGCCTTCCTATCCCTACTTTTCTTCTCTCCTTGTCTTCCTTAATTCTCTTCCTAGATTTCTATCCTAAAATCAGACATGTGCTTACTATTTTGGACTTGTCCTAACAAGAGAAGGAAAGGACTAATTGGATAATAGGGAGAGGATGTTAGAAAGAAAGGAGGAATTGAAAATCTGAATGAATCTAATCCCCCGGTGCACCCCCCTTAAATACTTAGCGACGGGTTGCCTTCGGGAATTATTCGCGTCCCTTCCACGTGCCATCTCGCATCTATCAAAAAATCTCACACCTCCTGATGAATTCTCATGCCTATCTAAAAGATTTTGACATATGGCAATCATCAAAAAAAAATCCAAGAGAAGCTTCACACAGAAAGACTCTTCGAAATATTTTTCTCGATGATTCTCCGATGCGTCGCACGGCTTCCCATGGCATAATTTTTCTCCACCATCCATCAGTATAATTTTGTCCATCCAATGGCCAAAAATGAAGGTGCTAACATCAAAATGGTGTGAAAAAAATCTTAGATTAAGAAGTAGCATGACAAATGGGTTGGAGTCCTTCACAAGTTGGACTCTTGGTCAAGTGCATGGATCAGACTGACAGGATTTTCAACTTCGATAAATTTTCACATTTAATCTAGAAAGAATTTTAACTTCAAAAAAAAATTTTATGCTCAAAATTAAGTTAAAAATTACTCAAAATTTTATTTCATCATGGAATATTGGATAAGCTCAAGGATGAGGCATCCCATGTCATGGGATGTGAAAGCTATTTCTATACACAAAAACTTCACCCATGCACAAGAAAAATTCTTGACTCATAGAGATTTGATTTTTTGGCTCCAAATTTTTGGTACATATAGCTAAAGTTGACCCAACTCAAATCCAAAATTGATTTGAATTAATTTGATCTTAATTAGCCCAATCTGAAATCAATTTCAAACCCGATTCGAAACAGGGAGCTAGTTTTTGCAATATGTGCTAGCATGTCAATTTTGTAAATATGATCTAATCTAATTAGACCCCTGATCAATTTTCTTTGTGTGTGACCCATTGAGTTCCACATCTAGATAGCAATGGATCCGAGTGCAAATTGATTTGATTTGATTAAAATTTAATCTAACCGATCTAGTGTTGGGAAATATGTCCCAAAAAGCCAATCGTCAAGCTGTTGACGGTTGAGCAACCAAGTATTGTAATTGATTTGTTAATAAATAAAATATATTTGGCATCTTCATCATAAACTTTCATCTTCTAATGAACTCCGTTGTTATGATGAAGTCCTTAGGACTATTTAAGTTCGATAAAGAGAGGATTTATCGATTAGTCCTTAAAACTGTTCACGACCAAATGATAGGCTGTTAATAAGGACGACAGCTTCTATCGAGCATAGGTCGCTGTAGGCCATATGGGTTGGTTGTCCTCTTAACCAAGGAGTGTGGAGACACTGGTATAGCATACAAGTGAGATGTAAGGGTACATCATCATTGAACGTGACCAACTCCAGAGTATTTTGCTGTCAAGAATGTCTCTGATGGGATATAGGTATAAGTGTCCCTTAGACTTGAGATCGTCTCAGTGACTTGCAAGCAACTCACTGTGCTTTGGTACTGGACTAACTGAATTTCTAATTCAGGGACCGAAGGCTTCTGGGCACAGTCAAGTACTTGCGAAGTCAGAGTGTGATTGAGATGGGATTGACCACTCCAAGAGTTGGAGAAAAATGAGTTGCTGTATTTCAATTTAGCAAAAACTTAGCCAGGATAATCCATTAGATGGATTTGATATTTTGAAATACAATGTGGACAACCTGATCAGAGTTGACAGTTGAACTCTGGGGTGTCCTATGATCATTTTGGTCAAGGGGATGAATTATATGAAAACTATATCCGCATGGGTTCTAAGGATGTTGTTCTACACATTCGACCTATCCGATCGTTGGGTACCATTGCTAGATGGTCACTTTGATTGGTACAGAAATTTATTCCTATGCTACCGACTTAGGTTCGAACCTATGAGGTCACACACATTAGAGTTCATGATCCGATCAGATGATTGATCAACGATTAAGAATCGTTCTAGGATTAAATAATCAATACGATTGACATTTAACCCAGTGCAAGTGTTGCAGGAGGATCTATTAGCAATTCGATTGCTGATTGGCTTAATTTGATTAAGTCAATAGGTTGAAATTAAGTCTAATTAAATATGATTTAATTAGATTTAGTTTGGGCTTGATTGGATCAAGTCCAATTGGTTTATTGGATAAGTCAAGTGCAAGGAAAAACTAGTCCTAGTTCAACTAGGACTTGGGTCAATCTAATTTCTAATTTGATTAAAAAATTAAATCAGATTTAAATCTAATTTAATCTGATTAAATTAGGTTCTTAATTAGGTTAAGACCTATTTTAATTGGGTTGATCTAATTTTGATTTGATTTGATTTGGGAAACCAAATTAAAACAAGTCATAAGACAGAATCCTAGTAAGACTAGGATTCCACCTTGCGCCACATAAGCCTTCTCCACGCCCTCTCTCTTATTCAACGCCAATCTCCACTTATTTTGTGCGACAAAAGCCCTCTCTCAGATCTCTCCCACGTTCACAAAAGGTCTCTTCTCTTCTTTCTTACATGGAAGGTGGTTTGGATCAAATCTAAAAGGAATAAGTTTGGATTTCGAATTCTATGAGATAGAGTTTTAGAAATCCAAAACTCTTTCAATTTTGCATCGAATTTATCTAAATTTTTTTTTTAAAATTTTTGTAGCTTTTAGGATATACATTATGTATCTTTTTCTGGTGATCCATGCACGAAAATATGAAGGAGGTGCTCAAGAGTTGGGCGTCCCTTAACTTGCCATGTTTGGATAAGCCTTGACTAGGTGTTTGACCTAGACAAGGACTCTATCATATCTCTCTATATAAGATGAGTTTCTTCGTGAAATTTTAGGAGAAGTCAGAAATTTGAGAGACCTTTGTGCCATCCAAAAATCAGAGAGAAATACCTTTGGGTCATAGAGATATAAAAGACGCAAGTTTGGATGTCTAGAGAGAAAAGCATGAAGAAAAATAGGGTCTTCTTCTAGGGTTTTTATTTTCATATTTTTCCTCCCTCCATCTTGAGTTTCCTGAGAGCGTCTCAGATCTGAAACTCCTCTTTCTACTTTCCATCCTTGAAAGAGTCCAAATCAAGAAGAAGGAGGCACCTGATCAACCATCAAAGAAGGATCAGCGCAGTACTAGCATACTGTGCTGATTTTCTGAAGTAGGATTCTGATCGAGATTCGTGGGCTCGTGTGGACGACTCCTAGAGGTCGGACGCGTGTGCGGCTTGCAATATCATCCTCAAGCCCAGATCAGCAAGGTTAGAACGTCTAACTTGCAAGGTAATAGATCTGATCTATTGTTTAATACATACATTAGATGTAGTATAGAAACATGTTGATATGATCAACATGTAGTTCATGCTATATTTATATATTTTAATTTCTGATTTAATACCATGTAATAATCATGTAATAGGATCTTAGATCTAGGAATTTTTTGATTTTAGAAAATAAATTTTGATTTATTTTAGTCTTCCGCTGTATGATCTTGAAAAAGTTTCAAGATCTAATCCTGAAACCCTAGATCTGGTTCCTTCATCTAGATTCAATCAAACTAACCTGATTTCAACAATTAGAACTCTTTCTAATTGGTGATTAAATTGAACTCTTTAATTTGATCAAATTCACAAGATAAGATTGACATCTAGCAATGTATCATATCTACTTAAAAGATATAAAATTTTAGTAGAAATACTAAAAATATCCTTCAATGAAAAGTTACTGTGCAATTTGATCCTGTGATCTCCCTGCATCCCGAAAATGACTCCGGATATGGGATGATATCAAATCCAATATCATACTCATATTTCTCTTAATCTTATATGATGATTCAATTAATAAAATATTAAAAAAATTTTCTAATTTTTATTTTACTTTGATCAAAGGCTTCCTGAATCATCAATCGATCAGAGCAAGTAGGATGCGATCTCCTCTTATCAGGAGTGATCGATTTCATGTTGACCTACTCATAACCTCCATACATATTCTACCATATCCAGAATACCCCGTACATGACTAAGTCATGAATGAGTATGAACCAAAAAAAATAGATTCATGTATATAAGGTTTTATGGTAGTCTCAGATCAAAAGATTATATGCACAACACCCACTATAAGAAAATATCTTTTGATGGGTAAGTAAATTTTATAAGATGTTTCTTAAGTCGGATCAATTCAGTGAACTCATTCTCTAATGAGCACCCACTTTCTTGTATTAGTGTCTCACATAAGTGGCATATCAGATCAGCCACCCTCTCCATCGAGCATATATAGGAAGTGCTAGTCTATCCGAAATATTGATCCTCTTCTCAATGCTCCTATGACTAGAAATATTTTAAATCAAGATTTTTAAGATTTTAGATCTCATAGGTATGATCTCATCATAACTCTAAATCTATTATCCTGATTTATGGAGTTCATCATAATCATTACAAAAGTAAGATGCAGCATATGATGAAAAATATTTTTTATTATTTAAAGAGTCAATATATGAGTCTGGAAGATTATAAAAAAAGTTCATCAAAATATAAATTTCGATTAGCTTGTAGGGCATATTCTTTTCATTAATATTGGATTTAAAATGAAAAAATTATAATATTTGATGCTAACAAGTAATAGTAAATAATAATGCTTTGCTAAAGGCATATACACATGCTTCCTTGAATTTTTCTCTGTCTAAATAAATTTATACAGTAATTAAATGCTATGTCCATATATGGCAGATATCTATACATATATGTTGTAGATGGAAAGATATTTGGCCCATTTTCTTTCTAAAGAGACAAAAATATTTGTATTATTTATAACTTTTATATTAATGGAATAATATTTAAGTTGGCCTTACTTTTTTTCCTATTCTATATTCCTTATATAGAGTTAATAAATGAGGGATGCATCTAATCACACTACATCAGGAAACTAAAAGAAAAACTACCATCATAATTCCATAAGAAACTACCATGAAAATAAGTACTTACTTTTTTAACGAATCTATAGCCACAAAAGAATTACGCTAATGAAATAGTATTTAAGCTAACATTACTTTCCTTCATATTCTATAATCTGATATGTAGAGCTAATAAATGAGAGGCTGTAACACATTTAGTCATATTATTTTAGGAAACTAAAGAAAAATTGCCATGAGAATAAGTACTTATTTTTTTGAAAATAATTATCTGTGCAGATGGTGAAAGTATAGCCTGTAGAGATGGCAAAAGAAAATCAACATAAGGCCTCCATTTTAATATAGATATATTAGATGTTCACCATATTAATGCATTAATCTTAATTATAGTTATAAAATATCATAATATGTTTATCCATAGTCCCACAAAATTTGATAAATTCAAAATCTTTTCTAGTCCAATATTAATATTTTTTTAATTCTAATTCCTAATCTATTAATATTAGTGTTGGTGCAAAAATCCATCGGCGTCGGAGAAGCTGGAGTCGAGGGAGTCGCGGTCGCCGCCGGGACCTGCAAAGAAAGTCTAAACTGGAGTTGAGGGTGCTCCGACAAGACCCTCTGATGCTCAAGTCAGTTCTCTGCTTCAACAAGAATGGAGTGCTCGAACGAAAATTTTAGCAGAGTTTCGAGATAGAAATTAGAGCTTAGAGAATAACGTATCTGGGATCTCCTTTTTATAGATGGAGGGTACAACAGACTGATAGCGATATTTGTAACTGCCTGGTAGTGGACCGTTCGGGGCCAGGAGGAGTTTGTTATGAAGAGTAGTGGAGTGGAGTCGTGGCTATCACCGTGGCCTGCCACGTGGAGCCTGTTGCGGGGAGTGGAGCAGTGTCCGTTGTCACGACTTGCCAGAGAGTGGTGAAGCCGTGCGAAATCCGTCGCAGAAAGTGGAGCAGAGTCGTGGCCATTACTGTGGCCTGCCAGGGAGTCCAGGCCTGTCGGTCGAAGCTCGATTGATGTGTCTGGTGGAGAGAGGTAGCTATCCATCTGAGAGAAGCTTGGATGTTGCTGGCGAGCCTTCTACCGTTGGGTGCCTTGGGCGTTAATACTGCAGGCGAGGGCCATTTGCTGTAGGAGCTCGGTCAGAGGCTTTCTGTAGACAAAGTTCGGTTTCACGTAGCATTCGGCAGAGGATCGACCGGCAGTGGATGTTGGATAGCACTGGAGAGGTTCATCCGCTGGAGGGATCCGGCTGCTGGAGTCCATGTGTCGTAGGAGTTCGTCTGGAATCTGTCCGCTATAGAAGTTCGGTCGGAGTTCGATCTCCGTAGAAGCCCGAATGGGGATCATTTATCGAGGAAGCTCGATCGAAGCCTGCAGTAGAAGCTCGGAGTAGATTGCTTGCAGTAGAAACTCAGAGTCCGGCCCTTGTAGGAGTTCGGATGAGGTCTACCTGCAACAGGAGTTCAGGACGGAAGTCCGACTCCCGTAGGAGCCCGGACGAAGGCTACGTGCAGCCAGAGTTCGAAGAAGAAGTCCGGCTCCCGTAGGAGCTCGGACGAAGTCTACCTGTTCGGAGAAAAAGTCCGGCACCCGTAGGAGCCCGGATGAAGTCTACCTGCAGTCGGAGTTCAGGGAAGAAGTTCGGCTCCTGTAGGAGCCCGGACGAAGGCTACCTGTAGTCAGAGTTCGGGGAAGAAGTCCGGCTCTCGTAGGAGCCCGGACGAAGGCTACCTGCAGTCGGAGTTCGAAAAAGAAGTCCGGCTCCCGTAGGAGCTCGGATGAAGTCTACCTGCAGTTGGAGTTCGGAGAAGAAGTCTGACTCTCGTAGGAGCCCGGACGGAGTCTAGAAGGTGGTCGACCACCGTAGAAACTTGAATGGAGTCCATCCATCGTGGAGAATCCGATCGACACTGGTGGGGGTTTATTCGTCGGCAGAACTTGGGAATGTTGCGGAGGCTCGACCGCCGGAGAGGTTCGAAAAGATGTCGCCGAAGGTTGGACGTCGGTAGAATCCCTGGAGGGTCGCTCCTGACACGAACTTCGGCTGGAGGGTATTTTATACCCAACACCAGTCCCCATACTTCTGAGTTCGAGTTTCGAATGAAAGAAGTACAGAAAAATTTTTACAGCCGAAGTTGCCCCCTTGAATCCTGTGCACGACCGCCCTCGAAAATTCAGGCATTTAATGCGCGCGTGCTGGAGTCTTTTCAAATCAGAGCGATCCGAAGAGACCTTTCAAAATTCTCGCTGGAGCATTATCCCAGGTACGGCACAGTAATGGCTTTGTCAGTTGTCAGCCGCTTTTAGCCGCCTGCTGTGGCGAGTGGGACACGTGGCGAACATGGATCAGCCTGGGGAGATCTGTGATCATTATAGCACCGAATCCCAGGGTCTATTTAAACCCGCCTTTCCACCTCCAGGAGTTTCATTCTGCCTGAAAGTCCTATTGGTGCCCGCCTTCTCTCCGAGAGCTCTGACCTTCTTTGGTGTCCGCTTTGGCCCTAGGTGTTCTTTGAGTCATCCCTGTCCCTGCACCTCTGCATCTTTCGGAGCGACTTAGGTTAGTCCCAAAACTTTCGTTCCTTCTCTTGCCATCTAAGTGCCCCTTCTCCTCCATTTTTCTTCTGCTGCATTCTTCTTGTTAGGTCTCCCACGAACCTTTCGGCTCTTATTTCGCCTGATCCCTTCGGAATTTTTAGGGTTCTTGCTTGAAATGTCTTCTAGCACCTCCGCCTCTAATGGTTCCAGGAGCTCGTCTGCCTCTATCCCCCAGAACCCTCATATTGTAGACGAACCCACATCTACGGCTGGGCCTCGTCCAATTTTTGCGTCGGGCGCCATTCCCTGTTCTCTAACTCCGGATGAACTTTTACTGATAAAGGTTCAGTATGGAGTTCCTCCAGAGTACGATCTGGAGTTTTTCGATCCCGCCGACTGGGCCAGCACCCCCCCACCTGGCCGTTTCTGCCTATACCAGGAGGCCTTCCGCTTCGGGCTCCGACTTCCGCTTCCGTCCTTCGTCGTCGTTCTTTTTCATTTTCTAGACATTTCTTTAGCTTCAGTCGCACCAAATTTCTTTAGGTTTTTGATAGGGTTTCTCTCCCTTTGCCACGTAGTCGAAGTTCAGCCATCTCTTTCTTTGTTTAGGTATTTTTACACCTTCAAGTGCCACCCCTCGGCAAAGGACTGGTGGTACTTCTCTCCTCAGTTCGACAAGAAAGGGTTGCTGAAAGGTGCTCCCTCTTCTATCCATAACTAAAAGGAGAAGTACCTCTACATCCAATATCTGACCTTAAAGCTGGGATTGCCCCCTTGGGGCTCCCTGAGGGACTCTATCTGTCGGGCTCCTAGCCTGGGGGAGGACGACCTTCAGGCCGCCCGAAAGCTTCTTAGTTATCCAACTCCTTCCCTTCCCAACCTTCTGAAGGAGCAGTTTCTGTTCAACATCGGCTTGAGTCCCCTGGATCCTGCGAGTATTCCATCTTTCCTTTCTTCTTCTTTTCTTCTTCTCTTCTCCCCTTTCTCCCCCCCCCTTTTTTTTGACCTTCTGGGTTCTGTAACGCATACTTTGCCAATGAAATGAAAAGAAGATCTTTGTTACCTTGCTCGCACATCGTGTTGAATTGTCGTCCGTCGGACTTCTTTCATTTTTTATCCCGTTCGATGCCGATGTTGTCTGGAGGTTCCTAATCGTCGCCACGTCGGCTTGCTTTTCTTGTCATCTTTCTTCTTCAGTCTCAAGGGCTCTGTAATGCATACTTAGTTAATGACATGAGAAGGAAATTTTTTGTTATCTCTTTTACTCACGTGTTGAATTATCGTTTGCCGAGCTTCTTTCGGCTTTTGCCTTGCTTGATATCGATGCCGTTCGGAGGTACCCGATCACCGTCGTATTGATCCGTCCTTTTGTTTATGACTGCAGATTTATCCAGGACCATTCGAGTTTGACGTCTCCTTTCAGAGTTCGAGTCCGGAGGTTTGAGCTTCTCGTCGCCCCGAGGAAGCCATCTTATCCTTGGCCTGTGTTGAGAGCTCTCTTGGAGATCGAAGATTTTGATAAGAACCCCAATCCTCGCTAAGATGAGGCTCCCTGTATCTTTGATGTAATTTATTTTTCATTTATCGCTGATGTAGTTCATCGCTTTCCTTTTTAACCCCCCTCCCCTTTTTCTTTTTCTTTTCTCGAGTGAGGGTTTTCCCTCTGCTCTTAGTGGGGTCGTGGGAGCGCGGAGGGACCGCTGAGAAGATTCTCTTTTTTTTATCTGATCTTGAATGACCAGACCTTAATTGGTGTCAGGATGAGGTCCTTCTCCTATTTCTGATGTAATCGATTTCAGCTCAGGTTAGGACGTGGTTCTTCCCCTGTTCCTAACAGGGCTGTGGGGGCACATATAGGCGTTGCAGGGCCTCTCCCCCCATCCGATCTAAGAGTAACCGGACCTTCGACTTTGCTCATGTTAGGGCGAGGTTCTCCTCCTGTCCCTAACAGAGCTGTGGGGGCGCATATGGGCGCTGTAGGGCCTCTCCCCCCATCCGGTCTAAAAATAATCGGACCTTCGACCTTGCTCATGTTAGGATGAGGTTCTCCTCCTGTCCCTAACATGACTGTGGGGGTATATAAGGGCGTTGTAGGGCCTCTCCCCCCATCCGATCTAAAAATAACCGGGCCTTCGATCTTGCTCATGTTAGGGCGAGGTTCTCCTCCTGTCCCTAACATGGCTGTGGGGGCACATAAGGGCGTTGTAGGGCCTCTCCCCCCATCTGGTCTAAAAATAACCGGGTCTTCGACCTTGCTCATGTTAGGACGAGGTTCTCCTCCTGTCCCTAACATGGCTGTGGGGGCATATAAGGACGTTGTAGGGCCTCTCCCTCCATCCGGTTTAAAAATAACTGGGCCTTCGATCTTGCTCATGTCAGGACGAGGTTCTCCTCCTGTCCCTAACATGGCTGTGGGGGCACATAAGGGCGTTGTAGGGCCTCTCCCCCCATCCAGTCTAAAAATAATTGGGTCTTCGACCTTGCTCATATCAGGGCGAGGTTCTCCTCCTGTCCCTAACATGGCTGTGGGGGCACATAAGGGCGTTGTAGGGCCTCTCCCCCCATCCGGTCTAAAAATAACCGGGCCTTCGACCTTGCTCATATTAGGGCGAGGTTTCCCTCCTATCCCTAACATGGCTGTGGGGGCACATAAGGACGTTGTAGGGCCTCTCCCCCCGTCCGATCTTAAAATAACCGAGCTTTCGATTTTGCCCATATTAGGTGTCATTTTCGTTGTCTGAATGGGTTATCCCCTGTCATTACAAGTCCATGCCAAAAGGGAAAGATGTGCAAATCTGAAAGGAATCTTGATTTAAAGCGAAGTCGTTCGTAATACATTTACAGGTTTTTCAAATCTCAGGGCTGTAGAAGGTCTGCTCCCCGTCAAGGTCCTCCAGAGACGGAGTTGATGATCCCAATTGGAGGCCAATCTCCAGGCTGCTCTTCCCTCCTCGGCGGCTCAGGTTGCGGCAGGGCCCTTGGCCGATCCTCTCTACCCTCAGGCCGGCGTCGAATGAACCTGTCGAGCCAACCTCGTCTGATGAGCTCCTCGATCTCGTCTCGAAGTTGAATGCATTCCTCTGTGTCGTGCCCGTGGTCACGATGGTAGAGGCAGAACTTGTTAGGATTGCACTTCCCGGGGTGTGTGCGCATCCTTTCTGGCCTTGGGAGCTGCTCTCTGACTTCCATCAGCACCTGAGTTTTCGATGCGTTGAGGGGGGCGTAGCTGCGGAATCTTCCTGGGGGAGAGCCCCGCCGAACCCTGCGCTCCGGGCTTCTCTGCCTACGTGCTCGGGGAGGAGTCTGGGCGCGCTTGTACCCAGGAGGAGTTCGAGAATGTGGCCGAGCTTCTCTCGGCCCTTTTTTGACTACAGGCTTACTCGAGTCTCTCGCCTACCGCTCTCTCACAGTCTCCTCATCCTTCATCTTGAAGGCTTCTTCTACTCGGGCATACTCTTCGGCCCGAGCCAGCAAATCAGCAAAGTCCCTGGGGTACTTCTTTTCCAGGGAAAATAGAAGGCCGTTCTTTTGAAGGCCGCCTTTCAGAGCGGCCATCGTAACTGATTGGTCTAAGTTTCGGACCTCCAACGCAGCGACATTGAAACGGTTGACGTAAGCCCGAATGGACTCCCCCTCCCTTTGCTTGATGTTGATGAGGGACTCCGAACCCCTCCGGGGATGCCGGCTGCTAACAAAATGAGCCGCAAACTGGTGGCTCATCTGATCAAAGAAAAAGATGGTACCCGACTTCAGCGCTGAGTATCAGTTTCTCGCTGCTCCCTTCAAGGTGGATGGGAAAGCTCGGCATAGGATGGCGTCTGGCGCGCCATAGAGTAGCATCATTGTCTGGAAGGCCTCCAAGTGGTCAACTGGGTCCGAAGTCCCGTCGTAGCTTTCAAATTGAGGGAGCTTGAAGTTTGGCGGGATCGGTTCCTGCATGATCATTTGAGAGAAGGGAGGGTCAGTACAAATGTCTTCACCATAAGCGGGGGGATCATGGCGGAGTTCTTTGATCCGCCGGTTCATCTCCTGGAGCCTTCGATCTAGAAAATCCTCTCGACTGCGAGTCTCAAGGGTCTTCTGGCAGAATGGAGGTAGAGATCTTTCAGGAGTAGAATCATGATCTGACTGGGGGCTCTCCACCCTCGGATTCGTCTTTTCGGGAAAGACGGGGCGACTGACCCAAGTGGCCCATCCTACCATCGGATTTTGGAGTTTCGACGACGTTCTCTCCAGTTGTACTGATGCCTGCGGCTGTTGCTGCTGCTGCATGGCCTGCACCGCTTCAATGAGGCCTCTGACCTGTTGAACCAGTAGGTTGAATTGCTCCACGCCAACCGCCGTTGTCGGAGGAGGAGGAGGAACCTGAAAAACTGGAGGTGAGGCCAGAGCCTGAGATCTGGCCGCGGAGGCCGTGGATCGCCGAGTGGATGCTTTGCGAGGAGGTATCGGGCGAAGATCTAGTAGAGGAAGGAGAAGAGGATGTCGGAGAAGATGACCGGAGGCGGTCCCGTTGAGCGCTCCTTTAAGAATAAGGGTACTGCGAAGACACAGCCACCCTTCCTCTAGCACCAATCTTGTTGGTGCAAAAATCTACCAGCGTCGGGGAAGCTGGAGTCGAGGGAGTCGCGGTCGCCGTCGGGACCTGCAAAGAAAGTCTAAACCGGAGTTAGGGGTGCTCCGGCAAGATCCTCCAATGCTCAAGTCAGTTCTCTGCTTCAACAAGAACTTAGAGAATAACGTATCTGGGGTCCCCTTTTTATAGACGGAGGGTGCAACAGACTGATAGTGATGTTTGTAACCGCCTGGTAGTGGGCCGTTCGGGGCCAGGAGGAGTATGTTATGAAGAGTAGTGAAGTAGAGTCGTGGCTATCACCGTGGCCTGCCACGTGGAGCCTGTTGCGGGGAGTGGAGCAGTGTCCGTTGTCGTGACTTGCCAGAGAGTAGTGGAGCCATGCAAAATCTGTCGCAGGAAGTGGAGCAGAGTCGTGGCCATTACTGTGGCCTGCCAGGGAGTCCAGGCCTATCGATCGAAGCTCGGTTGAGGTGTCTAGCGGAGAGAGGTAGCTATCCATCTGAGAGAAGCTCGGATGTTGCTGGCGAGCCTTCTACCATTGGGTGCCTTGGACGTTAATACTGCAGGCGAGGGCCATTTGATGTAGGAGCTCGGTCAGAGGCTTTCCGTAGACGAAGTTCGGTTTCACGCAGAATTCGACAGAGGGTCGACCGGCAATGGATGTTGGATGGCACTGGAGAGGTTCATCCACTGGAGGGGTCCGGCTGCTGGAGTCCATGTGTCGTAGGAGTTCGTCCAGAATCTGTCCGCTACAGAAGTTCGATCGGAGTCCGATCTCCGTAAAAGTTCAGATAGGGATCATTTGTCGAGGAAGCTCGGTCGAAGCCTGCAGTAGAAGCTCGGAGTAGATCGCTTGCTGTAGAAACTCAGAGTCCGGCCCTTGTAGGAGTTCGGATGAGGTCTACCTGCAACAGGAGTTCAGGGCGGAAGTCCGGCTCCCGTAGGAGCTCGGACGAAGGCTACCTGTAGTCGGAGTTCGGGGAAGAAGTCCGGCTCCTGTAGGAGCTCGGATGAAGTCTACCTGTTCGGGGAAGAAGTCCGGCTCCCGTAGGAGCTCGGATGAAGTCTACCTGCAGTTGGAGTTTAGGTAAGAAGTCCGGCTCCCGTAGGAGCCCGGACGAAGGCTACCTGCAGTCGGAGTTCGGAGAAGAAGTCCGGCTCCCGTAGGAGCCCGGACGAAGGCTACCTGCAGCCGGAGTTTGGGGAAGAAGTCCAGCTCCCGTAGGAGCTCAGATGAAGTCTACCTGCAGTTGAAGTTCGGGGAAGAAGTCCGACTCCCGTAGGAGCCCGGACGGAGTCTAGAAGGTGGTCGACTACCGTAGAAACTTGGATGGAGTCCGTCCGTCGCGAAGAATCCGATCGACACTGGTGGGGGTTTATTCATCGGTAGAACTCAAAAATGTTGTGGAGGCTCGGCCGTCGAAGAGGTTTGGAAAGATGTCGCAGAAGGTCGGACGTCGGTAGAATCTCTGGAGGGTCGCTCCTGACACGAACTTTGATCGGGGGGTATTTTATACCCAACAATTAGTTTTAAAAAAATCATGATATTTGATGCTAATAAGTAACATTAAATAATAACACTTTACTAAATGCATATATACAAGCTCCTTTGAATTTTTCTCCATTCAAGAAAATTTTTCTATATGCAATTAAATGCTATGTACATACACGATGAACGTCTATGTATATATGTGGTAAATAAAAAGATTTGGCATACTTTCCTTCCAAGGGAGTTCTAATGATGCCAGCATTTGGTTATAATAAAAATATTTGTACTATTTATGATTTTAACATTAATAGAATAGTATTTAAGATAATATTACTTTCTTTCTTATTCTATATTACATTATTATAAAAAAATACTATACTAATATAATATAATATTATCTTATTGTAAAAAATACTATATTATGATAATGTAATACTATAATATTTTAAAGGGTATAAGAGTATAAGGATAATTTTAGTCAAAATGGATAGTTACTTTTAACTTATATTTGGAATGAATAAGTATTTTTATATAAAACTCATTTGAAGAGCTATTTTTAAGTTGAAAGTAGAGCTGAAAATTTATCTCTAGTTTTCTATTCTATATTTCCTTATATAGAGCTAATAAATGAGAGGTTCATGCTATACTAAAAAATTAAAAGAAAAAAATCATGATAATTCTATAAAAAACTATCATGAGAATATAAGCACTTACTTTTTTTTGAAAATAATTACCTAAGCATGGCCCATGCAGATGACAAAAGGCTAACATTAATGGAATAGTATTTAAGCAGACAATACTTTTCTTCTTATTTTATATTCTCCTATATAAAGCTAACAAATGAGAGGCTATAATATATTTAGTCATGCTATCTTAGAAAACCAAAAGAAAAACTACCATGAGAATAAGTACTTACTTTTTCAAAAATAATTATCCATACAAATAGTGAAAGTATAGCCTATATAGATGGTGAAAGGAGAGCTTGCCAACACAAGACCTCTATTTTAATATAGATATATTAGATTAGATAAGATATTAGCTAATCAAATAACACCAAATCTAATAAGCAATGTAACTTGTCGCTTGAAGTTAATTCGGCATAGAAAAGCTTGGGATGTTTCATTAGCTTGAGATGGAGGTGAAGTGTCTATCGGAAAGATCCAATTTGAAGAGAAATGGCTCGAGGTGACATCAATCCATAGAGAGGCAAAGCCACTTCAGCAACATCTGCTTCTACTCAGCTTATGTATACCGATCCTTATCTTGGATGTCTAATGGAAGACACATGCTTAAGATAAGAGATGTAGGCAAACCAAATGGACTGGATATAAGCTAGAAGATAGAACTGATTTCTGCTCCATTCCAAATACGCAAATGATTTTATCATAACTAAAAGACACCTGAACGCATGGCAAAGCTACAAAGTTCCAAACCATTTAGACTAAATGCCAATGCATGAATTTGTTTTTTGAGTTCACATTAAGGATATTTTATACTTATAATTATTGCTGTTATCATCATTGTCATTATTGTGGAGGTGATTCATCACCTGTAACACTTTTTTTCCCTTCTAAATATGATCGGACTCTTGCAAATGACTTAGCAAAATTACCTTGAATGCCAAAAGGTAACAAGTGGCCAAGAAGAACCAACCCCTTATCATCGCTCTCCCCAACCTCCAGCTCAGACGTCGATCAGTTCATGACCAAGACCTCCCTATCACGTGGTCGGAGTTGTATTGATCCTGTGGTCAGAGCACACCAAGAACTAAGAACGAAGCTCTCATAAGTTGATAGGAGACAATGCTAAGCTTTAAACAGGACCATCAATGCAAGACCTTAGCTCAGCATTACCACCAACTGCTAGTTCCTCGATCCACATGAAAAAAATTCATAATCGCCAAACAACTTTGATTCACACAATAGTAAAAAAAATCCCCTATCCTAACGATCTATCAGAACGTGGCCTAGTATCTTGATGAGACTGGCACAATGGCCTAAAAATTTTGGCTAAACCATCTATGGTTTCACCTTTATATAAAAAGGTACCAAGGGGACCCCTAGGTAAACTTTATTGGAAAAAAAAAGAACATACTACCACTCTCACTCTTTCTCTACTATTCTCAAGTCTATGGCTAACTTAAGCATCAAAAAGTCTCCCATCGAAAATCTTTCGATGAGTGTGGACTTCTCTTAGAGATTTCCTCCGACGTCCTGATTTCTGAACAGCATCCAACTCCAGCCACATCATTAGCCACCAGAGACTTGCGGTAACAGAATTGGCACTAGAGGAAGAATCAAGCCCGTTTCAAGAGAAAAGAAAATATGATGTGGACTAAAATACACAACTCCACTGTCTCTCATCGACAGTCTATCCACCACAGCTGGAGCAATGCCACTCGAGGGTCTATCACAGTGTAGCCCCCAATTATGATGGATCTATAACCTCTTGATGCTTTATCTCAGAAGATTCAGGCTCTGACTGGTGACATGCAATGGCTCCAATAGGTGGTGAAGCAGCAGCAGTAATGCCTAGAGCCAACCTCCCAAATGGCTTCCTCCCGATGTAGCTGACGATCTTGCTTCTAAAGCCTAGAGCTTGCCTCCTAATAGTGCTTTTGCTTTGCTCCTGCTTCTCCATCCCAATCATTTTCTCGTTGGAGCTTGAGGGAGGAGGACCAGGGATGATGCTCTTCTTCCAATAGAGATTGGACTCCGGGCTATTCTCCTAGGCTCAGCAGATTGAGCAAAAGGAGGAGCTCGAGAGAAAGGTCTAAGATATCGAGCACCGCCTTGGTGAAGTCTAGAATGAGCCTCACAGAAGCAATGATGGCCTCAATTTCAACTCCTAACCTCCTTTCTCCCGGATCATCCTAAGGAAACCAATTTTGAGATAGTTCAAAATATCTCAGGTAGAGCTGTGTGGTGGCTCTGTGGATTCCTTCGACCACTTAAAGGGTTATAGGATCCTCATGATGCTGTCGGATACCTCAGACATCCTCCTTTACCTCGCCTTCCCAGCCACTTAAGGAAGTCGGCATGGGTATAGTATTCAAGACTTCAACCTAGATCTATTCATTCATTCAAGCAGCTCGACAAGTTACTCGTTGCTTACTTCGATAGCAATCGAGCTTAGCTGATCCTCTTCTCTCTCCAACAAGAAGAAGACGAGTCATTGTGCAACTATATTGCGCATTTCAATGCCACCACATTGGAGGTGCATAACCTCAATGACTTGGTTGTGATGTCGGTGCTCAGGTGAGAACTTCGGAATAAGCATCCCATCTTCTCTCTTGACAAGATCTTTTTAAGAGATTATGCCGATCTACTGGCTCGAGCTTAGAAGTACACCCAGATAGAAGAAGTCTGAATGGTGGGCAAACAGACTGAGAGAAAGAAGACCGCTGCCAAGAAGTGAGGTCGAGAGGATTCTTGAAAGACCTAGGTGAAAAGAGAATCCTCCCAACTACTGAAGAACAATCGATCGAGGAGCCTACCTCAGTGATTCAATAACGACACCTCTCTATCCACTCCTCGAGCTCTAATCCTAATGGAGATCAAGGGTCAGAAGTATCTTCGACGGCTCGAACCAATGAAAGTTTCTTTGGACAAGAGGATCAAAAGATAGTACTATTGCTTTCATTATGACCACGGTCATAATACTGAGGAATGTCTCCAGCTCAAGGATAAGATCTAGGCCCTAATCCAAAGAGACTACTTCAGCAAGTATATTCAGAAGCAGTGGAATTGAGCCCCTGAAGAGCCGCAGCAATGCCAGCCCGACGAAGAGGACAATAGCAATCGATCGACAACTAGTGTCATCAACATAATTTTTGGCCTCACCTGTGGCAAGGCAGTAGAGAACCAAGTCGAAGATGTGAAGAGATAGTGCAATGGTGATGTTGTTTCTTTTTCGAATGATGACCTTCAAGGGGTGCAAACGTCTCATGATGACATTACCGCCGTCTGGTAATGATGATAGTAAATTATGATGTAAAAATAAATTTAGTTGATAATGAAAGCTCAGCTAATATCTTATTTTATGATACCTTTCAAAAAATAAAATTATCTACTGACTGACTGAAAAAAATCAACACTCCACTGGTCAAATTCTTCAAAGACTCTATGACCATGGGGGTGAAATAACTCTCCTAATGACAATCGACAGGAGCCTCAGAGTTGGACTGTGCAACTAACATTCTTAGTTGTTCTAGTGCCTTCTTCGTACAATGCGATTCTCGAGTGACCTAGATTGAATGCTTCATAGACTATTGTCTCCACATACCATCTACTTATGAAATTTCTAACCTAAAATGGGGCTAGCGAGATACAAGGATATCAAGTTTTGGCCCATTAGTGCTTCTTGGCAAGGATAAAGGAGAAGCATCTAGTGGAAGCTATGCCAATCGAGGATCACAAGGAGGTGAAGGAGGCTTGTGGTGAACTAGCTGAATGACTTGTAGTTGTTCCACTCAATGACGATCTGAACAGAATCATCCAGCTTGGAGTAGAGTTAGCGCTAGATCTCAGGGATCAACTAATGTCATTTCTACACACCCATGAGGACCTCTTTGTCTGATCAACCTCGAACATGCCAAGTATATCTTCTGATGTTATTGTCCATAGGTTAGATATGGATCCGAGTCATCATCCTATTCGATAAAAGAAAATAAGCTTCATCCTGGAGTGACAACAAGTGATCAAGGAAGAAGTTGATAAACTTTTGAAGGCGGGATTCTTCTGAGAAGCCCAATATCTAGAGTTGATCGCCAACATCATCATGGTGAAGAAAGCAAATGACAAATGGTGAATTTTCATCGACTACACTGACTTCAATAAAACCTATCCGAAAGATAGCCTTAGCTTTCGAGGATTGATCAACTCATAGACACCACTTCGGTATACCGGCTCCTGAGCTTCATGGACATCTTCTCTAGATACAATTAGATTTGGATGGCCCCAGGGATGAGGAGAATACAACATTTATAATCGATAAAAAAATATAGAAGCTATATATCAGCACCTCGTCAACAAGGTGTTCAAACATCAAATCGGACACAATATGAAAGTCTACATTAATGATATGTTGGTCAAAAGCACGAAAGTTGATCAGTAGATTACTAATCTATAAGAAGCATTTGCCAAACTTAGGTGAAATCAGATGAAGCTCAACCCCAACAAGTGTATCTTCGGAGTGACCTCGAGAAAGTTTCTCGAGTTCATAGTAACCCATAGAAGATTGAGCCGAACCTAGAGAAGATCCGAGCATTGCTGGAGATGAAGCACCAAAGGATCAAAAGGGATGAATGACAGCTAACAAAACATATAGCTACCCTCAATAGATTCATTTTAAGGTCAGTCAAAAAATACCTCCTATTTTTCAAAACTCTTAGACAAATGAAAAGCTTTGAATGGTCGGACGAGTGCCAAAGAATATTCAAAGAGCTCAAATAGTACCTCGAATTACCTCCACTGCTCTATAAACCAAATACAGGTGAGGACTTGTACTTATACTTATTAGTCTCACCTATTGCTATCAGTTCTATGTTGGTCCAAGAAGATACAAGGGCCCAAAGATCTATCTACTATACTAACAAGCTCCTCCGAGATGCCAAAATGAGATACTCAAAGGTCAAGAAGATGATCTGTGTGCTGGTTACTATCATGCAATGATTTCAATCTTATTTCTTAGCTCATTTGATGATCGTCTTAACCGACCATCCCTTGAAGGCTATCTTCTAAAGATCAAACACCTCAGGATGAATGGTGAAATGAAAAATAGAGCTTGAAGAGTATGACATCCACTATCATCCTCGACCAGTGATAAAAGCCTAGATTCTGGCCAACTTCCTCATGGAGTGTGCGATCCCCGATGAGGAGCCAATGTTGGAACCCTCCACGTGGGCACAGGGTCCATGCTGGATCATCCATATGGATGAAGCCTCAAATTCCAAAGGATGTGGGGTCGGATTAGTTCTCGTGAGCCCAAAAGGGGTCGTGATGGAGTATGTATTCCAGTTCGACTTCAACATTTTGAACAACAAGACCGAATGTGAGGCATTAGATCTCAGTGTCCCCAAGGAGCTCAGGGTAAAAGACCTGAGGTTTATTATCAACTCATAGCTCATCGTTGGACAAGTCCAAGGAGAATATGAAGCTCGAGGACTGAAGATGGTTCATTGTTGGGGATGTCTGATCAGGATACCACCTTCACAGAATTTTTTCGATACCATACGTCGCAACAGAAAGAAAAAAAATAAAATAAAAATAATCAAATATGTGGATCAGCCAAAAAAGGATCACCTCTACAGGACATGCAAGCTTCACTATGAGAAAAAAAAAATTATAAGAAGAGATCACACCTTCAACCCTCATATACTATACTCAATCTTTTCCTCACAAGAAGCTCTCCCTCACAAAAACTCTCTCCCTAGGAAAACTTTCCTGAACTCTTGAAGTGACCGCTGTCCGACAGTCTACCTAAAGCCTTTGCTCTTGCTCCTATCGGAGCCTCGCTTCTGTTGCACTAGATCCTTTACGAACAACCAATTGCACGCTCACTCTCGTACAACTCTCTGTACTTTCAATAGAAGAATTAATAGCCTTGAATCCATGCGAAAATAGGAGTATGGACTCCTTATAGCACCCAAAAATGTCTCTGAACCATCAGATCATGACCGACAGTGCTCCAGGCCGTCCGATCACATAATGGTCTATGAAAAGTTTCGTAGACTGTGAGAAATCATAGAGAAACGCCAGTCGATCCATGGTGGACCGTGAAAAACCAAGAAGAAATGCTCTCTTGGTCCACGAAGGTCCCTGTGGATTGCCGGTCCACGCATTACACGTGGACCGCATGGAAAAAGCTCGCACGAGCTGTGCAGTGCGTGCCCGCATGGGCCTGGGCCGTGCCCCAACATGTGCGCTCTATCCTGGGCCGTGCTCTGCATGCGCCTGTGCATCCACATGCTGGGCCACATGCTCGCGGTCGGGTCGCATGCCGTCGTGCACAGTCGCACCACTGCGGCCTCCACTGGTCTCTATCGCTTCAATTTTTGTGCCATCTTCAATCAAGCGTATCTCCTTCATCCGATCTCCATTTGGAGTGATCTTGAGCTCGTTGGACTTCGTTCGTGGACCTCACTGTAGACTCAATACAGACATAATTCGAGGTATCAAATTCTAATAATCTCCACCTCGACTCGACATTCAACCTCCTCCTAATTTTGAAAACTTTTGGATCTCTTCACCCCCATGCTCTAGGATAATCGCTTGCTGATCAAGGATGGAAAGATATGAGAGTCGAGCCAGACCGTTCGATTTCATCTCCATCGTATACTATGCTTCTCCTAACTTGAGACCTGCTCGAGGTATCATCCTACGGTAATAGAAATCTCATCTTGCGATATCACTTTTCATCCTCTTGAGTCTCGTATCTCATGTCCGATCCACCTCCATCTGAAGCTCCACCTCACTCTGAGCTTCTTTTGGCTCCTGAAGCTCCAACTTGCATTGGACTCCCCATCAGATAGTAACGTCCTCTCATCCTCTTCTTCTCCTCTAGAATAATCCTATCGCTGTGCAATATCTTCATAATTTCTCCATCAGTTATCGTCCTGTAGCCTCTCGAAATTAGTTTGCTCAGTGAAATAAGATTTCACTTGAAATCGGATATGTATCGGACCTCTCTCAATCTTCTCACTGCACCATCATGTGTCCTCCAACTGACCATCCTGATATTTCTAATCACATAGCTCGATCCATTCGATAGATAAATAGTTCCCTCACTGTTCTCTGCAACATACATGATAGATGGATGCAGAATCTAAAATTCACTACTGAGAAGAAGTAGATACCTCATCAGATATCTCCAGGGCATCACCCTCTAACATGTTACTGGTTGTTGCTGCAGTAGCCCTCATCTGATCCCTAAGTTGAGAGCAATTTCTAGCTAGATGCCCCAACTCGTCATATCGATAACATCTAATCTTGCTCAAATCCCTTATCCTAGACTTGGACCGCCCTCATCACAATCTCCTGTCGCTCCGTTTACTACCTCTTACTCCTCCAAAAACCATCAAAGCTGAGCTGCCACCTGAGCTCGAAGCTGGGTTCTCCCTCCTGAGAACTTCGTTCTGAAGAATCACCATGGTGACCTCATCCATCTTGATAGTGCTCTTCCCCACTAGAAGAGCAGTTACCAAAAACTCATACAAAGGAGAAAGCGATGCTAGCAAGACCAGTGTCCTGGTCTTCTCCTCAACTTTTTTGCCAATGCTGAGGAGGTCGGTAAGGATCTTCTGAAAGTAGCTAAGATGCTTCTGCATGCTCTGTCCCTTAGTCATCCGCAGCTGGTAGAACTGCCTCTAGAGGAAGAGAGTGTTGGTGAGAAACTTTGCTATGTATAACTTCTCGAGCTTCGACCATAGCATCGTCGGAGAAGTTTCGTCAAGCACATTGATCACCACGTCATTCATTAGGTACAAATAGATTGTACTTACCGCCTGCATCTTGAGCCATCTCCAATCCTGCACCTCCATGGTGATTGACTTCTTCTCGCACAAAAAAACATCGATCAACCCTTGCTGGATGAGCACGTCCTTTACTCTTGCCTGCCACAAAGAGAAATTACTCTTTTCATCAAATTTGTTGATCTCCATTTTGATTGATCTTGTCTTCTCCATCTTCAATCTTGCTCACCACCACCGTAATCTGCATTCTGGTACCACCTCACGCTAGTACCACTTATTGAGAAAGTCTGGCCAGGGCACCAGCTCCACAAAATTTTATCGATACCGCACGACATAACAGAAAAAAATAAAATAGAAATAATCAAATACGTAGATCCACCAAAAAAAATTTGCCTCCACGAGATATGCAAGCTTCACTATGAGAAAAAAAAAATTATAAGAGAAGATCGCACCTTCAATCCTCGTACACTCAATCTTTTTCTCACAAGAAGCTCTTCCTCACAAAAGCTCTCTCTCCAGGAAGACCCCCTGAATCTCTGAAGTGATCGTTGTCCGCTACCTGACAGCCTGCTTGAAGCCTCTGCTCTTGCTTATGTCGGTGCCTCATTCTGTTGCTCTAGATCCTCTGCGAACAACCAATCGCATGCTCACACTCACATAGCTTTCTGTACTATGAATAGGAGAATTTATAGCTTCGAATCTATGCAAAAATAGGAGTATGGACTCCTCACAGTACCCAAAAATATCTCTAAACCATCAGATCACGACCGACAGCGCTCCAAGCCATCCAATCACGTAATGATCCTGAAAACCCGCATAGACCGTGAGAAACCATAAGAAAATGCCAGTCGATCTATGGTGGACCGTGAGAAACCAAGGAGAAACACTCTCTCGATCCATGCAGGTCCCCGTGGACCGTCGGTCCACACACTACACGTGGACTGCGTGGAAAAAGCTCGCACAGGCCGTGCAGCGCATGCTCGCGTGGGCCTGAGCCGCACTCCACATGGGCTTGCACGTCTGCATGTTGGGCCACATGCTCGTGGCTGGGCCGCATGCTGCCATGCACGATCGTGCCACCACGGCCTCTACCGGCCCACTGTCGGACTCCACTGCTCTGATTTTCATGCCATCTTCAATCGAGTGCATCTCCTTCATCTGATCTCCGTTAGAGATGATCTTGAGCTCGTTGGACTTCGTTCGTCATCGCAGACCTTGCTGTAGGCTCAGTGTGGATCGAATCTCAAGGCATAAAATCCTAACATTCACTACCTTCAGAAGCTTAAAAAACTTATGAAGATTTTCTCAAATATGGAGGTACAAAAATATTGAGATCAAGGAATGTTCAAGTTGACGTGCTATCTCACCTTTCTACCTTAGGATGTCCCAATCTCAATAGATGGGTCCTTATCGAAGACCTGTCAAAATCGAGCATCGAAAAAGAATCGACTGTCCTACACATCAATCATGAGTGAAGCTAGATGGACCCCCTAATCAACTATCTATCTCTTCGATGGTGCCCTATTGGTCCATCGTATAGAGGCCCAGAGGATCAAACGTCGGGATCCCAAATATGTCTACCTGGAGGGGAGACTTACAAGAAGTCATTCTCACTATCTCTTCTTGAGTGCCTACAATCGATCGATGCGGATAATGTACTCTGAAAGATTCATAAAGAGATCTACGGTAATCACTTGAGGGATAGATTGCTAACTTATAAGATAATCCGATAAGGATACTATTGGCCCACTCTGCAATAAGATGCAGCCAAACTCATCAAAAAGTGCGAGTAATGTCAAAGGAATGCCATCATCCAATGAAGATCTGCAACCAAGCTCACACCAATTATCACCCCTTGATCCTTTGTCATATAGAGAATCGACATCCTCAGACCGTTCCCAATGGCAACCAGCCAGAGGAAGTTCTTGATCATTGCAGTCGACTATTTTACCAAGTGGATGGAAGCTAAGCCCTTGGCCCATATCATTGAAAAGAAGGCTCAAAACTTCATTTGAAAGTCCATCATCTACCGCTTTGGACTTCCATGAGCTATTATCATTGTCAACGGATGGCAATTCGACAACCAGAAATTAGAAGAATTTTACATTGAACTACATATCGACCATATGCTCACTTCGATCGATCACTCTCCATCGAATGGAGAAGCTAAGATGGCTAACCGACCGATCCTGTAAGGACTAAAGACCAAACTCGGCCAAGCCAAAGGACTTTAGGCCAAATAACTCTATAATGTACTCTGGGCCTATTGGACGACTCCTCAGACTCACATTAGGGAAACACCATTCAACTTCAACTTCAGATGCCGAAGTTGTCATTCCAATTGAAATCAGGATGCCAACGACTAGGGTGGAGAACTATGACGAATAGGAGAATCTGAGCTGATCCTAAATGAACTTGAATTTGCTCAAAGAAATCAAGGAGTGAGCTCGAGTCAGGATGGCATCATATCAGCAACGGATGGCCCGCTATTACAATGCACGAGTTCGATTGAAAATGTTTTGACCTAGAGACTTTATTTTGCACCGAGCTGAGGTGTCAAAGCCTACAAAGCAGGAAAAGCTATTTCTGAATCAAGAAGACTCCTATAGAGTCACCAAAGTCATCAAGGCTAGGGTATACAAGATTGAGAGCCTAGACAGAACTTCCATCCCTCAGACATGGAATGCTAAGAATTTGAGAATATACTACCAACGAGTTATGAACTCCCTCATCTTATCAATAAAGACTTCTCTTTTGAGCTTCAATATAGACTTCTTGTTAAAGTGAAAACACTCGACCAATCACCGACTACTCATAAATGATGTCGTCAAAATTAACCAATGATGACAACTATAAAGGGGCTTAACTCTCTGAGGATCCTATTTCACCATCTGATGCTCATCATTCACAGACGAGCTGAGCGAAGGCCGATGACGATAACTACGGAGAGGCTAATCCTTCGGAGACTCCATGCAGCCATCTAGCATTCATCATTCACGGATGAGCCAAGTAAAGGTCGATAAAAACAGTTATGAAGGGGCTAACTCTCCGAAGATCCCACACCGCTATCCAATGCTCTTCGTCTATGGATGGATTGGGGGAGACCTATAATAACTTGGCAAAAATTATCACAAAGTGACTTCAGATCGACCTCAGATGACACCTCATAGCAATCCTCTTGAATATCCCCGTAGGAATCGCATTGAGGGAATGACAACAACTTGACATTAACATTAGGCTGACAACTGCGAAAGATACACGAAAGAAATATCAACAAGAGAATACTTTTTTCAACAAGACTATACATATTCCATAAAAGCTTACTTTAAAACAGCTTTATTTAGACAAAGTTATTAAAAATGAAAGAAAGAAAGAAAAGGCAAAAGATTCATGCTCGATCGATGGGCTTAGTCGTCATCCTTGGGCACAAAATCAAACTATGCTCAGTGAGGTCCTCGACAATATCCACATGTGAAGAACTCCCCCTTCGATGGTTACTGGTACTTGGTAAAGGATATCGAAGATGGAATAGCGTGAACTCTTGTTGAAAAATATGTCTCAAAGCCAATCGTCAGCTTGTTGACGATTGTGCTATTTGATGTAATTGTATATAAATTAATTATTAATAAAATATTTATTTAGTAATTTTTATCATAAGCTTATACATCTTCTATATCGAATTTCTATGTTATGATGAAAGTCTTTAGGATTATTTTAAATCGATAAAAGAAGATTTATCATTTAGTTTTTAAATGAGTTTGCGACCAAATAATATGATATTACTAGGATGATAGACATATTAAGTGTAGATCGTTGTGTGCTATATAAGTTGGTTATCCTCTTAACCAAGAAGCGTGGAGACGTTGGTATAGCATGCAGGTGAAATGTAGGAGTATATTTTGCTGAACGTAACTAATTTTGGAATACTCTACTATCAAAAATTATTCCGAAGGGATATAGGTATAATTATCTCTTCGATCTGAGATCACCATGGTGACTTGCAAGTAACTCATTGTGCTTTGATATCTGACTACCTAAATTTTTAATTCAGGATCGAAAGATTTTTGAATACAGTCAAGTACTTATGAAGTCGATGTATGAGTCAAGATGAAATTGACCACTCCAAAGGATTGGAGAGAATACTTTATGTTTCAATTTAGTAAGACCTTGACCAGGACAATCCTTGTGAGGAGTTACAGAATTTATTAGGTTGAGACACATAATGGATGTACTGTTAAGAGTTGACAGTTTAAACTCTAAGTCATCCTAGCATCAAGGATCAAAGGGATGAATTATACGGTAACTGTATCCAAGTAGGTTTTTGAGTATTACTTTGCATATATTTGATATATTCGGATGTCGGGTATCATTACTAGATGGTTACTTTGATTAGTACAAAAATCTATTTCTATGCTACTAACTTAAGTTTGAACCTATGGGGTCATACATATTAGAAATTTTTCTCCGATCAGATGGCTAATCTGAAGAGTCCCATTGGACTGAAACTCTGGTGAAGAGTCCCACTGGATGGAGACTCTATCATTAATGAACGATTAGTTAGTGATTAGATTATCAATTAGCTCAATTTAATTGAGCATTAAAGTCTAGATCAAGT
Organism: Elaeis guineensis; assembly: GCF_000442705.2. Taxonomy (NCBI): domain Eukaryota; kingdom Viridiplantae; phylum Streptophyta; class Magnoliopsida; order Arecales; family Arecaceae; genus Elaeis; species Elaeis guineensis. The sequence goes on from NC_025995.2 coordinate 95,099,409, forward strand.
CTAATTGAATTGGATTCAATCAGGTCAGATCCGATTAGGTTATGAGATAACCTAATCAATGAGGGAGAATTGATCCTGATTTAATTGAAACTATGACTCAATTAATTTATTGATTTGATCAAGTTTAATTAAGATTATGAAAGTCTACATAGATTAAGTTTATCATATTTTATTTGAATTTAATTGGATTGGGTTTGAAAGAAATTCAATTGACTAAACCCTAAAGTCCCAAACGAATGGAACTCTCTCTCCCTTGCACCAGACAGAATGTTTCATGCCATATCTCATCACACAAAAATAGTTTATGCATAGAAAATTAGAAGCTAACACCTCTTTTTGTTGCCCACTTTGGATAGGTATTAGTTATTTGGTTTGAGTTCAAGTGGGACTTTAAATTTGAATCAAACTTCTTATCCTTGTCTACCCACCCATCAATCCTTGTGAAGGTATCTGCTTTGTACGACAAAAAAGAATAGCTTCTGATTGATTTTCATGCCCAAAACCCTCTGGTCGGCCCCTCTTTTGGTCAGACAAGGATGAAAAAAAGTTAGAGTTTAATTGAAATTCAAAAGAGTTTGAATTGTAACAAATTCTGGCTCTTATCCTGCCTAATCTATGTTACCGGTTAACATAAAAGGATGAGATTCTTTTGTGCGCAAAAGGCTCTGGGATTTTCACCGTGAGATAGCTAAGAAAAAGAGGGGCTGAATATCTCTTTTGGAGCTAAGGTTTGGGGTGGGTTTCTACCTTCTTGGCGTGTGCAAAGGAGGAGATCTATCTCCTCTCAAGTGAGAGACCTAGAATCGTTCTAGGATTTCTGGATGAGAAAAAAATCAAAGAGAAGAGAGTCTTCATCTGATTTTTCTCTACTATCTAGCATCCTCTTCTGATCTATCTTCAACATCAAAAAGATCTGAGGCAATCAAAAAAAAAGATCAAATCAGATCCGCCATCAGAAGTCGATCGCGCGAGCTAGCACTCCCACGGAGGGCTGATTAGTCTGAGAGCTTCGTGTGGACCATCCGTAGAGGTCGGACGCTTGTGCAGCTGCTAGCAATCAGAAAAAACTTTTAGATCCATATTTTTGATCATAAAATTTGACTACCCATGCTCAGGTATTGGGTTCGGAACCCTCACTGTGGTGGATTAGATCTATCACAATGTGCTGATTTTTTTTTTGTTCACATGCTTGTTATTTTAAATTTAGATTTTTATGCATGTAAATTTATATTATAGTTTTATTTATAAAAGTTTTAAGATCAGATCTTATGCATATATTTATAGATTAAATAGTTTAATATAATATTCTTTCACTATAAAAATTTTGAAATGTATGCATGAAACCCCTGCGCATCCCAACAGTGGTATCAGAGCCACAGTTCTATATGACATGTTATTATATGTATTTAGATCTATAATTTTATTTAGATTTGATTTGATATATGATATTTAAATTTAAAATTAGTTATAGATCAGATCACACAAACTGGTATAAGGTTGTCTTGTTGTAAAGTTTACCCCTTACAGTGCAAAGATTGTCCTAGTTTATGCTGATCCTTATAAAATCTAATTTTAAATTGAAGTATATAAAATTTATTTATGATAATTATTATCTAATTTTAATATGATTAAATTATAATAATCAAATCTGAAATAATTTAAATTAGATTTAAATTATTTAGATTAGATGATCTGAGTAGTGAAGTAATCGGATCGAGTTTATCACCAGACCATCCGATCATAGGAAGTAATAGAGATTAGATCTCTCTTTTTCTCATTCAATTGGATCTTCTTATGATATGTAGAGTACCACTATGACTATATCCCATAAAGATGAATACAAAAAGATAGCTTTATTTTTCTACAAAACCCTAGGATTGTGTATGTGATACATTGTATAGTTGCATCTAATCTTTGTAAATAAAATCTAGAATCATAAATATATTTAAAATAATTTTAAAATAATTTATGATTGATTTTATTACTATTTATGTAGAATTATTTTGATCTAAAATTAATGCAATTATTGTAGTTCGCCTGTTGAGTCGACTCAATATTGTTTAGGTCGACTCAGGACCTTAGTTAGTCAGCTCAATTTTTATTAAGTTGACTCAATGAAACAGGCTAAAATTATGATTTATAATTTATCATCAATCAGTCAACTAAGTCTCAAAATTTAATCGACCCATTGTGATGAGTTGGCTCAATTCAGGGATGAGTTGATTCAAGTTTCAGATCTAAATAATTATGCATGAAAATTAATTTAAACAATATTTTATAAAATTTAAAATTATTTTTAAATATCAAATTCCTATCCATAGCTCCAAACTTAATTAAAAATTAAGTTGAACATATTAGATCTAGAATTGTGAGTTAAAGATCTAAAGTCATTCGCATAAAACATGGGTGATGGATTTATGAGTTAGCTTGATCAGATCCTTCTAATTGGGTTAGACCCTAAGGTTAGAATCAAAGATTAAATAAATTAAGAAGAGAAATTAGATTAAATCAAGATTTCTTTAGAGTCAATACAATAGTTATAGTTGGTCGTGTCCATATCATTGATTAGACCTAAATGGATTTTGATCTTGAGATCAGTGGTCGAACCCAAATCCATAAGTTGATCCAGTTGAAACTGATTAACCAGTTGGTGTCCAAGATAAGTTTGGCAGTCTTAATCGGTGGTCTTTAATTGAAAGTTACTCACATAGATTTGATCTATGACGAGTTAATGGCATATTCCTCCCATCGATCTTACTTATCTAGCTAATATGGTAAATCATGTTTTGCTCAGATCACTTAACGATTGGGGTTTGATCCATACAAACTAGAAAATCAGTTGTGACTAACTTAGGTGCTTCTAGTTCGACTTGTCTTAGTCCTTATCATGACTTGATGAAGTCAGTAGGAGGATTGTTGACTTGTTAGTTGGATCGATTTATTTTTAATCTATCCTAGTGTGACTTGATAAAGTCAGTGGAAGGATTGAGATTAGCTGATCTGTGTATTTAATTTTATTAAATTATATTAATCAAATTATTTAAATTATTAGATCCATAAAATAAGCTAGTTATGGTGATAACTAGATCATAGTCTCTCCTTAAGATGAATGGTAATGGATCCATTATTTCTGATTGACATTGCAGGTGTCATTCGTTTGATGTTTCTCTGAATGATGAAATTATTATTTATCATATGATGACTCTGTTATACTATCTGATAAATGGTTGAATTGGTCGAGCCATACTCGAACCTGATTATTCATTAGTTAGAATCACTGAGTAGGTTCATGTTAATAGTTGGACCTAATCAGAACTTTCAGTGGAGGTCCATCGCCAACTGAAATAAAATTTAGGATGAAATTAATTATTAAAAATTATTTAAAAAAATAATTGATTGAGAACCTACCCATAGATGTATATTGATTGATCGAGTCATACTCGGACCTGTATGTAATCTGTGTGGATTCTAGTACCCACTAAAGAATTAAAGTAATTTTTTGAATTAGAGGTAGAGGCTAATAATTCGTATAAAATAGTGAGAGAACCTTTAGACTAAAGTCTATATCTTTAGGCTTGATTAATTTATATACTAGTTAGGTCTGTATTTTTTTTTGTTTTCAGAAATAGCTAGCAATTTATCGTTTCACTCACTATTTGACAGTGATGAGCTTATTGGATCCAACTTCAATAGTCAGTATCAGAAGTTGAATATTGTCTTAAGCCCAATCTAGCTAAAAAATTTAGGACTGAATCGAGTCAAACAGACTTTGACCTAAATAGGCTAAAGAGAAATGAGCAATTAGTTGCTAGTCAAGGTGCTTATATGATAACACATTATAATTTCTCTATATGTGATACTACTATCTGAGTATTGGATATCAGAAGTCCAGTTCACACATGTAATTTATTGCAAGAACTTCAAGTTAGTAAAAAATTTGAGAACGACGAGAGATTCCTAAATATGGGAGATGGAAGTCAAGTTTCAAACCTGACTTTAGGAGTCATCAAGCTTATTTTTAAATCTAATAGTATCATTTTAAGTGATTATCACTATTGTCCATCTTTTTTTATGAATATGATCTCTGTTGGCCATTTGACCAAAGATGGTTATAGTTTATCAATAAAGAATGATTATTGTGATATCATTATGAATAATGTTACAATAATACGAGAATAATTAAGAAATGGCATCTATATTTTATCACAGTCTGTAAGTGTAATGTACACTCCAAATAAACGTTCAAAGTTAGATAATGTCACAGATGCCTACCTTTGACATTGTAGGCTCGATCACATTAACAAGAGCAGGATAAACAGGTGAGCACAAGAGGATATCCTCAATATCAATAATTATGAATCATTGTCGATCTGTGAGTCTTATCTTCTTGAAAAGATGACTAAGTTATCTTTTACTGAAAAAGGTGAACGAACTAGTGAAGTTCTAGGTCTAATACATAGTGATGAATGTAGACCTATGAATATTAATGTCAGAGAAGGGTATAGCTATTTTATTATATTCACAGATAACCTATCTAGATATAGGTATGTTTACTTAATGAAACATATCTGAATCATTTGAAATGTTCAAACAATTTCGTAATGAAGTAGAAAAATAAATTAAAAAAAATATTAAAATTTTTCGATCTGATTAAGGAGATGAATATCTTTCCAATAAATTTCTGACATATCTTGGAGAGAATGAGATTCTCTCACAATGAACTCCTCTAAGGATACCACAGCATAATGGTGTCTCAGAAAGAAGGAATCGAACTTTGCTGGACATGGTTCGGTCCATGATAGGATTTGTAAGTCTGTCGATCTTCTTTTAGGGATATGCATTTGAGATAGTCTATTTTGTGCTCAATAATATTTCAAGCAAGTCAGTTAGTAAAACACCATATGAAATATAATCAGGACGTAGGCCGAACCTCACTTACCTTAAGATCTGGTGGTGTCTGGCTTATGTCAAACGATTACAATCGACAAGCTCAGACTTAGGTCTGATAAATATAATTTTGTAAGGTACCCTAAGAAAATGAGGGGATATTACTTTTACCATCCTTCTGAACAAAAGATATTTGTCAGAAGTAAGATATATTTTTTGAAAAAGAAGTTCTTTAGTGAAGGAATAAGTGCCTCTAAAGTCAAGCTTGATAAAGTTTGACAGGTAGAAGAACTGATACTAGTAACTAAATCTGAACCGAATTTGATTAGATCAAATTTGGAGCCCAATATAGAAACATCCTTAAGGTGATCCGATAGAGTACCGCGTCAGTTGGACAAATACTTAGATTTCTTGGTCCAGGATGGAGATCTTGTTAAGCTCGATGAGAACAATGAGGATCTAATCACCTACATAGATGCAATGCAAAGGTTCAACTCTGAGAAATAGCTTAAAGCCACGAAATCCAAAATAGAGTCAATGAAGATTAATGATGTATGGACATTAGTTAATCCACCTGAAAGGATAAAATTTATCGGGTGTAAGTGGGTCTTCAAAAAGAAAAGAGGCACAGACGGGAAGGTAGAGACCTATAAAATCCATTTGGTTATCAAGGGGTATCATCAGTATTATAGTATTGACTATGACAAGACATTCTCTCCTGTGGCAATGTTCAGGTCCATTCAGATCATGCTTGCGATAATGACATACCTAGACTATGAAGTCTGACAAATAAATGTGAAGACAACTTTTCTAAATGGAGAGCTGAACGAAGAGGTGTATATGATACAACTTGAAGGATTCATATCCACAGACGAGTCCAAGATGTACAAACTTTAGAGATCTATTTATGGATTGAAGCAAGCATCTCAGAGTTGGAACATATGTTTTGATAAGGTAATTAGAACGTATAACTTTATTAAAAATAGAGAGGAACCTTACATATATAAATGGGCTAATGGTTCAGTGATTGTATTTCTTATTTTGTATGTGGACAACATTCTCTTAATCAAAAATGATGTTTCTACATTACAAAGAATAAAAGTGTGGCTGTCGTCACAATTCTCCATGAAGAATCTGGGAGAAGCAGCTTACATCCTAGGGATGAAGATCTATAGGGATAAATCTAAGAGATTGCTCGGGCTCTCTTAATCTACGTACATAGATACCATGTTAAAACGATTCAGCATAAAGAATTTCAAGAAAAGCTATCTTTCGATAGGTCATGAAATTTTTTTCTTGAAGAAGGATTGCCCGACAATTCCTCAAGAGAAAGCATATGAGTAGAATCTTATATACCTCAACAGTGGGTTCTATAATGTACGCCATGATATATATGAGATCAGATGTGGCATACTCACTAGGAATCATGAGCAAATACCAATCAGATCCGGATAAAAATCATTAGAAGGTTGCAAAAATTATCCTTAAGTATTTGAGAAATACTAAGGATCAGTGGCTCGTTTATGAAGAATCTGACTTGAAACTCGTGGGATATATTGATTTCAATTTTTAGTCAGATCGTGATGATAACAAGAGCGTATCGGGATACATTTTTATCATAAATGATGGAGCTGTCTGCTGGAAAAGTTTCAAACAGCATACTATGGTCGACTCAGTATGCGAAGTAGAGTATATCGCGGTATCTGATGCTGCAAAAGAAGCTGTGTGGCTGAAAAAATTCATCACCGAGCTTGAAGTGACTCCCTCCATCGATGGTCCAGTTCTATTTTATTGCGACAGTACTGGAGCCATAGCTCAGGCAAAAAAATCAAAAACACATCAGCGGATGAAGCATATTCTGCATCGCTACCACTTTATCTGAGAGATCATGGATCGAGGTGATGTCGACCTTCAAAAGATCGATGGAAAGGAGAAACCGATCGACCCATTCACTAAAGTTCTTACAGTAAAGGAGTTCGAAGATCATAAAATGAAAATGGGTATACAATACTGTATCAATTGACTTTAGTACAAGTGGAAGTTGTTAGAAAATATCTCAAAATCAATCATCAATCTATTGACGGTTGTACTATTTGATATAATTATATATAAATTAATAATTAATAAAATATTTATTTGATAATTTTTATCATAAGCTTATACATCTTCTATATCAAACTTCTGTGTTATAATGAAAGTCCTTAGGACTATTTTAAATCGATAAAGAAAGATTTATCATTGAGTCCTTAAATGAGTTCATGACCAAATAACCTAATATTACTAGGATAATAGACATGTCAAGTGTAGGTCATTGTATGTCATATAAGTTGGTTGTCCTCTTAACCAAGGAGCATGGAGATGCTGGAATAGCATGCAGGTAAAATATAGAAGTACATTTCACTAAATGTGACCAACTTCAGAGTACTCTACTGTCAAAAATTATTTCGAAAGGATATAGGTATAAGTGTCCCTCTGACCTGAAATCATCATGGTGACTTGCAAGCAACTCACTATGCTTTGGTGCCAGACTATCAGAATTTTTAATTCAGGATCGAAAGATTTCTAGGCACAGTCAAGTACTTGTGAAGTTGGTATATGAGTTAAGATGGAATTGACCACTCCAAGAGATTGAAGAAAATACTTTGTATTTCAATTTAGTAAGACCTTGACCAAGACAATCCTTCTGAGGAGTCACAGAATTTATTAGGTTGAGATACATAATGGATGTACTGTTAAAAGTTGATAGTTTAAACTCTAAATCATCCTACATCAAGGGTCAAAAGAATAAATTATACGATAACTGTATCCAAATAGGTTCTTGAGTGTTGCTTTGTATATATTCGACCTATCCAGATATCGGGTATCATTACTAGATAGTTACTCCGATTGGTACAAAAATCTATTCCTGTGCTACTGACTTAGGTTCGTACCTATGGGGTCACACACATTAGAAGTTTCTCTTCGATCAGATGGCTGATCTGAAGAGTCCCACTGAACTGGGACTCTGGTGAAGAGTCCCACTGGACTGAGACTCTATCATTAATAAAGGATTAGTTAGTGATTAGTTCACTAATTAGCTCAATTTGATTGAGCATTAAAGTCTGGATTAAATTTGATTGAATTGGATTCAATCAGGTCAAGTCCGATTAGGTTATGAGATGACTTAATCGGTAAGAAAAAATTGATCCTGATTTGATCGGATCTATTACTCAATTAATTTATTGATTTGATCAAATTTAATTGAGATTATGAGAGTCTAATTAGATTAAGTTCATCATATTTTATTTTGATCTAATTGGATTGGGTTTGTTAGAAATTCAATTAGCTAAACCCTAGAGTCCCAAATGAATGAAACTCTCTCTCCCTTACGCCACTCAGAAAGTTTCACGCCATATCTCATCGCACAAAAATAGTTTGTGCATAGAAAACTAAAAGCTAACACCCCTTTTTGTCGCCCACTTTGGATAGGTATTGGTTGTTTGGTTTGAGTTCAAATGGGACTTTGAATTTAATCAAACTTCTTATCCTTGTCTACCCACCCACTGACCCTTATGAAGGTATCTGCTTTGTGCGACAAAAAGGAATAGCTTCTAATTGATTTCCATGCCCAAAACCCTTTGGTCGGCCCCTCTTTTGGTCAGATAAGGATGAGAGAAAGTTGGAGTTTAATTAAAATTCAAAAGAGTTTGAATTGCAACAAACTCTGGCTCTTATCCTGCCTAATCTATGTTGCCGATTAACATAAAAGGATGAGATTCTTTTGTGTGCAAAAGGCTCTGAGATTTTTACCATGAGATAGCTAAGAAAAAGAGGGGCTGAATATCTCTTTTGGGGGGTGAGGTTTGGGGTGGGTTTCTACTTTCTTGGTATGTGCAAAGGAGGAGATCTATCTCCTCTCGGGTGAGAGATCTAGAGTCGTTCTAGGATTTCTAGATGAGAAAAAAATTAAAGAGAAGAGAGTCTTCATCTGATTTTTCTCCACCATCCAGCATCCTTCTCTGATCTATCTTTGACATCGAAAAAATTTGAGATGATCAAAAAAAGAGATCAAATCAGATCCGCCATCAGAAGCCGACTGCACGAGCTAGCACCCCGCAGAGGGCTGATCGATTCAAGAGCTTCGTGTAGACCATCTGTAGAGGCTGAATACTTGTGTGGTCATGAGTGACTAGAAAGGACTTCCAGATCTATATTTTTGATCATAAACTTTGACTATCCACGCTCAAATATTGGGTTCGGAATCCTCACTGTAATAGATTAGATCTATCACAGTATACTGATTTTTTTATTCACATGCTTGTTATTTTAAATTTAAATTTTTATGCATATAAATTCACATCATAGATCCATTTGTAGGAGTTTTAAGATCAAATCTTATGCATGCATTTGTAGATTAAATAGTTTAATCTATTTTTTCATTGTAAAAATTTTGAAATGCATGCATAAAATCTTTGAGCATCCCAACACCCTTTTATGAACATGTCAATCTCCCAGATATTTCTTGGGGCAGAAAGCTAACTCACCAGGGGAGAAGAATTGCCCCCTAAAATGGTCCAAGACCCTTCTATGGAGCACAATACTGAAATAGCCCCCAGCGGTAGCTGTTGCAGCTCCTTGACTGGAGTGATAGGTTTTTCCATTAATGCCACTCATGCCAAATCGGGATGCTCATCGATGCCCTCCCTTGAAGTGTTCTGCAGCTAATTGGAGATAGGAGAAGACTCTCCTAAATAGAGAAAAATGTCGATGATTCCACGATGCTAGATGAGGTGGTGCCACCATGGCATTACAGGAGGGTCACTGGAGCGATACCAGCCTATTGCAATAAGGCCTCTATTTATAAAGGAGCTAGATCTGGGCACCTCTAACTGCCCCTCCTAACTACGTGAGAGGTGTCACCACATAAGAGGCCTCGAAGATCACACCCCTAGGAAAAAGAGCTCCAATCGTCCTTCTTAACAAGCAATCATTATCAGGAAGTACCAGCATTAAAAGCCATGTTTCCCTATGCCTCTAGGTCAGATATGGCTTTTTGATGCACAATCCTAGGGATGACCATCTCCAATGATCTGTGGAGTGCGATACAGCACCTGTTGATGCCTAACACATGGTAAGCACTAGCAGGCTGATCTTTTCTAAGCTTCCATCCATCGCACGCTCCGAAGAAGGAAGTCGAGATGATGAGCGGTAGCTAGCAACTCCCCTCATCCATGGATAAATCAAGCAGAGATAGAGAACGATGACATTAGCTTTGCAAAATTTACATCCAAGGTTCAACTTTGCATATGTCGAGTTCAGATATTTCGACTTCAGCATGCCGACTTCAGATTTTCCAACTTTGGATGCATCGACTTTGGATATTTTGACTTCAGATATATCGGCTTCAAATATTTCGACCTTGGACATTTTAATTTTTTCAGATATTTCTACTTCAGATATCTCAGCTTTTGCCTAACTGCTTTCTTTACTAAAGTCAGCAAAACTTCAAGTCGAAGCCAATCAACACGAACATTAGAAAGTAACGAAGAACTTCATTTAGAAAGCAAAGGATAATTGGGAGATATGTAACATTGGCAAAAGCTTAGTATACAAGCTGTTCAAATAAAAAGTTTACAAGTTTAAGAGGAGAACTAATCTTTAAATATAGCTATAGTGGCCTACTCGGTGGTAGCCATAGTGATCTCCTCAATAGAGGCGGTTACAACGATCTCCTCAATAGAATTGTATGCACCACTATGGCGATGGGGTTGGAGATCGGGGCTTCAACTGGGGCTTCGGCTGGAACCTGGCAGGACCTCGGCTAGAGTGGGCTCATCCTCGACTCGCTCTAGCTTGTCTTCATCTGGAAAATGCCCTCCACTCATTATCACAATCCTCAAAGCAAAGATGGGTCAAGTTGAGATTCGGAACCATCTATCTCAAATGTTCTTAGCAAACATTGAAGCCATACTAATAGTCAACTATGGAGCCTTTGGTGACTTCATTTTCAAACTCCTGTGAAGCCTTGTACTCCTCAATGCCCTTGAGCTTGGCCTCAGTGATGACCTTTGCTTTCTCCTTCTCAATGACCACCTTAATAGGGCATCCATTGTCTTCGATAGTTCTAATCACCACCTCACCAAGTCCCAAAGCTTCCTCGAACCCAGTCACCTTCTGACGAAGAACTCCACTGGCTCCATGCTCAACCGCCACCAAGCCTTCCAAGGTGTCGACCTTCTCTTGAACGGCTTGGAGTTCAAATTTGGCCCAAGAAGCTTCTTCCTCGGCCGTCTTCTTGGCTTCTTCAGCAAACCACCTGGCCTCCTCGACAGCACTCCTCACCTCTTCGACAATCCTGGCTTGGGCTTCGAAAATCTGAAGCTTCTCCTCGAACGAGAGCTTTACTCGGTTGAAACTGACTAAGTCCTCATTAAGGATGGTGAAGTCACGTGCCAACTGTGCAAAAGAGAAAAAAGTCAAAGGCAATCATTAAAATATCGAGAATAGGCATGTGAAATAAAAACTTACCTTGAGAAGGTCGGTGTAGGAAGAACTGACACCTTGTCCAAAGGACGAGCCCTCTTCTCCGAACGATCAGTTGGAAGTAGGATTAGATTCATCAGCTCATGAGCAAGCTGGCAATCTTGAAGAGTAGAGTCATCCTTGCATAGCCTCATGATGATCGTTATGAATCCCCTATCCCCTTTGGATGAGGAGAGATCCACCTCAAACCTCGCTGGTCTACTCGACATCACAGGAGATAGTGGTTGTAGAGCATCGTGGGGTGGAGATGGAGTCCGCTTATCGACCAACAAAGATGGCAGGGCCTGACCTACTGGAAGAGCAAGAACTTAAGCTAACTCCAAAGACATTGACGTAGAGCACCATAGTTGCTCAACCGCCACTGGCTCGTTCTCGATCTCTATGGGGTTGTTACTTGACGTCCCCTTAGGTGGCATGGGGGTGGGGGCAGGAATCAGCGACTGGGTACTCCTCGACTTCTTTGATGATGATTCTCAATCCAAAGAACCCATCTTCCTCTTCAGTACTGATTGGATTGATGAAAGTAAAGGCCTCATTGCTGAAAGACCAAAGAGAAAAAAAGGTTAACATAGAGATTACCAAGTAAATTTTCTATGGTAAGAAAGAAGAATATCTATCCCGAGGCAACATCAAACTAATACTGATGTCGTAAAGATTCTGCTCGATTAGTAGCTATTTCAACTTAAGCACCTCGACGCCGAGCAAACTCGGACGATCCTTCTTATCCATGAAAAGGATGGACTTATCTTTATTTAGGGATAAATATGGATCACTCCAAATCAGGCTAAACCCCTAAGGTTAATCTGAAGATACATAGAAAAAATAGTTTTTTTCAGTCATGGACTGAAGATGGAAGCCTGACGATGAACTTCACCCCAAGCGAGTGAAAAGTACCACCATTTCCTTTCATGAGGGTGCTTCTTCAAAGAGAATAAAGATCTAAAGAGAGAACCTCTCAAAAAAATACTAAATCAATTGCAAAAGATAATAAAAATGATGATCACCTGAATAGAGTTCAGAGTGATCTGAGTCGAAAAAATCCTATAGAAATCTAAAACATTGTTGATAAAGGGATGAAGCGAAAGCCAAAGATTGGTCTGAAAAGACTCCTCGTACAACATGACTCGATCTTTTGGGGCATTTATCATGTGACTGTCTCACCCTTAGACTTCGAGCCGGAAGGTCGAAGAGATGGAAAATTGAGAATGAAACCCTCCTAGATCATCCTCAGTCAAGCATGACTCCTCATTGCTTGAATCCCAAAAATCTCCAAACCTACGCACTGGATTGTCTGTATAGCGAGACATGGAGACTTGGTTCCTGAAAGAGGAGCCAGCCATGGTGATGGCCTGAGAATCACTCTCAATCCCAATTCTAGGAGATGATGAACAAACACCATGATCACCGTGGGGGTTTTCATGCCGAACCTCATTGCCATTAAAAGACATGAATAAGAGAGAAAGAACTACAAGGGAGAGCCAAAATAACAAAGAAGAAGAGGCAACAATGGGTCTTAAAAGATCGATGAGGTTCGAACTAAGAAAGATGGAGAACAAAAAAAGAGAGAAATGGAAAACTAATCGAAAGCGGGAGCTACCACCAATGCCGAAGAAGACGATACTGGCAGGCCTTCCTTTGACAGCAGCAATGGAAAAAAGGTGACTGACAGTGGGAGGGTAAGAAACTTGACATATCAGAGTAAAAGAAAGTAGCAGATGATAGCCTATTTTATATATGGACTATCAATGATGTACATTTGATCGTCAAATTGTTAGATTTTGCCATCTAGCTGGCATCAGAAGCGTCGGATCTTGCAACTCTTCATCATTCCCCCCTCAGATCAAGCCACGTAAGATGATCCATAAGCCACACCCTCGGGCCTATCAATGTACGACATGTGGCAAGCCCCAACAAATCTAAAGATGATCCCCAGATCTCCTTTTTCTCATAATTGCGGTATGGATTACAAAGTGACATCTTGTAAGGTCTCGAGATTTTCTTTGCTATATACTGCACCATAAGTGCTCCGAAGAAAGGATAAAGCTAGTGGAAAGATACGGGTTCGAAAATTGACTACTTTCTTCATCTAAGATGGTGAAACCACTTTGGACTCGAAAGTGGGAGATAAATATTATGGAGGTGATCCGTCATGCATAACACTTTTCTTCCCTTCAGAATGTGGTCGGACTCTCACAGATGACTCAGCAAAATTACCTCAGATGCCAGAAGGTGACAGGTGGCTAGACCAACCCCTTATCACCGCTCTCCTCGACCTCCACCTCAGACGTCGATCGATCCGTGATCAAGACCTCCCTTTCATATGGTCGGATTTATGCCGACTTTATAGTCGGATCACACCGAAGATCGAGAACGGAGTTCTCATAAGTTGATAGGAGACAATGCCAAGCCCTAGACATGAGCATCGATGCAAGACCTTGGCTCAACACCAACTACCAACTGCTAGCTCCTCGATACATGTGAGAAAAATCTAGAACTGCCTAACAACTTTGATTCGCATGATAATGGAAAGATCTCCTATTCTAATGGCCTATCAGAATATGGCCTAGTACCCTAATGAGACTGGTATAATGGCCTAAAGATTCCGATTAAACTACCTACGGCTCCACCTTTATATAAAAAGGTACCAAGAGGATCCTCAAATAAACTCGATTGGAAAAAAAAAGAAGATACCACTGCTGTCCTCCCACTCTCACTCTTTTCTCTACTGTTCACAAGGCTCTAGTTAACTTAAGTATCGAAGGATTCCCTGCCACAAATCTCTCGATGACTGTGGATTTTTCTTACAGGTTCCCTTCGACGTTTCGGATGGTATCTTAATTTTCGAACAGCATCTAACTCCAGCCATATCATCAGCAACCGAAAACTTGCAGCAACAATCATCATTATTATCATTATTAAAAAAAAAATGATATCTTTTCTGCTCTTTGATTGATATCTTCTCTTCCACTCTTTTGCAGTGCTCCACAGCATCGCAAAAGAGCAATTAAATGGCCCAATTAAGATTTATCCATAAAATAATGGTTTAATGGAGACTTTAAAGTGCTTTTCCGAAGGTTTGCTTCTTCTATGTTGTTATATCCAACTTACCAACACCTTCTTCCGACTTTTGGAAGTGCACTGAAAGTTGAAAGTTATCATACGGTTGCACAAATCTCAAACATCTGTCCACCGTAGGTCTATGATGGAAAGGGGGTACAGTGGGCCAATATGTTTAGATGATACAGATTACAGGTAGCTCGTCTACACTAAAATTTTCAAGTACGCATTATTTCCCCACAGATGTAATCCAATGTTCGGTATCATATGGTCAGTAAAAACAATAGCATCTGCCCATGTGACCCTCTAACACCTTTATACTAGGATCCAAGAGAGGGCAGTGCAATAAAGCAAAAATAATGGCAACATGACGTAGGACTGTCACACTGGACACCTTTATCCCCCATCACTCATTCAATCCTCATCTACTGTCATTCTTGGCAAGATATTGCTGGCAATCAGAAGCCTCAAAACAAGGCTAACAACCAGCATTTTTCTGGATGTCCTTAATTATCAGCATAAAAATCTCAAATAATATCATCCATAATAGAAGGAGCAGTCTCTGTGCTTCTAGCCCATGAAGCCTGCACCGCTATGCCTTCTGTATCTTTTGGTAAGCCAAAGGAGGATTAGATGGGAACAACTGTCAAATGAGGAAGAGCTGCAAGAAAGTTGGGTTAGTCTGCTAATGGTTGTAGTTAGTCAAGGAAGACTATGCTTTTGTCTCATTCATACTAACAGGTTACGCATCTCAATATTTGACCAATTAATCTAATTGCATCATAGTGCAATTACCAATGAGTTTCCAATTCTAATACTCAGTTTGGGCCAATGGTGTTCAGAGATACCAGTCTTCATCCATCGTCAGCAATACCAGATGAAAGGAGATTATGATGTTTTGGCTTCGAAGGCAGCAGGTTTTGTCGAGTCTTTCCAATGGAACTTTAAAACATGTCTGATGGTTATTCTTTTAGAACTTTAATAGCCCGAAAGAAATGTTTTCTAATATAATCGAAGTATTCTTGTTTGCGCTTACATCCCTCTCAAAGCCTTCTTTCTGTATTTCCCGTTATTTCTTTTGCTATTTGGTGTACTTATGATCTCTTAAACCATATTTTTTGAGGTGAGTGGCATCTGTCATGTTCAACTATGGTCGCTATTGGTCGTATCAGGTCCTTAGTAGCTTAGGTCAGGCTTCTGGGTTTAGCCTTTTAGGTGATCTTGAATGTATCAGGCCCTTATCATTGACTTATTGTTAAGAAGTTTTAACAATTTTAAGCAGAAGAATGAAGCTGTGACATCGTTTATGAAGCACCACTCTCTCTTCACTTCAAGATTAATTTCCATGGTTAGAATTGCTATTATATTTTGGCTTGTTCTAATATCTATATCCCGTCATGTAATCAGCTCCCATGGGTGATGACAGAGCCTAACTCTGTTCTGCTGTGAACTGTGAACTATGTTTGCTCTCCGCAGATCGTATACAGGTTGATATACCTTTACTGAGCATGACAGAGGTGAGAGTTCCTGCAGGTCTCGACAAGATCTCATAATGCAGTATGGGCTTTTGAGGGGCTATAAACTATGTATAACCTTAGAGTAGAGTGAGCTGATTTCTAAAACATAAAAGTTCAAGGAAAAATGGCAAATTTTTATTTCTTAGAAAAAAAATCTTTGCATTGATTTCAGTAAAACTAAAATACTTGCTTATGTGACTCCAGCACAGAGCTTTTCAAGATGAGTGGCTGAATTGGTTCAAAAATATCATTGTTTTCTCCAAACTTGTTGTGTTCATCAATGGTGAAGTTGATGATTAGATGAACTGCAAGTGCAACATCCGGCAAGAAGATCCTTTATCATACTCTTCTTTTATTCTAGCAGTCAATACTTTAGCCAAGCTCTTAAACAAGACTATTTTATCCAATCTCTTCGATGATTCCTGGACAATGAGTAAGTACAAAAATTCTCCAATTCACTAACGGTACCTGCATCTTCCCCATTGCTGATGAAAACTCCATCTCTATCTTGAAACTTATTTTATATTGATTTGAGCTCATCACTGGTCATTCTATTAATTTTCAAAAAAAAAAAAAGTTCTGTTGCTTCTCTGGACCCATATTCTGATCATGTTGTGGATTATGCATCGTGTTTAAATTGCCCTCCAATCTCTCTTCCAATCTCCTATCTTGGCCTACCACTGAAAGTTGATAAATTATCTAGTATCAGATTAGATGCCCTTGCTTCTTAAGATTGAATCAAAGCTTTCTACTTGAAAGGGCAAATTTTTGTCTTTTGGTGGCTGACTTATCCTTGTTAACTTGGCTGACTTATCCCTGTTAACTATTTTTTTTGAAAAAATGGGAAACTTACCGAAATGTGATTGCTCCAGCATTTGGAAGGATGTTATCAGTTTCCTCTCTCCCTTTCTGGAAAAGACTAAAATTTATTATATAATGGACTAAAGGTACTCTTTTGGAAGGATGCTTGGATATTTAATATTCCTCTGTGTCTCTATTCTCAATTTTTATTAAGCTTATTGGCTGAAGTCCAGGACTGTTGCTAATTTTTTCTAATCCAGATCTAATTCTTGGAGTCTTAGAGTTCCTTATCTATTGAAGCACAAGCTAAAATGAATCAACTCTATGCAATCCTGTCTCATTTCCAACTTGGCAATCATGTAGACAACATCCATTGGAAGTACAATTCTGCGGGAAATTTTTCTACATCCTCTCTTTATAAATCCAACAATTCAAGAGGTGTTAAATAGGATCTTGCAAGCTCCAAAATCAATGCTCCATCCAACGTTAAATGTTGCCTCTAGCTTTGTTTCCTTAATAAGGTAAACGCTAGAGAAATTTTGCGAAAAAATATGGGCTTTAATCTGGGTGGTTGCTAGTCTTGTAATGGCCCTGTGAAATCTATTGATTATATGTTTATTGTTTACCCTTTTACTGTATATCTCTACACCTTTTGCTCTTATCTTTCTATTCCCACACCAGATTGTAGCATTTGGGATCTTTGCTCTAGCCCGAGATGTAATTATTTGCAAAGGGCTTGTAGCAGCCCATTTTTATGCTCATTGCCACCATAGTTTGGAGTTGTTGGCAAAAAAGAAATGCCCGTATTTTTTTCAACAAATCTTCTTCTCCTCAATCCATCATTCTTAAAATCATGCACGATCAATGGATAGTCCTTGCTCTATGGTTAGAAGGACTTTCCAAGCTTCTATAAGCTCTGAAAAAAATTAAAAGACTTGCTACACTGGTTTGACTGGTGACTACTTCAGAAGTTGCCTCAGATGATCCGACTATCCTATCTATGGCTATTTCTTGAATAGATACTATTGCTGAATTGATTCTATCATGATATGGTTGCTCTTTAATTCTACCTTTCTTTCATATTTTGGAGCTACACTAAATCATATTGAAGTTTTATTCAAGGAAGATGATGGTAGAGAAAGTACTGCACTGTCCTACATTTTTAAATTCTACCATGCTATGCATCACTTCCGAGTCTATATTTTTTTAGGTCATTTAGATTTGCTCCTTTTGTATATTCTCGATTTTTTTTCCCCTCTAGTTGTACCCTCCATAGACTTTATATGTAATTTTCTATACTTTCTTGAATAAATTTTGGTGACTAATGTGGTTTGTTGCCCATTAGTCTACTTAAAAACAAGAAAAAGAAAAAAAAAATAGTAGTTATTTCTCCATTAATTTTTTAATCAAAAAATATTTTTTCAAAAAAAAAAGATAGAATATATTCTTCTCATATTATTTCCTCCATGGACACTTTCTACTACCCAAAAAAAAAATCTTTAGCTAACTAGTTAATCTTTATGCCAAAAAAAAATGCAAGTCTAAAGATATGGAAGTAATAATACATGCATCATTCATCATTCTATAAATACATTCACCAAGCTTGTTGATTTCATCGGGCACTTATTATAGTGGGACGGATCTAACCTTAGCTTTAACAATATCCCAAGTCATTTTTTTGAACAAATTTGTAGGTCCACATGTCTCACAGTGTTGAAATCCTTAAGCCTCACAACTGCTCGATAATTCAGTCTAACCTGTTAGGTCCATTTAAAGAACATGTAGATCATTAATAATTCGACCTCCAGCATGACTTAAATTATGAGTTAATTAGGAGTTTCTACTCGTTACACCCAGTGTATTCCTCCCTCATTAACTATGTGAAGAGAATAATATTCCATTAGTATGACTCAAGTTACCCACATCCATCTATAAGGGATTTCTACAAACATAGTGTGCATATCTTCCATTCATGATTAACCCCTCATCACCATCGTGCTACTTTGAAATTTGTGTTTGATATATGATTCAGACAATAGACTTATGCATCTATGTATGCAACTCAAATAAAGTCCATCATGTATGGTACAAAGATCCAAACTTCTGTCTACAGATTAGAACTACACTGGGTATTATAAGTAATTAAAGGATCCTAAAACTAATTGCAAAGATTTTTTTTTTCCTTACCAAAAAAAAAAAAAAGGCACCATCTGGGCCGTTGTTTCAGTAGAGGGATCGGACGGTTCACGCGGGCCGAATGTGGGCGGGACCACTGGAAGGGGGATCACCGAATCAGTTGTCGAATGATTCCGTGGCAGTACATAGAAAGCTTTGAAGCCGCTCACTCGGTCTCTCTGCCGTCGCCGAGGGAGAGAAGGGAGAGAGCGGGGAAGAAGAAGGGAGGGCAAGGGTTCTTCGCTTCAGGTACTTCGCGGTCGCCTTTTTCTTATCCTTTATCCTCTGGTTGCTTGTTTTGTTTATCTGGTGTTGATGTCGTGAGCTTGGTCTCGATTGCGTGTTTTGCGGATACGATTGTTGCTTCTGCTTCCGCGAAATTAAGGTATTGAGGTCGATCTCCGTAGGTTTAGGAACTTACATTTGAGGGATTTCGAAGATCTTGCGGGTTCTTGGGGCTTTGGATTGGAACCCGAAGTTGAATGTGGGAGTTTGAGCTGTTAGAGAGTTGGAATTTGTGGATCTTGATGGGATTTTCGGTCTCACGGCATGAGATGATACTGAATCTTGGTATGGAATTCTTGTTTTCTAGAGATAAGAGCAAGGAAATGTGAATTGATTATGGATTTTATCTGGTTCTTGATTAGATTCCTTCTTTCTTCTGCTATATTTTGTTGTTAGGGATTCGTATGAATCAAGTGCGATTCGTTTTTTTTCTAATTATTATAGTTATTTTTCTTATTTGATTAAGCGTCTATGTAGATTTTGGTATCTGGATTTTGTAAATGAAATTACTATGTACATTGAAAGCGGTTAATTTTTCAAAAAAATTACGGTGTTAGAGTTCTTGATCCATGACAAATTGTATGCAGAATCTATCTACGCTTGTTTTAGGACTCGTTTGGTTCATGGAAAAAAAAAATTTTCTCAGAAAGTAATTTTTTATTCCTGAGAATAGGATTTTAGTACAGTTGTTATTTTAAAGTAGCTTATGTTTGGACGATCATCTATTTTTTTAAAAAAAATTATGTAAAATATTTTTTATACCCTTAGTAGATATAAAACCACACATTGTTATTCATAAATTTTATATAAATATTAATATTATATTTATATTAATATAAATATAATTTTGATATATTATAACATTAGATCATAATAATTTATTATATTAATATAATACTAATATATTAATATTATATTAATATAATATGAATATTTTAATATAATAAATTTATTAATATAGATATAAATATTATATTATATTAATATAAATATTATATTAATATTAATAAAAATATTATATTAATGTAAATATTAAAATAATATTAAAATATAATAAATATTAATATTATATTTATATAACTATTATGATAATATTAATATAATATTATATTACTATTCAGTATTTCATCCTAACCATCTATTGATATTTTAGTAAGTTTTAACTATAAATTTTAAAAAGATATTTTAGGAAAGAAAAAAGTATTACCATTTTTCATGTTACGGAAAGTGCCAAAACCCACTTCTCCCATGAGTTTTTGCTTTTCATGAAATATAGAAAGTGACTTCTTATAAGAAATGCTTTTTTTTATTCTCTCTCCTTTTAAAACTCCAACCAAACAAGAGGCTCTTTCTTTACTTCTTAGGAAGTGCCTCTTTCCCCCTCCACTTCCCGTCAACCAAACGAGTCCTTAGAAAAATTGAGAGTATGATATTGCAAACTTAGCTTAGTATATATTTGGTAGCTTTTCCGCCTAATTTTATTTATTGAGCTGATTAGGAAAGATACAGCGAGAGTTTTTCTATCTATTGTTAGATCCAGAAAAGTGGAGTTGCTTTTGAGAAGGGAAATAGAAATAAAGAAGGCAAGAAAGAAATAAGAAAGAAAGAAAGAAAGGTAGCTGTTCAAGATTCTTTTTTTTCCCCAGAGTTTACTCTAGGTATCTCCGCAGTGGATAGCATAAAACTGATATATTTCATCAGAGGACATTGAAAGTAGAGATCAGTCATAAGCTTCCAAGAAAATTTCTCATCGAGGATTTGAATCTTTACCTACATGCCTGGTGCTTAGTTTCTCAGGTTTCTACTTATCTTTCTGCCTGTGGATTTCTTATTTTTCTGTTTTAGTTTCCCCATTATCTGTCTGTAGCCATACCTTGTAATGCTAATACCTTAGTGCTGAACTTGTATATTTCAGGCAGGTTATATCTATAAGTAATTTTGTTCTCAAGTCAAAGCCTCTTTTAACAAAGAAGTTATTACATTGTTAAGGTATTCTACGAAAATCAATAGTCTGATATTTTAATTTATCTTTATGGACCTTTATAAGGTTGACTATGAATGCACAGACCTGTGCCAGTGGTTGCCTAGTGAGGTGGTAGGATGACTATGAATGCACAGACCTGCACCAGGGGTAGCATAGCAAGGTGGTAGGATGATATCATCATCTCTCTGTGTGTATATAGATTTGTATATGTCCAAAAGAACAATTTCAACATTTTTTTTTCAGTTTCTTATTTTACTATATTCAATTCTATAAATTTTTCTATCCATAGAATACATTGATGCACAGAAATGGTTATAAGCAGAGCTTTTTATTTGTATAAACATCTAATCTAGGAGGAATATTTTTATGTGCATGTATATGTATGTATGTATACGTCAATGTGTGTATGACTAGTTTTCTTTTTTGAAATTTTCAATCAGTGAAGTTGAAGAATAAACCTTGTGATATATGCTTTTCAGTTGGTACAGTTGTCTTGGTAAAAATATCAGTTAACTAATTGAATGGAAGCCCCTAAATTAATTCTTTTAACAATATAATGAGGTTCTGCATCCAGCTGATCTTGATGCTTTACTTCAGCTAGCTTTTTGATGCTTTTGAAGTGACATAAATGAACTACTAAAAGCTGGTTTCTGAAATTATTTTTCTTTTATAACAAAAATATGAGGGCTTTCATAAGCTGACTTAGATAAACTAATATGAATACAGAAGGAAATTTTAAGAACATTTGGTAAATGTCAATATCTAAACTGCATATTAATAAGACAACCCAATGAGTAGTTCTTTTACTTTTGTGCGGTTTACAAGGCACTGCCTTACTATTTCTCAAAATGATGAAGCTAACAAGAGTTCACATTGGCGTCGTTATTAACTTTTAAATAGGTTATGTGGTGCAAAAATCAACCAACACTATTATCACATGGCGGGTTGATTGGTTAGGTCTGAATTCCTGTTCTGGCCACATAGTGCAGCTACACCTAAAGAAAAAGGTGAGTGAAGACATTCAAGCGATAACCATATGGTGCAGTGGAATATCATTTTATAGAACTGGTGACATCTGTTACTCAGCTTTATTGATAATGAGGTGGGACTTTACTGGAGTTTGACTGATGTTTGCTTTGTTCTCCCCTTCAATGAGATGTATACAATTTTCATGGTTCTTGAGTCTATAGTTGCAACTAATGTCAGAATAACCTTGATTGCCTTTTTCTTTTTTCCCCTAGGTTGTGGTACTGTTTAACTGCTCATATTGTAAAACAAATGGCATCAGCAGCAGTCTCAACTCTTTCAATTGGCTCAGTGGCATCTTACAGCACCCAGACCACCTTGGGAGCAAGACCGAAGCACTCCTATTTTAGTTACTGTACTCCAAAGTTTTTCAGGGGTTTTAGTGGTCTGAAGGCATCATCATCTGTAAACTTTGAATCAGAGGCATCCTTCTTGGGTCATGGAAGCAATGCTTCTTTCTGGGAGTCATTCAAGCCAAAGTTGGATAGACCAAGGCTGAGATCTTCAAATCAACTCCTGCCACAGGCTTCTGCTTATAAGGTGGCTATTCTTGGTGCTGCAGGGGGGATTGGTCAACCCCTAGCACTTCTGATCAAGATGTCTCCACTTGTTTCAGCACTGCATCTCTATGATATTGCAAATGTCAGAGGAGTCACTGCTGATCTGAGCCACTGTAATACCCCTTCTGAGGTTCAGGGTTTCACAGGACCATCAGAATTAGGCAATAGTTTGAAAGGTGTGGATGTGGTTGTCATCCCTGCTGGAGTTCCAAGGAAGCCAGGTATGACTCGTGATGACCTATTCAACATCAATGCGAACATTATGAAGCCACTGGTGGAGGCTGTGGCAGATAATGCTCCAGATGCATTTATCCATATCATTAGCAACCCGGTGAATTCTACTGTCCCAATAGCTGCAGAGATTCTCAAGCAAAAGGGTGTCTATGATCCAAAGAAGCTGTTTGGTGTCACAACACTGGATGTTGTGAGAGCTAACACATTTGTTGCACAAAAAAAGAACCTGAAGCTCATTGATGTGGATGTACCTGTTGTGGGGGGTCATGCTGGGATCACTATTTTACCATTGTTGTCCAAGACAAGACCCTCCGTGACCTTCACAGATGAAGAAGTAGAAGAGCTGACTGGGAGGATCCAAAATGCAGGGACAGAAGTGGTGGAGGCAAAAGCTGGTGCTGGATCTGCAACTCTATCTATGGCCTATGCTGCAGCCAGATTTGTTGAGTCATCTCTCCGAGCATTGGATGGAGATGGAGATGTTTATGAGTGCTCCTTCATTCAATCGGAGCTGACTGAGCTCCCATTCTTTGCATCAAGAGTGAAGCTTGGGAAGAAAGGTGTTGAAGCCATGGTCTCTTCTGAACTTCAGGGTCTGACTGAATATGAGGCTAGAGCACTGGAAGCCCTGAAACCAGAGTTGAAGACTAGCATTGAGAAGGGTGTCACATTTGTGCAGAAGCAGATGCAAGCAACAGCGTCTGTTTGAGGCATACACTGCTTTCTTTCAGATGAGTTTGGCAGTAGAGGAATTAGTGACATAGCCATGCTTAAGTCTCTGCAGTTTTGCAGCATAGGATGTTTTCTTCTTTTCGGCTTCCAAATTGCTTTTAATGAGAGGAGAGAGAATTATGTAGGACTCTTTAATGGTGTTTGTAGTGGAGAGAGAACACACTAGTAGCTTGGTGTTCATGGTTCCTGGTATGCCGTGATGTAACATGCAATTTTTTTCTCGTGTTGTCTGTGCTCCTGGTTTGTAACTAAAACATTGTAGTGTTGATGATGTTGTTCAATTTGATCATTTGGGGACCACAGTTCATTTGTTGGCTTTGATAATCACAATAACTCATTTTTAGATGCTACCTACTTAGGCTGCTCATTTTATTCAAGCACATTCCGTATCCAGTTTTCAGAATAAGATATCCTGTTATTTCTAGCTGACTGTGATGTATGCCGTTATATCAAGCCAAATGATTTAACAAATCAAGGGGTGACATAACGAATCGTGAGTTGCTGGCTCGCAGAAACAAGCATGATGGCCGAATAGAGCAGCTGTGTACCATTGCTGGAGTAGGTGAAACCTAAAGAAAAGAATCCAGTTTCGACTTCTTTATCCATGGCCATTTTAGAATGACTGAGTATTTTTTTTTTTATCAATTGTTAATAAATTTTCATGAAATAATGGTTATCTGTAGTCTAAACCCCCACTTTTATATGTTTATTTACTTTGTTTGTTGTGTTTCATTCATCAGAAACCAGCTGAATCATGATGAGCTTAAAAATAGTGCAATGCTGCTTTTGGAGCAAGTTTCATAATAAGGGCAATTGCATGTCCCCTAGCAATTTGCGGTGCAATATGTGTGCAAAAGCTTACTGTTGCTTCAATCTTGATTCAGACATGCACTTTTTGTTCGATTCCTGCCGGATTTCAATTCAGTGATGACCGATGAATTATTTGGCAAGTCAGGTGAACTGTTTGCTCTATAGATAAGTGGCATGATCTTTCTTTCTGCCTTTCCTCTGATTCCTGGTATCATGATAAAAAATTGCTTTTTTATTTCTCATGCGATCATGTACTTAGACATATAATCTTACTTTTTCTGATTGTTTTTGCTACTGCTGCTGATAAGTGTTTTGTGCCCTTTTTTGATGTTTGACATCCCCTCAAAGTAAAAAAAAAAAAAAAAAGAGGAAAGAAAAGGATGATAATGTGTTAGCAAAGTCAAAAACTGGTGAGTGAAGCAGAAAGAGGCTCTCGGTTGTTTATGTAAACAGCATAATTTAATCGGTTGTCTATGGTTTAAAAAAAAAAAAAAAGGAAAAATGTCATGATGGTAGGACCTTCATGTCCCTACGTATGAATTGGTTAAAGTTAAGGTACCTAAAAGCCGGTTTATAAGCTGAGGATGCTAAATGTACGTGATAAGGAACTCTAGAGGAAGCAGAAGAGTAATACCAATTAAAAAGTGAGGCAAACCAACTAAAATGATGCAACCATGCAATAAAAACAAAGAAGCTAAAGATAACACGGGCTATTCTTTTTTTTTTTTTTTTGTTACGTGAAATGAGGTATGGTGGTAGGTTCTTCATCGAACGCCTTTATGCAAGGCATAGGCCAGGGGATGTGGTTGGGCACTATTAAAGTTGTGCAGCCGTACGCAATCTCTAGGTCGAGAAAGGACTGGTCCAAAGAGTGCTGAATTATGCCAAAAGGAAAAGAGCAAATAAAACAGGAAAAGTAAGCCATCAACTCATAATAGTTGAATGCCATGCTTTTGGCCACAAGTATACTGTTGATCAGTTATCAAGAAATCAAGGTGAAGAAAACATGATTAGTAAGTGACAGGAGCGTGCACTACTAATGCTTTCATTATTTGCCGTGTCAACCGCAGTAGGCATGTCATACAATCGTATTTCGGTTTTTTTTTTTTTTTGACCCGAGGAAAAAAGTGGGATTGAATGGCTTTTATTTCAGCCATTTGTTAGGTTGGAAGAAATTTTATTCTCATTCCAAGTTTAAGAACGAAATAAAAATATTTTAATCTTTTTAAAATCTAACCTCCATATATATTTTATGTTATTTTTGGTCATGAATTAAATATATGTCTGATCATTTTGATTCCGATTCTGATTTTAATTGTGAACTAAATACACTGACAAATTAATTGGACTGAAGCCAAGTATTAAGATTTGACGTCTCGAGATTCGGTCCATATTGAGCCCACAGTGAGGTCCGCGACGAAAAATGGAGTCCAACATGATCAAGATCATCCCAAAGAGAGCTTGGATAGAAGAGATACGCACGTTTGAAGTCGGCACGAAATCCGGGACGGCGGAGGACCACCGGCGGCCAGCGGAGCGGCGGCGGCGCGGCCACACGTAGCGAGGCACAGCCCAAGTGAGCCAGCATGCGGGCTGGGCACGCGCAGGGTGCGGCCCAGCAGGCGGGCCCGACTCAGGCCCAGGTGCGCAAAGCGCGTGAGTCGGCCCAGGCCCAGGCGTGCGGGCTGGCCAAGGCTCGGGCGCGCGGGGTGCGGCCCAAGCCCCAGGCGCACGAGCGCACGGGCCGGCCCAGGCCCAGCGCACCGCTAGGGCCTGTTTTCCCAATCCACTATGGATCGGGTGGTCCACAGACGGGTGCGTGGACTGCGTGGGCATTTTCCACATATTTCCACGCGGTCCATGATACTATTCCATGGACCGGCATGCAATCGAACGGTCTAGATGACTTGTGGTCTTGATCCAATAGCTTGGAGCTTAATCTGAGGGTTATTAGGAGTCCTAATCATCATCTAATAGGGTTTTTTAGCCTTTAAAAGGGCCTGTTTGGGGAACAGAAGACTGGTTTGGTTTTCACGAGAGAGAACCCACGCGAAGGACCCGTGGGCACGGACGGCTTCTTGCGAACCAAAGAAGAATCCATGAGGAAGAAAGAGAGAGATGCATGATGCTATGAGAGAAGGACCAGGGCTCCTGGACAGCAGACAGTGATCACTTTAGGGGTTTAGAGGGGTCTTCCTAGAGAGAGAGCTTTTGTGAGGGAGAACTTTCTGTGAGAGAAAAATTAGGTGTACAAAAGTTGAGGATGAGATCTCCTCTTGTAATATTTTTTTTCTCATAGTAAAATTTGCATGCCCCATAGAGACGAGTCCTTTTTTGGCTAATCCACGTATTTTGATTGTTTTCTGTTTTATTTTTTCTTTCTTCCTGTTGCATTACGCAATACCGAAAAGGTCTTGAGAGGTAATATCCTGGCTAGACATCCACCCAATAAGTGGTATCAGAGCGAGGCGATACAAAGACGCAGATTGCAGCAGTGGTGAGCAAGACTGAAGATGGAGAAGATA
Source organism: Elaeis guineensis (assembly GCF_000442705.2). Lineage (NCBI taxonomy): Eukaryota > Viridiplantae > Streptophyta > Magnoliopsida > Arecales > Arecaceae > Elaeis > Elaeis guineensis. The sequence continues at coordinate 95,126,524 of NC_025995.2, forward strand.
GGATCAATCAAGATGGAGATCAATAAGTTTGATGGAAAGCAATTTCTCCTTGTGGCAAGCAAGGACGAAGGATGTGCTCATCCAACAAGGATTAATCGATGCTCTCTTGTGCGAGGAGAAGTCAACTACCATGGAGGTGTGAGATTGAAAACGACTACAGATGCAAACGGTGAGTACCATCTGCATGTACCTAGCGGATGAGGTAGTGATCCATGTACTTAGTGAGACTTCTCTGACGGTGCTGTGGTCAAAGCTCAAGGAGTTGTACATGGTGAAATCTCTCACCAACACTCTTTTCCTCTGGAGGCAGTTTTACCAGCTGCGGATGGCTGAGGGACAGAGCGTGCAGGAGCATCTAAATCACTTCCAGAAGATCCTCACCGACCTCCTCAGCATTGGTGAGAATGTTGAGGAGAAGACCAGGATGCTGGTTTTGCTAGCATCGCTTTCCCCTTCGTATGAGTCTTTGGTGACTACTCTTCTAGTAAGAAAGAGCACCATCAAGATGGATGAAGTCACTGCGGCTCCAGAACGAGGTTCTCAGGAGGGATAACCCAGCTTCGAGCTCAGGTGGCAGTAGCTCAGCTTTGGTGGCTTTTGGAGGAGCAGGAGGCAGTAGACAGAGCGACAAGAGATTACGACGAGGGCAGTCCAAATCCAGAAGGAACTTGAGCAAGATCAAATGTTATCGGTGTGAGAAGTTGGGGCATCTAGTTAGAGATTGCCCTTAACTCAAAAATCAGATGATGGCTGCTGTGGCGACGGCCTGTAGTGATTCAGAGAGAGATGTCCTAGAGATATCTGACGAGGTATCTACTTCTTTCCAGCAGTGAATATTAGATTCTGCATACACCCATCATGTATGTTGTAAAGAGGAGCAGTTTGACTTCCTGAAGAACAGTGAGGGTACTATTTATCTGTCAGATTGATCGAGCTGTGCGATCAGAGGCATCGAGATGGTCAGCTGGAGGACACATGATGGTGCAGTGAAGAGATTGGAGGAGGTCTGATACATATCCGATTTCAGGCGGAATCTTATCTTACTGAGTAGACTGGATTCGAGAGACTATAGGATGGTAGCTGGTGGAGGAATTCTGAAAGTACTACGCAGCGATAGGATTGCTCTGAAGGAGAAGAAGAGAAAGAGAGGACATTATTACCTAACAGGGAGCCCAGTGTGAGGTTGAGCTTCAGGAGCCAAGCAGAACCGAGAGCGAGGTGGAGCTCCAGGCGGAGATAGATCGGATACGAGACAGAAGACTCGGAAGGATGAGAGGCGACGTCGCAAGGTGAGATTCCTATTACTGCAAGATGATGCCCTAAGCAGGTCTCAGATCAGGAGGAGCATAGCATACGATAGAGATGAGATCGAGCGATCTGGCTCGACTCCCATATTTGCCCATCCATGATCAGCAGGCGATTGCCCCAGGATATGGGGCGAAGAGATCCAGAAACTCTCGGAGTTAGAAGGAGGCCGAATATTGAGTCGAGATAGAGATTGTTAGGATTTGTGCCTCGAGATTCGATCTACATTGAGCCCACAGTGAGGTCTGTAATAAAAAATAGAGTCCAACGAGATCAAGATCACCCCAAACAGAGCTCGAATGGAAGAGATACACGTGTTTGAAATCGGCACGGAACCCGGGGCAACGAAGGACCACCGACGATCGACAGACGGAGAGGCGGCAGTGCAGTCTCGCTCGGCGGGGCACAGCCCAGGCGAGCCAACTGCAGGCGAGGTGCGCATAGGGCATGGCCCAGTGGGCAGGCCCGGCCCAGGCCCAAGCACGTGGGGCTTGCGGGCCGACCCAGGCCCGAGCGCACGGGGCGCGGCCTAGGCCCAGGCTCGCAAGCGCGCGAGCTGGCCCAGGCCTAGCACGCCGCTGGGGCCTGTTTTTTCGATGCACTGTGGATCGGATGGTCCACAGCCGAGTGCGTGGACCGTGTGGGCATTTTCCATGCGTTTCGCACTGTCCACGATACTATTCCATGGATCGGTGCATGATCGGATAGTTTGGGTGACTTGCAGTCTTGATCCAATGGCTTGGGGCTTAATCTGAGGGTTATTAGGAGTCCTAATCACCATTTAATAGGGTTTTTTAGCCTTTAAAAGGGTCTGTTTGGAGAACAGAAAACTGTGTGGTGGCTTGGTTTTCACGAGAGAGAACCCACGCGAAGGACCTGTGGGCGTGGATGGCTTCACGCGAACTAGAGAAGAACTCGTGAGGAAGAAAGAGAGAGATGCGTGATGCTGTGAGAGAAGGAGCAGGGCTCCTGGACAGCGGACAGCGGTCACTTTAGGGGTTCAGAGGGTCTTTCTAGAGAGAGAGCTTTTGTGATGGAGAACTTTCTGTGAGAGAGAAATTGGATGTACGAGGGTTAAGGATGAGATATTCTCTTGTAATATTTCTTTTTTCATAGTGAAATTTGCATGTCCCGTGAAGACGAGCTCTTTTTTGGCTGATTCATGTATTTTGATTATTTTTTATTTTATTTTTTCTTTCTTCCTACTGCATCGTACAGTACCAAAAAGATCTTGAGATATGATATCCTGATCAGGCATCCATAACCTCCGTGTCGAATAGGGAAGGATTTTATGGAGCCTCTTTGGATTCCCAGGAATGGGTGCCTTTAGCGGACAAAGTTTTTCCAATCTTCTAACAACTTGGTGTGATTTGGTTCATGCCACAGAAGAAAGACAAGTTGGGTAACCTGTTGAATAAACTAGAAGGAGTTAAAATTCTGAGTGAGCTGCAGATGCAATTTCCAAACAGGATAGAAAAAAAGAGTGCGAAGGAACGAGGATAGCATCCTCGTGGTGTGATTCGATTCTCGTAGAAATATAGTAGCTCTATCGTGAAATTCTTTATGAGTATACTGTCTCATTCAATTGATTCATATAATTATTATTTTTAATATATATTTAATATATACATATCGATTTTTTTATTTAAAAATTTTATATAATAAAAATATTTTTAGTTTTTAAAAAAATTATGATATATATGTCCATGTTATGACATTCTGCGTCTATAATATATACAGGATGTCATAATTTTTTTTAAAGAATATGAGCATTTTCATCATTCAAAATTTTCAACGAAAAATCGACCTGCAGGCATTAAATATGCGTTGAAAAATAGTTGAACAAAAATATCCATATCATATTATGATATTTTAAGCTATATTATGACATCTTGGACTATATTATATCACAGAATATTATAATTTTTTGTAAGAGACAATGATATTTTCGTCGTACAAAATTTTTAAATGAAAAAGTCGACTTACAGACATTAAATGCGTGTTGAAAAATGATAACTACGTAGATCAATTGGATGAAGTGGTGCCCTCTACGTTAAAATTTCTACACCACTCATGGTGCGCAAACAATTTCTCTACCTCTATTTATTTGGTGGAGACTGGCCTGATTCATGGACCCGGCTTTCCCAAAGATCAACACAATCTACTTCGGCCCCGGCTAGCTCTTACGTGGGCTTCAAACTTTGAGCCCGACCTTCAATCTCATAACCTCTTTTTTTACAAATGCTAAAATATTTGAAAATATTTTAGAAAATACTAATTATGATTAAATATTACCAACAATCTACAATGTCTCTTATACCTTGTAGTTTATATAGCACCAATGATCATCAATTAAGTCTATAAATACATCAAACATAAAAAATAAAAAATAAAAGGACCCTGGGTCGGGTTCTAATGTTCGAGCCTGAAAGCTTGCTTTTAAATGGAGATACTTTTTAGGTCAGGCCCACCCTGCCGAGCCTACAATATTTGGCCCGAGTCTGTCCAAAGGTTTTGAGCTCGAGTAGGCTGATCGGACTGTGCGGCCCGTGCTAAGGTTTAATGGAGACTTGGACCACCCCCACCCCTATATATAAGCTCAGTGAAGAGGATTTTAGATTTGTTCACTGTTGGAGAGAGAATAGAAAAATAAAGATCGGAAAAGTGCTTCCTCTCTCCTAGGAACATGCATGCAAACATCATCGCATGATCTTTTTAATCTCTATTTTTTGGTAGAAGTTCAATATCTGAATTCTCATTTGAGTTTGACGAATTCAGTATGCCAATGATGTGTGTATATAAGCTATCGTACAAAGAATAATATCCTGAATACCTGCATTTAGTTTGGCAATATGACCAATATATATGACCTGTTTTTGTGGAAAACCAATTAAAATGGATTTTTTTTGCAAAATTCCTGCAAGATGATTAAGCTGCGTGAATGAACACAAGTTACTAGGGGTCTCTTCAACCATTCATATGGTAGCTAACCTGGGCTTTTTCGTTGAGCAATAATGCAATATATGTTATAACCTGGGCTTTTTAGTCGAGCAAGAATGCAATACATGTTGGCCAGCAGAAATAACCACACATTCCTGTGACAGCAGATTTGAACAGATAACAAATCTTAGAAGTCCACAGGTAACACAAATTTGAAATGCACTTATTAGAAGCAGGCTAAATGGCATCCAGCCACTTATGACCCTAAAGTTTTAAATTTTGGGTGCTGGCAAAAAAAGGTCGCACCACGAAAGCTTTTAAACTACCAAATTAATAGTAGTTTTGCACCAAGGTCATACGCATGGGCTATCCAGGGATCAGCTTTGAGAATCTCTATACAGGAATGTCAAGAATGGATGAAAGAAGAAACTCTTCACTACTTTGGTCTTCATATAAACATTGGCATAGTTTAGCAACATACACACATACATACATACATATATATATATATATTGGCATACATCTGTCTCCATTATTTGTAGAAGAGCCTCATCATTACCAATTGATACCATCTCATATACAATCATAAGAAGAAATCATACAAGGCAGTAATAGATGATAACACATCCGTTCTTGTCTACATCTGTCTCCATTATTTGTAGAAGAGCCTCATCATTACCAATTGACACCATCTCACATACAATCATAAGAAGAAATCATACAAGGCAGTAATAGATGATAACACATCGTTCTTGTCTCATTTCATATACAATCATGAGAAGAAATTGTCCAAGGCAATAAGAGATGATAGCACATTCTTTCTAATTTCCTTCTACCAATAATCTCCACAAGAGCATAATCCATTCTCAAAGTGATGGAAGCGATTCAGATCTCTGAGAATTATTTTCCTATCAAATACCATCGACACTAGCTTCGCCATCAAATGGCAGTCCCTACAGACACGAAGGTTCTTAACAACGCGGAGCGTCGTCCCAGGAGGGGAGTTTATAAGCCCAAAAGCAATTGCTAGCTTCTCACTGTGATATCTAAGACTAACCTCCTTCTCCTCCTCCCCCATACCCACATGAAAGACCTGAGAAGTATCAGGCACATACCCAACCAACTTCAATTGATCGACCACCTCATCTACCATTCTGTATACCTCTCTAGACTGTGGGTGCTTACCATCCCCTGAGAAGAATTCATGCACCATGTTATCCAACTCAATTGAGCTACAACCAGGCACCTTCACGATCCCTCGCTCACCCATCAGTTTCCTTATCCAATTCACATCTTCCCATCTCCCATCAGATGCACACATGTTCGAAAGAATCACATAATCCCCACCATGAGAGTCATCCAGCTCCAAAATCCTCTCAAAAACACGCCTGCCAAGATCAACATTGCCATGGCCTCCGCAAGCTGATAACAATGTTCGCCACAAGATAGGTGTTGGCTTTATCGGTAAACCATCAATGAAGTCATAAGCCTCATCAAGTCGCCCGGCTCGAGCTAGCAAATCCACCACACACCCATAATGCTTGATTCCTGGAACAATGCCATAGCTGCTCCTCATGCTATGGAAATACCCAAGCCCTTCATCCACCATGCCTGAATGACTGCAAGCATATAAGACTCCAAGAAATGTAATGTCATCAGGTTTAATCCTCTCCCTCTGCATCTCTTCAAAAAGAGAGATGGCTTCGCTCCCATGCCCATGAACTGCGTAGGCCACGATCATGGCCGACCAAGCTTGGGTGTCCTTCGAACTTGTCTCCCGAAATACTTGCACTGCATCTTCCAAGCTCCCACACTTGGCATACATGTCGATCAATGCCGTGTTCACCTTTATGTATGAATCAAATCCATTCTTTCTGATGTACTCATGGATCCATTTCCCCAGTTCAAGCGCCCCCGACAAGGCACACGAGGAAAGAACACTAAGCATGGTGACATCCGTCGGCTTGAGGCCCTTTGCTTGCAATTCACGGAACAAGGCTAGTGCCTCGCTAGGACGGCTGCTCCGAACACAAGCTGTAATCATCGAATTGTATGAAACCACGCATGGCTCCTCCATCCGATCGAAGACGGTGCGAGCAGCGCGAATGTTGCCACACTCAGCATACATGTTTACAAGCGTGGGGAGCACATAGATGTTCTCGGCGAGCCCGAGCTTCATGGCGATGCCATGACCTTGCATCCCCGCTTTGGTGGCTCTGGCGCTTGCACAGGCCTTCAGAAGGGAAGGGAACGTGTAGTCGTCCGGGGCGACGCCGGTCTCGAGCATGCGGATGAAGAGGGAGAAAGATAGGATTGGGGTGTGGGAGCGGGAGTAGCCGCGGGACATGGTGTTGAAGAGGACGACGTCTGGGTGGGGAATTCGGTCGAACAGGCGGTGGGCGTAGTCCATGGAGGAGGTTTTGGGATGGAGGGAGCAGGAGGTGATGAGCTTGGTGAGGAAAGAGGGGTGGTGTTGGAGATGGGATTTGATGGCGAGGGCGTGGAGCTGCTGGAATTCTCTCAAGGTGGTGCATTTGGAGAGGAGGGAGACGAGAGATGGGAGGGGAGTTTCTTTTGGTTTGGGAGTAGGGTTATTGTGGTCGCTGGGTTTGGATTTGGCGGGAGAGAGGGGATTGATCGTTAGAGCCGTGCTCATGGTAACCGGTTCCTGGAAAATTCCAAAAAAAAAAAAAAAAAACTATAGCAATTGAAGGAAGTTAAGACATGAGAGAGATTTTATCTTCTTAATCCTCATCTTTCTTGTATATATTTATAGCAGTGATAGGACTGGTCATAAGTGAGCCACGAATTCGCTTCAGGCCAGAAATTTCTCTCCGAGTTCTGAGAAACAAATCGATTGCGTTTCTTTTATTTTTTATTTTTTTCCCATATGACACCGACAACTTCATCAAAATTACGTAGAACATCTCCCCTTATTCTATTTATAAATCGATCTAGATTATATTAACTTAAATTTGCAGGAAACCATCCTGCATATCCTACCAAACCACATGAACTCGAAGGACCAATCAATTACCCAGTTAGATTCTGAAAACTGGCTCGAAATTTCAGATAAAATTGATTTCTGACTTCAAACCACAACAGCGCATGGAGTGCATAAATTTATTTTAACCTACGCGACCAGCAGCTTCATGTCATTCAACCTAAAATTTTTGTGAAAACCTCTACCGCCACAACCGTTACTGTCCTACGTCAGGTGGCCCTGGCTTCCTCACCATTGATGACCTCCTTGTAATATGAAACTGATTTAAGTTTCATGTTGTCAGGTAAGGGGAGTATATTCTCGACACATTTACCAGTGCTGAAATCATCTATAGATTAATGCAAATCCAACAAGCTCAATCCAAATCCTCAAATACTGCTTTGCCTCAACAATATTCCCTTCCGCAAAATAGGCCTTGGTTTTCTACTGCATGCAACAACATGCTGCAAAACCCAATCTTTTGCCATCTGTTCGTACGAATCCTTGATCATATAGGCGATTGAGAGCCTTCCGATGGACCTCAATAGTATGTGGGAGCATCAAAGAGATAGCTTGAAGCCAGTAACTCTGCTTGCTCAATGAATGGCTATGACTTAATTTATATTTGTTGCGGCCAATCATCTGTTATCTCCATCACCGATGAAAAGCATCTACAAAATAAAATCCAAGCTGATCGGAGTTATGCCCGACGGAGACCCTCCGATGCTTAAGTCAGTGGAGAGTAGTTGAACAGAAAGTAGAAAATGAGAAGTGGCAGAGTATCAACCCGAACTATCCTACTTACGCTGTTCGTTTACCTCTCTTTTATAAATAATCTGCTAGTAACCGTTTGTAATGGTTAGACACATGGATCCCGTTTATTCCAACATTATGTGATCGTGGAATGAACGATTAAGGCCATCTGATGATCGTGAAATGTGACCGTTATACGCTTTCTGCGCTGACAGTTTCTGATATGCCGACTTTATATCAGTAGTCTGAATGCATCGACTATATGTTGGTGATTGTAGAAATTCGAATGACCATCGATCGGTGACTCTGATATATCGACTAGCCATCGATTATGAAGTCGGTTAAGTCGCTATAGTTGAATGATATTTATCAAAAAAACTGGTTGAGAATTATCGACTGTCGGTCGACTTATTGATTGATAGTCGGTGGTCTGTGTCGATTGAAAGTCGGATGATGTATTGTAATTGAGTCAGAATTCATTCTGCAATGTAGCTTTGATGGTCCATCGCCCTAATTGATAGATAGATGATTGACCGACTGTGAATCAGAAAAGTAGATTGAATTACCCCAACAGTTGCCCCCCACTCCCAAGTCTCAGGTGGCCTGACATGTGGATTGACACATGGCTTGACACATTGGACGAAGGAAGTTTTACATATTATCTCGAGCTTGGATTCAGCTATAGATATTAATGATTCCTTCGAAAAATAAAAAATCTTCAGCCATTTTATCGCTTCGATGATCGTGAGATCATCATTGGGATGTCGATTCGAGAAGACGGTTAGGCAGTCGGATGATTTGGTTGATTTGATTCTGACTAGTTGATTGTTGTCACGTATCCGGATGTTATTGGATTTTAATCGTTTATATGGATAGAGATGATGTGGTATGATCTGACGGTTGATGTATCGAACCATTCGATCAATGATCGATTTTAATGTAGCCACATGTCAAAGTCTGAGATAATCTTGATTTGAACAAATTCTTCTCGACTATTGATGGGCCCTATATATATAATATCATTTTCATTTAGATTTTTCGTTTCTTTACTTGTTATTCTCTTTCTTGGAGCTTGGATGCTTCATATCGATAATGATTTTTATTTTCTCAAGATTAGCATCGATCCTTCGTTGCGATATAAGAAATCTAAAAAATTTTTCAGCAGTCACTCTGAATGCACACTTGGTGGGATTCAATTTCATCTAGTGTCGCTGAAGTGTGTCGAAGGCTTCTTCTAAGTTTCGAACATGATTAAAAATTTTGAAACTTTTTATCAGTATATCATCGACATAAACCTCCATGTTATGTCCGATTTGCATCTTGAACAATTTGTTGACTAATCGTTGGTAAGTTGCTCTGACATTCTTTAAACCAAATGACATCACTTTATAGTAGTAGATACCTTTGTCAGTTATGAAGGCAGTGTGCTCTTTGTCTTCGAGTACCATCCGAATTTGGTTGTAGCCTGCGAAAGCATCCATAAAATTTAAAAATTGATGTCCCGAAGTCGCATCAATTAGTTGATCGATTTTTGACAAAGAAAAGCTGTCCTTCGGACAAGCTTTATTTAGATTGGTGTAGTTGATGTAGATTCACTATTTTTCATTGGCTTTTCTCACCATTATTACGTTAGCGTGCCAGTCCGGATAATTAGCTTCTCTTATGAAGCCAGCTGCGATAAACTTATCAACTTTTTCATCGATGACCTTCCACCTTTCAGGTGCAAAAAGTTTTTTTTCTGCCTCATCGATCTAATTTTGGGGTCAATGTTTAATCAGTGAGTTATTACTTCTGAAGAAATCTCTGGCATATCGGTTGCCGACCAAGCAAAAATATTGGCATTTGCTTTTGATAGGTTCACCAGTTGTTTTCGTTTCAGAACAGATAATTGCGACCCAATTTAAACTGCCATTACAGGGTCATCTTCTCTTAATGGAATCGAAACTAGTTGCTCAGCTGGTTCACTCTTTTTTTTATTTTTTCTTTGGTTCAGTTTATCAATCGACAGAGGATCTTTCGGTTTATTGTTCTTCACAGAAATAATAAAGCAGCATCGGGCCAATTGTTGATCTCCACACATTTCTCCAACTTCACTTTTTATTAGAAATCGGACAAGTAAATAGTATGTCAACACTACCGCTCTCAAGGCATTGAGTCCTAATCATCCAAGTATGGTATTGCAAGTCGAAGGAATTTGGATGACTGTAAACACCAAAAAAATAATACTCTGTCATGAATTTGTTTCTACAGTTAGTAGAAGAGTAATTTCTTCTTCCACGGTAACTGTATTTCTAGTGAAACTGACTAATGACGTCGAGACTCTTCTGAGTCAGTCAGTTGGTAGTCGCATTCGAGAGAAAATCGAGTAAAACAAAACATCATTTGAACTTTCATTATCTATCAAATTTTTTTTTACATCATAATTTATTATCATCGTCGAGACAAGGATAGCATCATCATGAAGAGTCTATATTTTTCAAACATCGTCTTTCAAAAAAGAGATTATATTATTATCAAGTTGTTGCTTCTTTTCAAATTCTTCTTTGGAAGCTGCCTTGCAGTCTTTCGATCATTCAGAAATCATGTTGATAACTCCTACCATTGATCGATTGTTGATTGCTTCCTCAAGTTGTGGCTGAGATTGTCGGTCGATAGGAGGTTGAGTTGTATGATCTCGTTGGAATTTCTCAATATAATCTCGTCAAATCAGAGCTTTTATTTCATCTTTGAGTTGAATATATTATTTAGTATCATGACCATAATCACGATAAAACAGACAGTACTTCTTTTTGTCATGGCTCTTTGGTGGTGCTTTCATTTGTGGGGGGTGACAGAGATACTCCTCTCCCTCAATCTCCATCAGGATCTGCGCATGGGGAGTAGAAAAGAGAAGTATAGGAGTCATACTTACTGTCATAATTATTCAACTTTGGACTCCGTTGGCAGGGTGAAGCTCCCTTATTGATCGTTGGTCGATTTGGTTCAGCTAGAGCTCTATTTTTCTTCTATTTATTTTTCTGACCTTTTCCTCCTATTTGACACTGGTCAGAGGCACCTTCATCTGCGTGAATATACTTATATGCACTCTCTAAAAGTTTAGCATAAGTTTGAAGGAGAGTTTTATCTATGGAGTAAGTAAATCTGGATCTCTTCAGATCTCTTTTCATGGCCCAGATGGCCATATCTTCGTTGAGGTCCCTGATCTCAAGTGTAGCAGTGTTAAAATGGGCCATAAGTCTCTCAGCATCTCTGCTTTACTTTTCGTGATGGAGAAAAAATTGCCTGATGTTCGTAGTATTTTTTGGTTTATGCTAAAGTGAGCTACGAATGAATGTTCAAGCTGCTTAAAAAAATTTATGCTATCCGATTGAAGCCCAGAATATCAGATTCGAGTAGTCTTCCGAATAGTAGCTGGAAAGTCAATACATAAGAGGGCATCGGTTGCCCCTTGGATCATTATGAGAGCTTTGTAGTTATTTAGACGGTCAATCGGATCAATAGAGCAATCATATGGCTCTATCTGTGACATCTTGAATCGAGACGAGATTGGCTCATTCAAGATACACTGAGAGAGAGGTTGAAAAATTTGAAAGCCAAGATCGTTGGAGGATCTTTCGGCCATCCACTTAGAGTTGGATGAGTTGGTGGTCAATCTCCTTAAATTTGTGCTCGTAGTCATCGAGCCACCATTGCTAGAAAAATACAGGGGTAAAGTTCCCTAAAGAACTTGAGGATCGAGAACTGGAAGGTGGATGCGGCATCTTCCCCTTCTTGATGCTATGTCCACGAAAAGGAGAAAGAGATCGCTACGAATGACGGGCGGCATGGTGAGAATGTTGGAAAGATGGTGGCTTGACACGATAAAAATATCGAGATGATCATCGTTTTGGGGATGGAGAGAGAGATCAACGTAGAGCACGACGACTGTGCCTGGATGGTACTAAATGCACCGTCGGCTCCTCCGCCAGTGGTTGCTGCTGCTGTTGCTGTGTTTGTTACTGTTGAAAACTGTGCACTGCCTCCATCAATTCTTTTATTTGCTGCATTAAAACAGCGATTTGGACATCCGTAGTGACTACAGAACGTGAAGAATTGGGTTCTGTCATTAGAGGTAGAGGAGGGAGGTCTTTTTGATGGAAAGATTGTCTTGCGGAGCTTGTGGAGTTATTTTAAGCTCTTATTTTTCTATAATTTTATTTTATTAATTTTTTTCTCTTCCTGATGTGCCAATTTATTACGGTCAATCTCCTATTGTACCCATCGTTGGTGAAGAGCACCTACAAAATAAAGTCCACACTGATCGGAGTTGTATCCGACGAGAATCCTCCGATGCTTAAGTTAGTGGAGAGTGATCGAACAGAAAGTAAAAAATGAGAAGTGACAGAGTATCAGTCCCGAAGTGTCTTACCCATACTGTTCGTTTACCTCTCTTTTATAAATAATTTGCTAGTAATCATTTATAACAGTTAGACACATGAATCCTGCTTATTTCGACATTATGTGATCATGGAATAGGCGGTTAAGATCTTTTGATGATTGTGATATGTGACCGTTATGTACTTCCTATACTGATGATTTTTGATATGCCGACTTTATGTTAGTAGTCTGAATGCATTGACTATATATCGGTGATTGTAGAAATCTGAATGACCATCGATCGGTGACTCTAATATACCGACTGACCATTAATTATGAAGTTGGTTGAGTCAATATAGTTGAATGATATTTGTCAGGAAAGTTGGTTGAGAATTGCCGACTGTCGGTTGGCTTACTGATTGCTAGTCGGTGGTCTGTGCTGATTAAAAGTCGGATGATGTATTGTAATTGAACTGGAATTCATCCTGTAATATAGTTTTGATGGTCCATCATCCTAATCGATAGATAGTAGGTTAACCGACTGTGAATTGGGAAAGCAAATTGAATTACCCCAACAATATCAACAAGCATCACATCAATGGAAGTGCATTATTTGACCATAAAGACAGTGATCTTCTTGACACTAATAAGGTATTTCAAGGGTGTGCCAATAGCCAGATCACTGGCCAATCTATGGGAAGAAACTAAGGGTGGTCCTGGGGTCCAAGGTGGGCCCAATGGGAGCTTGGCGGTTCTTTGATGATACAATGGGCAATGCTGGTAGAGAAAGAGGTGATGGTGAGATTGGTGGTCTCCAATTTGATACGAAAGGCAAGCTTGGAGAGCTAAACAGAGGTGTTCGTGGAGGAAGCATGGTAGGAGGGGCCATAGGAGTATAGAGAATTATCAAAGAGGGAGAAGAGGGTAAGAATCTAGGGAGTTCGAGGATTTTTCCAATCAATTGGCTACAAATAAGGTTATTATACATCAAAATATTTTCAATCATCCGAGTATTATTTTGAAACCCAATTAATAAAGATGGATGGAAGGGATTGATTGTAATGATAATTTGCAGAATCATTTTGAGGTCAAACAATAACTTGAGCAAATTGAATGTTTGTTTCTCCAATATTACCTTATGATATACAAAAGACAAATAATTTCTTATATATAATTTTAGAAAAAATTATAGTTTTACTCTCTCAAGTTTAGATGGTAACCATACACCCCTCCTTATCCTCATCTTTAAAATTTTTAAATAAGTCTTTCAAATTCTTAAAATGACTTAGTGGTACTACAGACCATAAATCAGACAACACCGTTAACCCACTGTTTTAAAAGATTAAAATGCCCTTGCTCTCTTTAACCTTCTTTAAATTCTATTTCACTACTATAGATGGCATGAAACCTTATAAAACTCAACATAGGATCATGATATAAGAAACTAATCACCATGCAACATATTGTAATAAAAAAGTTCAGTTAGGGTGCCCTAAATATTTATATTCTTATTTTTTTCACTTCCATCTTTATATACCTTTGAAATATTGCATCTCTTCTCTTCCCTCTATCTCTCTATCCCCTTTTCCTCCAAGGTTCCACCCTTCTTTGTCTCTTGTGGACCTGGAGTCCCCTCATCCTATTTATAAGGGCATGCCAACCCCATTGATATTCCCTCCATCCACACTCATCCAACTCCTCCCAATTTCCATCCTTCGCTTTGTTGGAGATGCTAGCAATATAAAATGATGGCCATCATGGAGACAGTATTGGGGTGCAACCTCACTACTATCGAGACCCTTTAGTTTCACTACTCTAACCGAATACTTGATTACCTTCTCTATTACGACAACATCTACTTCCTCTATCCTTTTTACTCTTGCTTCCCTCTCCCTTGCCCTCCTCGAGCTTCGCATCCCCTCCATCTTCGTCCCTTATATGCTCCAGCCCAAGGTCCACCTCATTGTGGGAGAAAGATTAGTAGAATTAGGTAGTGAGTGCCCATGTGCTGAAATATAATTTCTTTGACTTCATCTTTGATCTCGATGTTTTCTAAACCCTTCAAGTCTTCCTCTTTGATTTGAGATCATTCCGATCGCTTTTCAGTCTTTGAGCTTCCGTTGTCGGAATGTGAAGTTCATCAGGGATTCGCTGGTTGGAGATCTCTCCTTCGAGGATTAGGATTTTATGGAGGTTCGAATATGAAGGATAGGATAGGAAGAAGGTTTAAATTTATTGGAGATTAGAGCATTTGATGCATCGAAGAAGAAGATCCTCCTTCGACGATCTAGGATTCTATCAGTTGGTTATTAATTTGAACAATTTTTATTTTTTAATTTTTTCTGATCGACGATATCTTTTTGGTATTCATTTTAAGGTATTTTATGTAATTGCTTATATTGGATGAGAAACCGTAAATTTTGATCATTTTTACTCTTTGCTTTGGATTTATTCTGGATTTATTGTTCCTGCATTGGGAATTGGAGTTTATTAAAATAGACATTGGGGGAATTTCGACCCAATCAATCTCTGCAATGAAAATTGAAATCCAGAAAGAATAACTCTTTGTAAAATCATGTGACCTCATATAATCTGACGTATTCTCGGCGCCGAGACTCTACCCAAATAAATACTAACAAAAATATTTTGATCAAATAATAGGTTTATAATATTATGTAATGATCGGCAGATAGGATTGTTCAATGTGGAGGCCCATGTCCAGACTTAAAAAGATAAGATTGTAATTTTACTATAAATTTTCATAATACAACTCCTACGGAAGCTTTTACAAAGCTGTTACTATCTGATATTCGCTGCTTCAAGGGCTCTCTTCTAGTTCAAAAAATACACTCATATAATTTTTTTGATGTCTCACTGGTGCTTCATTTCTGTTCCTTTCACTAGAGGCTGCTATTATCCTTTTTTTTTTGGTTTAACTTAGTCCCTCGGGTTCTTCTGTACACAGTTTCAACCTCTTGTTTTGCTACATCACTTTTTATGAATACAGCGGACCTTTACATACATCATTGCCCATCTTTTGTTCCTTTGATTTGTATTAGACGGTTGTGTTTTATCCTCTGCCTCAACTAATACAGAATCATCCCTTATTAAAAAAAATTAAAAATAACACAACGTATGTTTCACCAAATGAAGGACCCACGGACGCGGAGTCGTTTCCTGGTCCGCGGAGCCCGCGCGGCCGGATCCTACAAAACCGACACTGTTCCTTGCCCTCCCCGAAATCACCCACACCCTCCTTCCATTCTCTTCGCCGGAGGAGGCAGAGGAGGAGGAGGAGGAGGAGCTCCACGAGGCGGACGGGGGGCCCAAACCCTAGACCCATCCCCTCCCACCTCCCCTCTCTCTCCTCCTCTCTTCCTGGCCCCTAAACTCCTATCCGTCTCCTCTCTCGATCCCCAATCCCACGCCTCAAATGGACGCCCCGAAGCTGCTCATCCGCCCTGTTCCCCCCCGTCCCTCGCTCCTCTCGCGGATCTCACCCCCGGCCCACCGCCACCACCGCGGAACTCTCTGGATTCTCGTTGCCGCCGCCGCGGCCATGGCGGTCGTCATCTTTCTCCTCATCGCCTCCCTTAGCTCCCCTTCCCCTCGATTCGGGATCGTCATCGATGCTGGGAGCTCCGGGACGCGGATCCATGTCTTTGGGTTCAATGGTGAGAGCGGAATGATCCCGTCGATCGATTGGGGATCGACGGCCGTGATGAGGGTCACCCCGGGGCTGTCGGCTTTCTCTGGGGAGCCGGAACGGGCGAGGGCGTCGCTGGCGGAGCTGCTGGAGTTTGCGAAAGGGAGGGTGGCGAAGGATCAGTGGGGGAAGACGGACGTTAGGCTAATGGCGACCGCGGGCTTGAGGATGCTCCCGGTGGAAGTTAGGGACAGTATATTGGAGTCCTGCAGGATGGTCCTGAGGTCTTCTGGGTTCCGCTTCCAAGACGATTGGGCCTCTGTGATACCAGGTAGGTGTAATTCAGGCATCAATTTTATCCTTCTATCCTGGTTTCCTTTAGTAGACCTTTTATAGATTGATACTTGTGAATATCGTAGCTCATTGAAAGCTGAGGAATTTGTTGAAAGCTTGGGAAAAAAAAGGAATTTTCTTGATATTGTCTCTCATTTGAATGGAAATTAGCATTCTTTCATCTTTTTAGTATCGGAAATGTTGGAATTTAGGTTGCCTTTGGAGATTTCTTAGTTCTGAAATCATGAATTATCAGTTATCTCTAATTAAGGCTTTTAAAATTTAGGAAGTTGAGGAAAAGATGGAAGTGGAAAAAAGATGCTAAGAGAAGAAAAGGGACGAACTTGGGAAAGTTCTACTCAAAGTTAAAAATTATAATGGTTTTATGATTTTAGGAATTTTATTAATTTTCTAGTATTAATTGAGAACTCATTTATAACTTTCAACTTTAAATAATGTGCAAAATCACAAATCATTTGTTGTATTAAGGATTCTGAGGTTCCCTGATGAAAGTTACTCAGTTTCCAGACATGTCATTGCTTGTGGAGTCTAACAGTTTGTGTGAAAGGAAGTATAAGTCTAGATAGAAGTCAGTGGGCCAGCAGAGTTATAGCTTTGGAAGAAAAGGTAGGTCTTTAAAGTTGTAAGAAAACAGTATCATGGCTGGCAAAATCATTCTTCAAACAATCGTAACACTAGCAAACCATTTTATTTCTTTAGTTTCATGAGTACTTAAAGTTGATTATTTGATATCTCATTGGATATATAGGGCATACTGGGTTTTTCTTCCTCCTAAATTTCGAGTTGCTAGACATGATGGTAGTGATGCATGATTCTCCTTATCTAGTGCTAGCATCATTGTCGCATCAGCATAGGTGGAGGTCGAGTGGATAAGGAGTATTAATTAAATTTGAGTATTGATATTTCTCATAAAAAATCAAGTATTAATTTTGTCAAGTATTTCTTTTAAAAAATAATTTTCAAATTTTAATTATTGGTTTCTTTTAAAAATGTAAAATTTTATTCTGAAATTTGAGCTTGTTAGCTTTGCTTTGGATTGTTTAACTCATTATTAATAACACTAGTTCATGCCATTTTCTCCATAGCATAATAAGTTTATGTTGGCTTCCTCAGCAAAGCGTATGTGAAAAAACTGACATCACTTTATGGGACTCTATGATCCTGTTAAAATGAAAACATGACTACTTCTTATCAAACAACAGTTGAAATAACATAAATGCCCAAGAAACAAATGTATTTTCTTTGAGTACTGTAAGATGCCTTTGATATATATTAAAGCACTGTAGTCTATTTCTAGCTAGCACATGTTCAGTAGTGTCCGTTAATTGTGTGTAATACCTATATTATGCCAATCTGTCGATACATCTATATTTGATACAATCTGTGCTCACCACCTGGATCCAAAATGGACCATGAATAGATTATAAGACAAGGCTCGCTTGATAACCATTTATGTTCAAGATGGATAATGTTATTATTAGCTTTTTATTTTTGACTTAGTCTTTCAACATCTTGGTGGTCATTTACCCACATGCATCCAGCTCATAAATATGATTCTGCTATTGATGTCTTGGATGGAGGATTTCTTTACTGTTTCTATTCTCATGATTTGAAAATTGAGTTCCAGTTCACACAATTGGAAGCCTAATGATATGTGGTATTATTGCTACAGGTTCCGATGAAGGCATCTATGCTTGGGTTGCTGCAAATTATGCCCTTAATACTCTAGGAGGTGATCCTCAAAAAACCACTGGGATAATTGAACTTGGTGGGGCTTCGGCACAGGTTTTGTACTTTTCCTTCTAGATCTTGTGACTATCACCAAAATACTTGTTGGAATCCTAACAAGGCCCTATATGAAACTTTTAACTGAGTTATTACAAATATTGATATGAAACTTTTATCGGAGTTATTGAAGATGTTTGATATGCTTTGTTTCATTCTTGCCTAAATAATCTTTAATGAAAGCTTTAACCTAATGGCTGATTTCTTTTATGAAGTAAATTAATGGATGTTCTCTAAAGAACTATGATTTCCGTAGGCTATGATTAACATGAATTACAATCTAACATTTTACTTTCTAAGAGCATAACAACATTGTTTTAATTCTTAAATGAAACAATTATGGCATCCTTAATTTCTGTTATCTGGAAAAATTTTGAGTTGGCTTACCAAGGACTAATGTAGCTCATAGATGAAATGCCATATAAAAGTAGTCAAATGTAAGTACGTAAAAGATTTCTCTTTGCTTTCATACAAAGTATTGGCAGAGGAAGGGAATAATGCTCTTTATTGTGGCTATGGGATATATTGGAAAGAACCAGGAAACATTAAAAATATAAACCATAAGACAAGGTAAAGCAAGGACACCAATTTCCTTTGAGTACATTCTAATGTCTAGAAATTTATTAGGTGTGTTTCATCTAGTTTCGGTAATCTGGCTCATTTTAGAAACCTAGAAATATGAACATTAGTAATTGAAAATAAAGAAAGAAAAGCAAGCTTGTGAAGCAAGCATGGTCAACAAGATCTTGCTTGGTTTTTATCAACTTAAAATGATGATGTTGTAATATATTTCTTTTTTTTTTTTGGGCAATTCAACACATCAGTGCTCTGAACTCTGGTTAAAGCTCACAAGTTCTTGTTAATTTTGCAAAAATACTTTTTGGAGGCTTAAATTATCATCCAAAAGCATGTTGGCTTGAGAAAACTTAGAAAAACAAATCATGATAATAAGACCTTTGGCCTTCTATTGATCAAATCCAGTAAAAACTACAATTCTGGGCAGTTTGGGTTGAAAACTGATAGAACTGATGAAACTGTCAGAACTTAGGCACTTTTGTAGCTGCTTCAATTCAAGCCAGTTTGTTACAGGCATTTCAAACCTTGTCACTGAGATGTTTGTTCTTGCTCTTTTATTTCATATTTGCGTTTTAGTCCTAACGGCTAACTTGTTCTCACATCATTCTCCCATCTTACAGTTTAAAGTGTTGGAGTTCTTTCAAGAGAAACTAATGGAATATCTGTAAAGGCAAAAGCATTTGAACGTGATTTTGTGTTAATATATAGAAAATTTATGATATATTACCAAGAAAAGGTAGTCAAAAGAAGTATTTTGGGATTACCAAAGACATATAAGGAGTAAATTTGACTGTTACAAGTAATTGAGGTAATTCAATGCAGTTCTTGTCTTGATGGCCCTACACCAAAGGTTGGTCTTAAGCCATATTCTTTACACAGTTAATGATGAAAGCAATCATCAAAACAATCTTGTTGAATACTTTTGAAAATGATGGTGTTAAATTGGTGAGATAAAGTTTTTAGATGAAGCAGAGGATAATACTAGATGTTGATATTAAATTGAATTTAATGCGACATGGGAGTTCTGGAAGAAATCTTTGGTGGCTACATATCAAACAATCAATAGAATGAATAAAGTCTGCAACTTACCTAATTTAGTAGGATATGTGGAACTAGTAATGTTTTAGCCAGGTGAATGGTTATGATATACACTGATGTTAACATGAAATCATGATCACTTCCATGAGTTCCTTCGCTGATTTTTATGGAAGAATGGGGAGATAGATGGTGGCATATAGAATATGTTTGTGGTGGGTGACTAGATGGATGAAACTAATTGATTTGCCTTTTGGACCAATGTTATCATGGTGCCTTCCATGTGATGTTTCTAGTGCATGCTATATACACTTAAAAGTAAAATTTCATGATATGATAGTTATATTTGCATTGCTGTATGGATCAGAATGCTAGCATAGGGCCCAGGTGCATGCATAGTCACAAAGATGAGATTGTTGAGATGGAAGTATGATAAAACTAGGAAGGACAATGCTAAATTTAGCACACTAAAAGAGTTTTGCCTGTTAGAGAACATTTTGCTTCTTTCACCCCTACCTAATAAAGATCTTTGAGAAAGGCCTTATATATGATTTATTTTTTTTTAATTAAATAAAATTAATGGAGGTGTTTCTCCCATGCATTTTTTATCCTATTTTAGGCGGTGTACTTGGATACTTAATACTTGGTTTCTTGAAATGTTGGACACCTAGGATATCTTGGAGACTCCACAAAATATGCAGTTGTATGGAGCCAGCCCTGCAGCTTATATATCATCATATATACATTGTTGTGCAATTGCATCCATTAATCAATGATGCATTATAATTTTGTGGACTCTTCATGCCCGTATCATGTGTCTAGGTAGCAGAACTTCTGGGTGGTCACTTCGTCACTCCTGCATGGGTCTCTTTCTGCTCCATGAAACTATGTTGCAGAGTGATGGCCAATAGGTGGTCGATGACTGCCATTGAGTTTCTAATGCATATTATGTACTCCTTCATGGGTGTTTTTGAGATGGTGCGGAAAGAAAGAGCAGGGGGGTGGCAGCAGCCATGAGTGAATTATGATACTGTTAAGGAGGGGTGGGGGACTGCAGCTATGAGCGAATTATGATACTGTTAAGGAGGAAGGGTTGGGGGGGAGGAGTGGGAGATCTCCATTATTAATTTTAGTAGTCATGTGCTGAAGCTGCTTTTTTTCCCATAATTTCCTGTGAATCTTCCTCATATTGCTTTATTTTAGATTTGAACATTGTGAACTTTGATTGTAAATCTTCTTGATTGGTGCTTGAACTCTCTATAACTATATTCTCGTTTTCGCTATTTTAGGTGACATTTGTTTCAAATGAAGCACTGCCTGCAGAGTTCTTGCATGTGCTTAAGTTTGGGGAAACCACCTATAACCTTTACAGCAACAGCTTTCTTCATTATGGTCAGGTGATTTACCGGCAAAATCAGTCCAATGACCTAGCCTAACACTTGTGAGCTGTCAGCAATATTATATCTACATTTGCCTTTACCCTTTATAAGATCCATAGAAGCTCTGTCTTTTCACCTCTTTTTTTCTTTAAAAGTTTATTAATTCAGTTGAAATCGACGTTGAGTTTGGTAGGACAACCACGTATATTATCTGAATTACATTTTTGGTCAGTGAATTTTTGTGCTGAGAACATCCACTAATGCATTGTATCTTGCAGAATGCGGCACATGAATCACTTCAGAAATTGCTTCGCTCAAGAAGCCCAAAAGCATGTAAGTCGCTGCTTCAGTTAGTGTTATTCCATGATGGTCGTGTGCACATACCATTTTGTAAGTTAAATAATGAGAAAGATGTTCCAGGACCATCTTTCCTCTTGCCATGTGTGATTGCCACGTTACATACACCTTTAGGAATGCTAACCACATCAGGGCCCTACCACTATGGGTGGAATGGATCATATAAAAGTGAATGGGATCCCTTTTGAACAAAATGCTGGTAAAATTCATGAGCACATTATTAAACATATAGAAGAAATTCTTGATAGCTTAAAAAGTACACTGTGCAAATCAGAGACAGCATGACACATCTACAGTATAATATGACAACATTATTTTTGGTGCATACATAGTGGTGTAATTTGGGTGAGGCTAACCGAATTTGGACAACCTGATCTCTCCCCACTACACTCCTGCTCAACCCATATTTAACCTGACCTACTTTTCCAAGTGGAACCTTTCCTATATATTGGCACATAAATAAAATGCAATTTCTGTAATAAATTATAGAATTAATTGTGATTATAGCAATGTTGAGATGAGATGCCTACTGATTATAGCAAAATCTTTATGTTAGCAATTGTTGTAAGTGTGGTTTGTTTTCTTCCAATTCAGCTGCAGAATCTGTGCAGGAGGGACTACTCATAGATCCTTGTTCTCCTAAAGGATATTCATATGTTGGGGAACCAGCTGATGTTCCCAATTCAAAGCTGGAACATCAACCCATTGGTCAGGCAGGTGGTAACTTTTCAGCGTGTCGATCTGCCGCATCAATGCTGCTACAGAAAGAAAAAGGTAGCATGGATGCTCTCAACTACCACTTACTATTTGGCTTTGACTGACATGCCTTGATAAACTCCCTTGAAGCTATGTTCCTCGAAGCTATGTTAACATATGAACTTCTGATGTTAAATATGATATATATATATATATATATATATATATATATATATATATATATATATATATATATATATATATATATATATCACTTCTATATCTTATTGTTCTGTTGTTCTAGATGCTGAGAATGCATATGAATTTTATACTATATCAGCTTTCTTAGTTTTTGCTATAAGAGTGATATAAATTCTCCGGGGTTTGATGTTTTGAGTTTGTTATTCTGATCAGTTGGGTGGAAGTGAAGCAATTTGCAACAATCAAATTCTATCACATGCCAATATAATGTTTCCATATATAAGAACTGTCAAAGTGGGATTTTGGTTTACCAGGAGTTTTGTTTGATGTTTGGATTTGTCCAAAACCATATTGTTCTGGCAAAGCTCTTCATTGTCAGGAGCCAGTCAAAAAATGTTATCATAGTTGAGATGATTGCTGCAGATAGCTTTTCTGTCATCATAACCATCTAGCATCTTATGTTAGTTGACATATATGTGAAAGTGAGCTTACTGTGTATTCTATTTTTTCTTTTGACATGACTTCTGTGACTTGCTACCTCTGAGGTCATTCTTTCACCGTCAGTGTGGTTATATCTACCGTTTGATCTGAATGATTTTATTAAGATGCCGTTATTTCCTTATCTTTGCCCCTCTCATTATTTTCTCAAATTGAACCACTTACTTTTGTTTTTGATGTGCAGAAAACTGCTTGTATCAGAAGTGCCACATGGGTTCAACTTTCATACCTAAGCTACAAGGGAGCTTCGTAGCAACTGAGAATTTCTTTTTTACCACAAAGGTTTCAATAATGCTTTTGTCCTTTTATGTTTGTAACACCAAACATATGGCACAGAAAAATCTCACCCTGCAGTGTATTTGAATTGCATGGTTATGGCTATAAAAATTCATCTTTCCTACAAAGGATTTTTTTTTTTTTTTTTTGGTATGCACGTCTAATAGCTTTACTTTTCTGTCTTTGTAAGTTCTTTGGGCTGAGTCCAACTTCGTCTCTCTCTGATTTGATGTTGGCTGGGGAACAATTCTGTGGAGAAGATTGGTCAAAGCTTAAAGAGAAGTATCATACTCTGGCTGAGGAAGATTTGTCACGGTATTGTTTCTCTTCAGCATACATAGTGGCTCTACTGCATGACAGTCTTGGTATCACTCTGGATGATAGGAGGTATGCCAACTATGTTGATTTTACACAATTTCCAATGTGGTATCCTATGCACATACATGCACTGGATCCATTTAATATAAATCTATAACTGTCTAAAATATTTTCCTTAGAAGTTACTAGAATACACGCCTTTTTGTGACCTTTCCACTGGTTCTATGGCCAAGGAGGGGACTAAACGCAAGAATTTGAATAACTGCCATGGTCAGTTATTAACTGCCAGATGAAACTAACGTATGCATAGACCAATGTTGCTGGGTTGTTGGTCAATTAGATACTCACAGTTCATAGTGAAAAAAACTTTTTAGCATTAGAATCCATTCCTTGTTAAAATCATGGTTATATGTGTTTGGGAATGAAATCCAGTCATTGAACCAAAAATTGGTGGCAAAAACACAACGTAGAAGGCTTAGAGCCTTGCGGCTTGGAGGAAACGAGGACCCTAGGGCAGCAAATATATTTTGTTATGTATCTGAATCAGTATCTATATACTAAAAAGGCTGACTTTAGTATCACCATTTCAGCATTGAACATCTTTTCTGCTGGTTGTAAGTGGTATATGTCATAGTCTAGTTCAGCAATTTCCCAACCTCTTGATATATCTGAGTATCCTTTTTGAGCAGGATTGAGTTTGCAAATCAGGTGGGTAACATCCAAGTAGAATGGGCATTGGGAGCCTTCATCATGCAGACTATGGCAACTAGGTCATACCACTCAGGTTGGATCACTTCTGTGGTCCAACCTGACTCATTGGTACTGCTGTTTGTGGCCTCCACACTGCTGATTTTTGCAGCTTGGCTGGCGTCAAAATGGAGGAGACCCCAGTTGAAGACCATATACGACTTGGAGAAAGGTCGTTACATAGTAACTCGTGTCAACTGATGCTAACTGTAACACTTCTGCTGACTCTTGGAGCATGATTGGTGTGAAAATGGAGGAACCCCAATTGAAGACCATAAGACTCAGAGAAAGATCGTTACATTATGACTTACATCAGCTGCTGATCTCTGCTTATGGAAAGGTCATCAATCAGTGGCAGTGGAAGAGAGCTTACATCTGTATTATTATATCAATTCATTCTACTGGCATTCCTGAACTTTTTCATAGAATTGTGAAGCTATAGTTGGGGGCCATTGAGATTGTAGAGAGTGTCCCCTGTGTATCCATAGAAAAATATTGCAGTTGCCTTTCTTTGGCTTGTATATCATGTTCCTTGGTTCTCGAGACAGATAGTCCTGTGAGAAATGAGATAGATGGTTTCGCGTGAATTGGAAATGTAATTTGACAATCAGATTATGTGATGGGACAACCTTTTCTTTTGTTTGGTGGTTTGGATGGATCACACAATTCTAGAATGGATGCATCCAATAGAGTCAGCAAACAAAATGTTCCTGATCTGGGATGGAAGGTCAGCATGTGTCTCCCATCTAGTGTATCCAGTGTGCTAAGCCGTGAAGGGCGCTCTCATGCTACAATGCTATCATGCTGGCAATCTTTTGGACAACCTTTTTTGCTGTGCTATTACAATCATATCATGCTGGCGATCTTTTGGACCTAATGTGTCTAACTCTGTTTTTGTGACATAGCTGAGTTCCCTTTGCCACATTGATTGGATGAGAGAGGTTCCTGCTTGGATCCAAACTCTAATGTTTTTACTTCTTCATATCTGTATTTTTTGTATGCTTAGGTGCTCCAAAGTTAATTGCTCAGGTCAATTATCAAGGATGCGTGTCCCAGGCTCAGATCTGGATCCCGGTTGTAAATAGAGCAGGGTTAAAACCACTTGGGAAGAAAACAATTCAGTGCTTCTTTAAAATTGGATCCCAATTGTCCATTCAAATATTGATGCTGATGGAAATAATCCTTGCTGTAGTATAACCTATTGTATAAATCAAATTTCTAGAATTTAAGAGGGATGTTCAACTATATCTCATGCGATCAGGCACGCAAAAAGGGAAATCAGATCAACCTAATATTTCATTTTCGAAGGAAAACCATCCTGATGCGCCTTTAGAAAATATAGGAGCTTATGTACTTATTTTTTCCAGTCATGAGAAACTTGCAGAAAAATATGTGTGTGAGAGAGAGAGAGATTACGCGGGATACAAATTTGTATAGGGTGAAATTGGATTAGGCCATAGATGGTAATGGAATTGTAGAAACATCGCTATCTTTGCTACGACACAAACTTTAAGAGGTTTAGTTGCATCCCTTAGTTTGACTCCACTCTAATTTTCAGGATTGAATGCATTTAGGTATGAAAAATTGATGATTGATTTGGAAAAAATAAAATTAATTCTAATCAAATAAATAAAGGGATTGCAGCTATCCATGCCTTAAACTTTGTCATATGTCCACAGCTAGAAGAAAAATATGGTAAAAAGATGAATAAGGGTAGACGCATGTCAATTACTGCTCTATCCTTGAGTTAAACTCCACTCTAATGTTCAAAATAGTATGAATTCATCTGTGAAAAAAATCAGTCATTGTTTGATTTTTTTATTTTAAAATTTATTTTTTTATAAATAAAATAAAAGGTCAAAGCTGTCCTAGTTTTAAATTCTAGCGAGCGTCAAGAATTAGTAGAAAAATACAATGAAGAGGTGGAAAGATATAAATACCGGTCAATTACTGCTCCATCTTTTAGTTCCACACTACTCTTGAGGATAGCATGTGTTAAAATGACAGCATTCCCAAATGCTTGTTCATTAATTTTTTTCTAGTTTTAAATAAAGATAAAAATTTATTTTAAGTTAAATAAAGGAATCTTATCTGTCTAAGTGGCAAAATTTTGCAAGTGTCATGAACTGGTAGAAGAAACGTACAATGTGGAGATCGAAATGTAATGCACACCTGTCAAGCTATGAACTCGAAGGACGCCTTTCCCGCGTTATCGAGCGCGACCTTTTCGTTAGTTGCCAAAATACCCTCGCAACTTTAAATTAATAACGACAACAAAGCTCTCAGAA
This sequence comes from Elaeis guineensis, assembly GCF_000442705.2. Lineage (NCBI taxonomy): Eukaryota > Viridiplantae > Streptophyta > Magnoliopsida > Arecales > Arecaceae > Elaeis > Elaeis guineensis. The sequence goes on from NC_025995.2 coordinate 95,153,017, forward strand.
AACCTCTTCGCAACGGTCCGTGGCCTACGAGAGAAAAATAAAAGTTGAAGGGTAAAATAGTAATTTAATTTATTTAGGTTCCAGCCGTCGAATTGTGAACAAGCCACGCGAGGCCGGTTCGAACGTGAACACGTCGACGACGTCTGACGTCCGTTAAATTGTCTTCCATTAAAGTCCCTCTCACCGTCAAGTGAACGTTACGGAACTGGAGGGCCCGCCGGACCCAGCCACTAACGGCGTTACCTGGGCTATATAAACAGAAGTCTTCCGTTCTTTTTCTCTTTGTTTCGGAGCGAGCCAGGCGAGGGGGCTCTCTCTCATCGAGAGCTTCCGAGGTATGACGATTTCCGTTTCTCCTCTAGTTTGATGCTCCGTTTTCTTCTAAATTCTTTTATGTGAGAATGGAATCGTTTGTAGCGATGGATTGTGCTCGAGAAATCCTTTGATTCGGTATGGTTTTTATTTGCGATCGGTCATTTCTACGGTTTTCTTCGTGCATTTAGATCTTTGTAGGGTTTCTGGTTGTTGGCTCTTCGATTCTTCGTTCGTGAAGGTGATTTTGGTTTTATGTCTTATGATGTTTTCATTTAGGATTTTCTTGTGTTGAATCAGATTTCTAGGTTTATTTATTTAAATGCTTGTGCTTTAGGGTTTCTCTCGGCGAAAATTGGCTTTTTTTTGAGGTGGCCTTCTTCTCCATCTGTGGATTTCTTTAGTTCTTCAAGGGAATTCTTTATCTTTGTGGAGATATAGGCCTTTGTTATTCATGCAGGAATGTGTAACGGAGCGATTCTAGTGTTCTACATAGAAAAGGAGTGATCTTTCCTGTTATTTGTTATAGATATTCTGGTGAGAGAAGTGGCAATGGGAGACCATCTGGTGTTGGATGTTGACCGGCTTGTGAAGCCTGAGGCTGTTGAATCTTTACAAGCAATGAAGGCTTCAAAGTCTTCTGGAAAAGCTGTGCATGGTTCACTTCCATCTGTTGCTTCCTCTTCTGTGGTAGCTTCTGTTGGCGATGAGGGGAAGAAGGAGTACTCGGGTTCTGAGGAAGAGGAGCCACTCATTCAGATGGTGGAGTGTCGCATTTGCCAGGAGGAGGACAATGTTAAAAACCTGGAGATACCATGTGCATGCAGTGGAAGTCTGAAGGTTGTTGTTGTTGTTGTTTTTTTTTTTTTAAATATTTATTAAAAGAGAAAAAAGCTTTGTTTCTTTCTCTTTTACTTTAACAGTATATTGGCTGGTGCTAGTGAAGTTCATAAAAGTGGTAACTTCCCTGAAAATCATGCTTCCAATAGATACTTGTTCAATTTCTTGGATTTTCTAGCTCAGTCATTATAATGCAGGAATGCAGTATTGTGGTATTATTTTGAAAGTCATTTGGTCTTGGTGCATTAATTGGTTGATAGGCCAGTTTCATCTGGTGAAGTATATCCAACACGATGTTAGCATCTGTGCTCTCATTTTGTGGCATAACTGTAAGTTGGTGTCATCTTGGTCATTGCTGTTTCGTGGATTTTCTGCTTTTGAAAACTGATCATTTTCTAGGTTGAATCATCGAGGTGATTGAGATTCAAACATCCCTTTTTCTAATATCAAGGATGTGATTTTATCACTTAGATATGACCAGTGGTTGGATTCTTTGCATCTACTTCCTCTAAGATTTTGAGCTATGATATATATTTTTTTCTCTGATGTAGGATAGGTGGGATTATTCAGCAGCCATTGTAATGTTTGCATTAGAATGTTCCTTTGTACTAGATCCCATGTTATGCTTCTTAGTTCTCAAACAAGTTTTTAAGGTGTCTTTGCTTCCATTCTTGCAGTGGCTAACAAACACCATATGAACACTTTCCACTACATAGAGCTGTTTTCTGTCTTCATTTGTACGGCCCAGCAATAGCTACATGATTACACATTTGACATATTATTTGCAGCATCGCACTAGGCTGCCCGCTAATATCTGTCAGGAAAATTCTTGTTTCTTACCATCAGGGAAGTTTACTTTTGAACTCAAGTAAGTGCTTAATGGGAAATTATCACTGTGAGTAGTAGATTTATCGAAGGATAATGCTTTTCCAAGAACCAGGCAATCTGTCATTAACTACAATCTGATGTCAGTTAGAATCTGGCTGATAGTATGTGCCAGTTTATACATGCAAAATATCAGTTGTTTTTGTCCTAAAGATGATCATATTTTTGGAAATAGTTTCTAGTTTCTGCCTTCTTATCATGATGTTTATTTACATTCTGTTTAAATACAAATTTTCTACTTATTGAATCTTACTTTGCTTTTCTTTTGCCATGCACAGTATGCTCATAGAGCATGTGTGCAGCGTTGGTGCAATGAGAAGGGAGATATAACTTGTGAGATCTGCCATGAGGTGAGTTGCAATTCTTTATATAATTACGTAGTAAATACATGGATTTTGTTTCAACTTCTGTTAGAATACATACTCTCTGCCCCTTAAACTTGGGAATTAGATCTCTTATTTGTTTCAATGTCACATTAGGCTCTCCATCTAGTGTCAGCCAGTAAGGAAGTTGATCACAGAATTCAGTGTTGTGAATCCCAACATGTTATGTAATTATTATTATTAATGCTTTATTGCTTTTGGTGTCATAATTACTTATATACTTTAATGATGCATCTATTATGTTAAGTTTTCTATCTGCTGAATGAGTTAGGTTACAATTTTTTTTTTTTTCAGACTGAATGTTTTATTGTATAACATTTTACATGATTTGAAGCAATACAAGCCTGGGTACACTGCACCTCCTCCAGCTAACCCTGATGAGACCACCATTGATATCAGGCAAGTGGTACATGTATTTCTTGCAGAATTGTATAAATGATAAAAAGAAGAAATACTGCATATTTATTTTTTGCCTTTGGACACTGAACTGGCACTGCATCTAATGCCCTTAATATTTATCAGTATGTGTTTACTTTTGCATTATTTAGTTCAATGTGATGATTTTTTTACTTGATTTGTAGTGGAGGTTGGACTATTACAGGAACCCCCTTGGATCTGCGTGATCCTCGTCTCCTTGCGATGGCAGCAGCACAACGCCATTTTCTTGAAGCTGAGTATGATGAATATGCTGCTACAAATGCCAGTGGTGCTGCATTTTGCCGTTCTTCTGCTCTGATTGTGAGCCTCATGATGCCCTAGAAATACAAATGATGCTTTTGTTTTGGTCTAAGATATGATTTACATGGAAGATAGTTTTTAAGAGATCCAACTGATATTCTTTTATTTGTTTATTTTTTTATAAGAAGTCTTCCATACAATTAATTTTGATTTTCTAATTTTTATTTTTAAATTATACATTTATTAGAACAATTTGCTGTATATGTGGATACATGCTATCTGAAAGGTTCATTTTCTTATGTAATTTATAGACACAACCATGCTAACGTATTAGAAAGATTCTCATGTTTGTCTTTTTCAGTCTTGTTCACCAAATAAAATGGCAACACAGTTAATTTAGGCAAGATAGTTTTTCTTTTTAAATAAGTTTGAGAATGATTTTGAAATTGAAAATTCTCATGTCCTTGTTTTAATCTCCACCACTTTCCACTAAATTACATGAAGCCCAAGGTCAAAGCTCTTCTTATGTGAAACTAATTGAACTCAAAGGATTCAGATTGGCCAATACCTTAGCCAAGATATCAGTATATATTGCATCAAGCACTTATAAATACAATATTATAAAGTATTGGCCATCATAATTTCAATCATATGAGCTGAAATATCAGCCAATTTATAAAAGTTATTGTTAGAGTAGTTAATTAATTTCCAAAGATGGTTGGAGATGGATGTAAAGCTATGAGAATAGAGCGATAGAGGAAGATGCGAATCCATCAATAAGAAGTATAAATGGTGGACATTTGGTGATCCAACGAATAGATTCGTTGATTTGGTAATGAGATTTGTTGATCCACTGGCCATTGTCTATAATCAGCGATTCAACTCCTGGTGGGACATCCTACGGGATGTTGGGATGAGGCATCAACCTAATAAGCAGTAGGACATGACCTTCGTGCCATCTTCTCAGCATCCTGGGGCATCCCTTGTCCCAAGTGTTGAGCGGCAAGCATCTTGTTCCACAGAAAAAAATAAGACAGCCCTATCCACAAGATCTGAATCATTGTTTGTAATGCCGTTTGAGGAAGTGAAATATATCATGTGGTGTATGCCATGAGCGATGACAACGAAAGGCTGTGACAAAGCGATCCATATGATTGAGTAGTATTAGATTGGAACTTAAGAATGATAAGAGGCTCTATGATCAAGGTCTAAGGTTGAATAAAAGGTAAGGGGAAGGATGAGGGATGATGGAAGAATGCATGTCTTTGATGGTTGGTTGGTGGTGGACATTCCATATTGGTTCAGAAGAAAGGGAAGGGAGGAGTAAAAAGAAAGGAAGGAGTTTTAGGGAAAGATAATCATTTTTTAATAATATTGGAAACTTTCTTGTCATCATGGGCTTTGGACATGCCTAATATTGCCATAAAATATGGATCTATCATTCTTTTTTTAAATCTTTGGCTTCTAAACATGGCTGGGATAAATCAATATCTCAATTCATCTCTAGTATCAGGTTCATGCCGAGATGCTCGAGATAGTAGGAATTAAAAAACTTGATTGAAATAGATTAAGGGTTGAAATGTCATGCCTACTAGCCCCCTACCAACTTGTGTATAACAATGCATTGGTATTGGGTGGACTAGGCCTGTACGTACTATATAACTATCATGTTGTATCTTTTGCATGGAGGTGTGTCTCCCTTGTATCGAGATATATTGCTCCTCATATTGCTCAATATGCTTTTAATATTTTTTTGCTTATTTCTACCAAGGCATGTTGAGGCATATTAACCCCATTTCGAGGATTTTGGTGTACCGGCCAACCATCAATATGGTACGATCTTTAAGATTTGAATCCTTGAAGTAGATTATGGCGCATGCTTTCACGAGGTCTATGCAGACAATAAGCATTTGATGGATTGACATGATCCCATCCAAGGATTTGTCCCAATAGGACATCTCACCGGACATTGGGATAGGGTATCATTCCATGTGTCGGGATAGGAGTGTCCCCCCATTGGTCCAGCATCCCAATTAGCACGTCTTGAGACATCCCGTATTCCAAATGTTGGAATGGGGTGGGACAACGATGCATCCCATTCCATGTAAAAGCAAGACAATCCCATCTCATGGGATTTAAAACCTTAATCCCATCAATATAAGTTGTTTATGGTAGAATTGATAAATACGCCCTATGTTAGTTTATATATTCTTCTATTATAGAGTGAATAGTGTGATGTGTATTTAATGAAGGAAGGCTATTTAAAAAATGGGAATTGCAGTGGTCCTGACATACGGGACTCATTGTCCATACAAATGGAGGCTCCATGGAGATTTTAATAGATATGGGTGTTTCAGATGAGCGTTGACTTCAATTTATCAAGAAAGCAAGGCAATGCTAGGATAGTATTTTGTGTTCTACTGGTCATGGTTGGGTGCCAACCTATAAATTAAAACAACAACTAAATTTGAAAAGAATAGGACAAAATAAATAAGATAGGACACTAACAAATATAAAAATCACATCAATAGAACATTATTGCTTTGAAGTACTAAAAAAATGAAAATATATAGGGGGAGAGTGCGATGTTGGCTGTTGTATAAAACAACATAGTATGTGCATGAGAGGGGTTTTATTTGGCAAAAGTATGTTGATTTGGACAAAGAGAATTAATAATTAATTAATTGTGATTAAAATGTAATTCAAAAGAGACATTAGGAGAAGGTATTTAAGAGGTGAGTAAGGTGAAATTGAAGATGAGTAAAAGACAAATAATTAGGCAGACAAATAAGAGTGAAAATGGATAGGGTATTATTATTTCCCTATTTGATTATACATATCCACTTTTATTTGGTGAATAGGAATACATATATGGATCTTTATTGGATCTAGATTTTGTATCTATATTTATTCTGATTGGATTTGGACAGAAAGCAGATCAGGATTTGCCATACCGGGCCGAACCGCCCGGTATGGGGCGTGCCGAGCCGTTCGGTCCGGTATGGGGCGTGCCGAGTCGTCCTGATGGGGAACCGAGACGGTTCCGGCATGCAAAATGGTACACACCGTTGTCGGGAAGAAAAAGAGAGGAAGAGAGAGAAATAGAGAGAGAGGGAGGAAGGAAGAAAAAGAAGGAAGGGGATCCGCCGGAGGCCCTCCGGTGAGTAGCCATGGCCGTCGGGCGGCGGAACGGCCTCCCGCGGCTCCGCGCGGGGAACAGGGGCGGATCGCCCCTGTTTCTCGGATTTTTTTTTAAAAAAGTTTTTTCAAAACGACGTCGGCAAGTGGTTTGCCGACTTCACTTAATTAAGTCGGCAAACCACTTGCCGACTTCATTTTGAAAAAAATTTTTTTAAAAAAAATTGAGAAACAGGGGCGGATCGCCCCTGTTCCCCGCGCGGAGCCGCGGGAAGCCGTTCCGCTGCCCGACGGCCACGGCTGTCCGCCGGAGGGCCTCCGGCAGATTCCCCTCCCTCTCTTTCTCTCTCCTTCCCTCTCTCTCTCTTTCTCTCTCTTTCTCTCTTTTTCTTTCTCGGTTTCTTTCGTCGGTTCACCTCGGTTCGAAACGGAACGAAGGCGTGCCGTATCGTACCGCTGGCCGGCCGATCTGGCCATCGGTACTGGTACAGAAAACCTTGAAGCAGATATTAACAATACAAGTGCAATTTTTTGTTATAAAATAGAATAAGATAAACATGGTCGAATACTATTTCATTTTATATGTTGTTAATCCAAAACAAGTATGTTGACTTCCCTTGATTATTTTGTTAAAAAAAAGCAATTAATCGGACAAACATTTATTCTTTTTAGTGGACCCACTTAATTATTTTACACTAATATTAGATGTAATAATCTTTTTGAGCTACAAAATTTAGGTCAAGAGTTGGTTGACTAGTTCAAGAATGCAACCTAGTAATAAGAGATATTATAAATAAAGTTAAATCTTGTGAATATGATCACTTATTGCCTACGTGAGTTTATAAGAATTATATTTGACTAGATAGGGCTAAAAATCGATTTGGATACTGTCATGATAGTTAATATTTGAATCCGCCTTTTCGTTGATGGATATAGACATTAGTCAAATGCTAAAAAATTATATCCATGTATGTTGATGTAGAAATGGATCGGATCGGATATTGTTGTATCCATTTTCAAACCCCATGGATCAAGGTGATGAAGGGATGGTAGGTGAGCAAGATTGTAGAAAGATAAATATGGAAAAAGGGAGAGATGTGCGCTCCAGTCTCTGATATGTGTTTTGTGTCAGAGAGAGCTTTTAGATGGGAATTTATGTTTAAGAGAGAAGGTCTGAGATTATTGGTAGGTAGGATGGGACATGGTTTGATTAGGTATGAATCAGGAACAAACCCAAAAATAAACCTTCATTACTGCGCAAGAGATCTGCAAGAATATCCAAACTCCAAGGCTGGATGGGGATATCATGGATATGGCATCTTAAGGCTCATTGGTGTTCTATTTGCTTACTTTGGAAATTAGCATGGGAATGGCTACCTACCTTTGAGCTTTTGCACCATTGTAGCCTCACTTCTCCCATATGCCAACATTGCCATGACAGAACTAAGACATCGATCCTTTGTTCTTCCATCATCCCAAGGTTCATCATCTACGGGAACATGCCCAACCCCCCCACCCCAGCCTCGATTGGATTGTATCAAACTTAAATAAATTGGTCCACCCCTTATCTTCTAGTGCAGGACATATTTTGACATCATTGTAGGCTGCCTATACTAGCAAGTGCTATTCCTCTATGTACCTCCTCTGTACACATAGTGGAGTTGACAACTGCATGGAGGGGGATATCTATTGCAATTTCATCACTTGGTGATACATAAATTTGGTTGGACATGGAGTCAACAACAATTCATAGTTTGGATTTAGGGAACATCATTGCTTAAGCATCCCTACTTGATAGACCTCTGGAACATTGCTTACTCCCTCTAGGACTTTCATTCTTCACATATCTTTCTAAAGGGCTAGCTAGCTAGCTTCAGATCTCCATGGACCTTATGTATTTGATTACTGTTAATTCCATGGACCTTTGTATTATAGGCTGTAATGAGGCTTACCAACTCTAGAAAATGAAAATACCCACAAATAATCTATTCGATGACATCACATATCAACAAAATCCAAAGAAATAAACTATAATTTCTTAGATGTAACATTTTACAGGAACAAATGTAATATTCTATTCAACGGAGTAAAAAATTAACACCAACTATAAGCAAGGTTTATTGTGCTAGTACCGGAACTCATATTAGTTGCCTGGCGGTATGGTATGGAACCGTGCTGTTCCATTCTAGGCCCATGCCGACACAACTAAGCTGGCAAGGGAGGGGGAGAGGGAGAAGGAAAGGGAGAAAAAGAGAGAGGGAGGTAGGGAGAGGGAGAGGAAGGGACGAAGGGAGGGAGAGGGAGAGTGAGATAGGCCAAGAGGGGGGGGCTTTCGAGCCTACATCTTCTTCGGTGCATGAGAACAAGGGCTTTGGCCCTTTTTTTTTTGATTTTTTTTTTAAAAAAAAAGTGAAATCAGCAACTAAGGCAACTTCACTTTTTGCCAACTTCACTTTAAAAAAGAAATAAAAAAAAGAGCCGATGCCTTTGTTGTCGTGCATCGGAGGAGATGGGGGCTGGAAAGCCCCCCCTCTCTCCCCCTACCCTCCCTCTCTCTCCCCCCCTGTATTTCGCTCTTTCCTTTTTTTCTCTCATTCTTCTCCCTCTCCCTTGTTGGTTTTTTAAACAAGGGGTGAAATCGTGTTGTTCCGCCCCTGATACAGCTTGGTATGCCTTGAATTCAGTAGTTCGGATGGTACAGTATTTTTTGATCATAAGTGTAGTACCATATATGGCATTATATATAATCATAACCTTCCATCGATATACCAACTATTTGGGGGTGGTTTTATGGATTTTCATTTGCCAAGCATTCCTAATTAGGACCACATAATATGTTATTTCAAGCAACCTTTAATGTATGATTAAAGTTGTCAAAAGCAAGAGGCATCCTTATGGCAATAGGGACCCCATATTGCCCGAGGTTCTAGGTGCTGAATAGGTGCTTGCCTAAAGAAGCAATTTGTTCAGTTAAAAAATGTTCAATAAATTTATTATGAATAAATACTATATATATCTGAAAAACAATACAAGCATTATAAAATCAATTATTCAAGTTTCAAGTCAAGAAAGCATAATTGTCTTGTATATTAAATATAGTGTTTCACACTTTTCAAAGCATCCCATCAAAACACCACTTCCCATATTTTTTTAAAAAAGATGGCACAACTAAACTAGTGGAGATCCTTTAATTAGTAGCTTCAAAATTCAAACATGATAGTCAAAAAGCACTTCTCAGAACATGTTTGATGTTTCTAAAGAAAACACAAAAAAGTACACAACTGAAAATCCTATGGTAGCCATTTATTTATAAGGACTCTAATTGACCAAAATGGCACTCAAAGTAAAGCTAATTAATATTAAAAGAATGGGCAAATAAGGGATAGGAAGAATACTGCTGGACATTGGACGGGCATGTGGTGGAATGTATTTCACTTTGCCCTAGATGCTCACATTAGTAAACTTGCCTTGTCTGGGGACTATCAAGGCGCTCAAGGTTTCCTTGCCTTGCCATAGCACTTAGGCACCCTAAGAGCCTGTGCGAGTATCCAAAGCTCCTTTGATAACACTACATACCAAGATTTTAAATACTGGTATCGGATCCCGTGCCGGTTGCCGGTCAGTACGGTATGGTACCGTACCGTACCGACAATAAAAAAATAAAAAAAAAGTCCCACAATCAGCCAGAAAGAAAAAGACAAATCGGACCGAACCGGACTGAATCGTACCGAATCGGGCAGTTCGGCCCGAAACCATACCGAACAGACCGATTCAGATTATTTTTGAAAATTCGGCCGGAATCATCCTGGTTCCCCGCCGGTCCAATTCGGCACGCCTTGAACCATCTGGTGTGTGACGGTTTTGAAAACTATGCTACATACTATTTAATATACTATAAGATTAGTCTGGGTTAGCTTAGATTTGGTTACTTAACCCAAATAAATCTAAGTAGGTTTTCCAAATCGAGAACAATAGCAAATCCAATCTCTGCTTTGAGGTTTGCTTGTTTTGGTTCTTTGGTTGATTTGGAAATTGCAACCATGTGGACTTCTGTTAGCAAGGGTTCAATTCATCCTTTATCCTTCGGACTCAACAAAATAATTTATATGTATATCAAAGGATACTAAATTTATTAAAAAGTAAATACTTTTTGTTGGAGCAATAATATAACTTTAGCTCCAATTGCACCTGTCATTTTTTTTCATGTCAATGAACCATGTGCACATATTAAAAAGCAAGAATATTCATGACTCTTAAGTCCTTTAATGATGCTAGTCCTTTTTTTTGTGTTTTTGCAACAGTGACACAGCGTACATGTAATATTTTAAATTTCTTACTTGAGATGATCATGTAATATCCAAACTCAGTTATGATGCACTATTTTTTTCAAGTTTTTATGATGAAATAAGTTTCAAAATTTTGCAGAAATCATTGGGCCAGATCTTGAATTAAAGAAAACACTTAGAAACTTATCCCAAATAGACAAATCCATGGAGACATGCTAGAAATATAATCAGGACAATGTATCTAAAGTTTTTTTTTGTTAAGCCCCTCCTACATCAAAGCATTGAATCTTATTATTTTTTGTAAATAAATCTGGTTTAATCTCTCAATCATAGAGAGAATGTGTCAACATTTGTAAGAGAATTCAATCTTCTTCCTCCAAAGCTGTCTCCTGTATCTATTTCACCTTCTTCTCTCTCTTTTCATGCTTTGCCTCCATGGTTGTAGGTGAGATGTAAAAGGATTGTGCTCATAGGGTGGAAACAAGCCAAACATCAGCTGAATTAGGTGTCTAGCTTGGCTTGTTTTATATTTGAGCCGAGCATGAGATATTTGCGGATAGCTTGTTTGAGAGACCTAGTGAGAACTTAAAATCATTTGAGGATGTTGTTTATATATTTTAGATTGATAACCCTGATTATATTTTAAACTTATGCTTGTATGTATAATAATAGCTATTTATATTAGTTTATTGCGCTAATTCGAGCTGAGCTTGAGCCTAGCTCTGCTTTGGCTTGTTTCTTAAGCAATTGAGCCTGGCAAACTCAAGCTAACTCACTAACAGCTTGCTCATTTGCCAACCTTATTGTAGGGGAGAGAAAGGATGACTACTATTACATGAAGTTGCTAATCCTGATATAGTTTGATTTGGTTGTTAGGCTGCTTATTTGATGGGTATTCAAGTTTTTGTTAGCTTCCTTTTTGACAAAGAATCAGATCTTAAAGATTTTCCTTTTTGTTTTGAAATGAAAGTTGGGACTATTTTGGAAGTGCTGAATGAGTAAACTGGGAACAAAAACTCAGGTATATCATGAAAGAGCGAACATGAAATCTTAATAGAATATTTCAAAATTCAAAACTGTTATTTTGTTGAGGTATGGATTGTACTCAAGGATAAGCAGCTGCGAGGGCTTCATAGGCTTTGAGGATAGGGGCTTAAAGGAGTTTGTGCTATCAGAAAAACAAAGAATGGAGTTTTTGCTGTAATATTAGAAGATGAACAATGAAAGGATATAGTTTCCAATGGGAGGCAGTGGAACATTACATGAAACAAACTATGATTTAATTTTCTTTTGTGGACTTAAAATTTTTGGTTGATTATTGGGACTTCTTTATATATATACCCAAAAATCAATTATTTGTTCATTTTTGCTTCAAAAACAAATTGAAAGTGCATATATGCTCCTCCAGAACCCTTAGGGTCTGTTTGGATATCTAGGATTTTTAAACCTAGGATAAAAATCATGATATGATATAGAATTTAATCCTATAGGATTATACAAAAAAATCCTATTGAAAAAAAAAATCTCATGTAAATAATCCCATCCTATGTGTGGATGGCAAATTATGATTTTTCCCCCCCTCCCTCCTTCCTCTTCCCAATTCCTTTAAAAAGAGAGAAACCATGATAGTAAACAGAAGAAAACTAATATGATAGTAAACCTCTTCAGTACATATTAGAAGCCTGTATTTAGGATGTTGTTGAAGCAAGACAAAGAGCAATATAGAAATTACATGTAAGATTTATGTATGAAAGCATTGAGAATAGTGTACTTTCTCATAATGCAAGCAACAATTATAAGCATGTCATATAAGCATGGTGCCCTATAAAAGATGAGACATCACAATGATAGAGTAAGATAATCAGTGGAACCAAGCTCCAAATTGGAAGTATAGGCCAGCATGGGCTGTTTAATACCATGGAGCATTTCCCATCAGAATCTTTAAAGCTTGAAACATCATTTGGGAACTTTAAACTGAGCAACAACATATTAAATAAACTCAAGCTAATGAATTCTTTGGCTATAGGTAAAGAGCCATTGCTCTTGTTGAGTCTCTGCGCACTAATTCATGTAAAAATTGAATCATCATATGGGCCAATAGAAAAGTAGCAACAAGGATATACTATCTTCAAGAGAAAATAGCATGAATTTCTTGGCAACTTAAAGCCCAAAGCAGAAGACACATGAAACATCTTAAAAGTGTAGGGGCTTAGGAATACAGTCAGTAGTATAATGCATCGGTAAGCATACCATAGAAATTTAGAAAGGATTAGCGGGACAACTAAGCAGCAGATTGTGAGGAGTTGTAGAATGGATGATGCAGCTATACAACCATGGCAAAAGGCTAATCTCCAAAAGAGAAAATCCATTTCTGCCAGATGGTGAGTATAAACCAAATTACCCACAGAAAAGTCAGGAATTAAACCATTATTGTTGCTGGTGCGAACCCCATTAGAATCTTTATCATAGGAACCATTATAGTTAATGTTTACCATCTTCACTTTAGCATAAGATCAAACAATTGATGAGCAAAGTTTATAGGAGATCTAACATAGAAGAGAGTAGAGGGCCTTCTTGGTCTGAAACGGGACATCGAATTGTTGGCCTTCAGGGGATTGTGTCGGCTGGAGTTGCCGCGGCGGCGATGGGGTCAGAAAGGCCACCAAAGGCAGGCACAATAGAAGAGCACGGCGGCGGCGGCAAGGAGGAGAGCAGCAAGATATGGGCAGTGTGGGAGAAGGCAGTGAGAGGGCGGAGGAGTGGAAGGAGGAGGGAGAGGGTGCGCGTGAGAGGAACGATAGAAAAGGAGAAGAGAACGTGATGTTTGGAAGAGAACGTGAGAGGAACGAGGAGGGGACCGCGACGATCTCTGGAAAACAAAAAAGATCCGGGGAGGTGATTATTTTTTTCCAATGGGATTTATCGCTTCCAATAGGTTTTTAATCCCATGATTAATCTAGTCAAACAGTAGTTAGGATATAAAATAGGATTTTTATCCCCGAGATTGTCAAATCCTATAGGATTTGGGCCAATCCTATCCTTCCCAAGCAGGCCCTTAATGTTGCATATTTCATGTTGCCTTAACTTTCCTTGTGTTAAGCTTACCTTGGCTGGTTAAATGGTCACTTGATTTGTCCATAAACTATTTTGCCTACCTGACTTACATTTTCAAAATTCCTTGCCCACATTATCCTTGTATTTTTCATTTTTCGACAAATAGCATTAAGCAATCTTTGAAGAGTCTACATGTTAAAGTTTCTGAAATAAATGGTAGAGTAACATAATTTGGTGATGTTACTTTTGTTCAATGGATGTGATGTGATCGTAGAGGTGTATGCGCGAATATTAGATTTTAAGGGCCAAAATTTGTAGGTTTCAGAGTTTTCAGGAATATATGCATTTTTCACTTTTGGAGGGATAAGTAAGAAGTTGGGCTTTTCTTCACCAGCTAACCAGTGAGTTCTAGTATATTTCTTCAGGTGTTCACTTGATTATATAAGGCAACTTGTTTGAACTGTACTTTGTGGATAGTTGCTGGTAATGTTTTTTCTTTCTAAATTTGGATCAGACCTTTTGATTTAAAGACTGAACTTTCAGGATTCTAATCTTTGCTGGTTTTTTCTCCCCTCTCCCAGTTAATGGCTCTTCTGCTGTTGAGGCATGCACTTACCTTCACAAATGGTGATGGAGAGGATGATGCTTCCACCATATTTTCTGTAAATGAGACCATTATATGTTTTCTTTTATAATTTTCTTCAATGGTTTAGCCTTCAGCCTGTGTCTAACAATTTTTTTTTTCATGGGTAACAGCTTTTTGTGCTGCGTGCTGCTGGGTTTCTGTTGCCATGCTATATCATGGCATGGGCTATAAGTATTCTGCAGCGTCGAAGGCAGAGACAGGTAGAATACCAATTGTAAAATAGAAACTATGAAACTTAAATATTTACCTTTCCTTTGCTGCTATTCGAGCAGTATAAATAAGTTGCTGTTCATAGAGGTTCTAAACTTTTTTCTATTTTTTTTCTTCTTTTTTTTTTTCCCAGTGGGGTTCTTAGTTTAGGAAGTAAAGTTATCTATATATGCTTTCAGAGTAACCTGTTTTTGTAATTTAGTACATGGCTTTATTACATTCTGTTTTTACATTATGAATTCAGTAAATGTCTTTATTAAGTTGATTATTTAATAGACTTAGAAAACAGGAAGATGTGCCTGGGTACTGCTACTGCTGTATCCTTTCTCTGACAAAGTGTTAGCTTGAGCAAAGTTTTTTTCCTGGTTGCCATTGCCAGTAGTGTGGGAGTGCAGTAGATAACTAGCCAGTATTTATTTCAATTTTTTTGGCTAAAATTTAGATATCAGATGATTCAGTCTTTGCCTGTTAGATATTATTGTACCGGACTTGAGAAGCCTTGATGTTAGTATTTCGTTCAGCTTCATTTGCTTCATCCTGATAACACCTTCTGGAAAGGACAAATGTAATGTCTTCCATGAATTCTACAATATCACATTGGTATCATAATGCTTGTAATATCACAGTGAAAGTTTATCATTCTCAAGTAATATTATTCTTTATGAATCGATTGATTTGAAAATCATTATATGGGCCTTCTTTTAGTTACTCTGAACAATAATTATTTGTTAGCATGTATGATAATGGTATTTCCTACATGAAATACTTTTTCCTACTTTATCTATAATGCCTAAACTTGGAAGGATGATATCTTTCACCTTTTGATCACCAGGAGTTCCTCTTTGCTTTATTTTTTTCTCTTGCTCCTTTTCCACTGGGATGTGCACTTCGGAAATATTTGACTCAAATTGTCAATCTGAAAGAAGAAAATATACAGTTTTATCATGACTACATCCTGTTGGATATATGTTTTATTTTTTCCTTATAGACGATCTACCTTTCCGAACCACCAATTTGCAGAGGAGAATAACATTTTCTAGTCACGAATGAGAAGAATTGTTCTTTTGGTTAAAAAGTAGTTCTCTATTCACGTCAGATCAACATATTCTTCTGCAGTTGTGGGCTCTTGAAATGTGAAATGCAAAAAATGGCCTTACCATTGTTGATGTTTCTGATATCGAAAATGCGCCTGCTTTTAAGCAATCTAGACATGCAGATAGACCCTAAGGTTGTTTCTTTAGCATAGAGATGTGATAACTAGCCTTCCTCATTTGTGTTCCCAAATTCCATTTTCTGTCCGCATATGTCTGTGTTATTGATGCCCAGCTTACAAATAAAGAACAGCAGCCTAAATTCATGAAGATTGTTATGGATTTAAATTTCTCAAGTCTTGTGTATCTGGATATCCTTTTATAACCTTTCCAAGATAACCTGTAAATTTTCATGTGGAATCACACTGAATGTATCCTATGCACAATTTTACTTGGTGCATGAAATCTATATGCAAATCAATGAATATGAAGCAACAAGAACATGAAATAGAGATGGTTTCTCCATAACAACATAACAATATGCTAAGTTTACCTCCACAGTTCTAGATGTGCTTTTGTGAGCCCTTCTTCATTAGTCATCTTTGCTAAGTTTACAGTTTGGGCATGTTTCCCTCAGTTTTCTCTACAGTTCCTGTTGAGGATACTACTTTCTCATGCCTCTTGATAGTTCATTTACATTGGACAGAGCAAGTGCTAATTCAGTTATTCAACAAAAATATAACAAACAAGGAAAGAAATGAATTAAAGGAGGAACATTGTGTTATGAGATGAATCCTTTCCAATGCGACTTGAGAGTTCAATTTGTTGATCATTATGAATGCATCCTAACCTATTTACGGACCAAAATTCAGCAAGTTTGAAAACTTCTAGACTTCAGATCAACTCAAAGCTTGGCATCTTGATGTTAAAACTCTGTATGTGTCATTTGATGCATATGTGTGACATGCCCAAACCACTTTGTTTTTGGCTTTTAAGTATTATAAATGCTTCAAAATATTATGGATAGTTTGGATTTTTAATTTGCATGGTGCATCATTTGATTTGCGCTAAGGCGAACCTCTTTCTCGTTGTCTGTCTGTGTGTGTGTGTGTGTGTACATGCATGTGATATGCTGTAACAATGCTAAGGTGTCATAAAAGCACTACACTCTGTGCCAAAGTTCTTCCCCTGCATCCATAATTCACACACATGTGATATGGTGTGACAGTGCCGAAGTCTTGAGAACTTTTTCTTCCAAAGTTCTTCAAGTTTATATGCCTCCATATCCTTAATATTCATATTGATGCAGGATAGTTATATTTTACTTGAATATGCTTCTTTCTTTTTCTCTTTAAATTTGCATCTGATCTGTTGTTTACTTCGATCAGGAAGCTGCTGCCTTAGCAGCAACTGAAGTGGCATTCATACTTCAGTCTGGACAACGGAGAGGACTGCATTTTACCATAGCACCCGAGTCACCAACAACTCCACAACAAGAGCCACATGAGTAGAGATCAGGTAATATATATCATGTTATTGTATGAATAAATATCAGGAAACCAGTTTATGGCTGTGAACTATCAAACTAGCACCAGTGATAAGAGGAGAATTGGAAGTCATTTTGTCCTTTCTTTGTTCCTGTGCATTTTGGTTTCTGTTTTGTGTTTCAAAAAGGAATGTAGTTCAAAGAATGCATTCAGAGCTTTCAATGTCACCCACATATTACGCTAATCAGGTTTCGCTCGGGCAGAGTCAAGGTTTCAGTCACTTTTATGTTTGCACCTATCTAAAAATAGTGAGGAGAATAATTTTAGTGGTTATGTAGCTAGAGTCGTTGAGTTTAAACATCCCTTCCAACGGTTCACTGCGATGTATATCAGGTCTCCTAGTTCTCCAGAAATTATTAATTGCCCTCCGTTGGACTGCAACAGCAGGCTGGAAGGAAGAGAGAAAGAGAGAGAGAGTTTCTGGACTTTAGTTTGGAGTTTCTGGCTTCAGCTGGAGGGCCATCAGAATCCGCTTGGTAGCAGTGACAGATAGGGCTTTAAGTTGATTGGATTAATTTACTTTTGATTCAGAAATGTTTCAGTCCAAACCAAACTGGAATTGTTGCTTAGGCTTAGATCAAAAAATCTATCCTGTTTTCAGTTATGAATTGGACTTGGAGCATAAAAAACCCAACTCAAAGCCAGAGGTGGCCTGAAAATAACTATGTAGCTACCTTTCTTGGCCTTCTTGATATCAAGGATATAAGATGCTGTGGGCTGCAAACTGTGTGGTGTCGGTCTTGCATTGCTATCCCCTGCTTCCCACATGATTAGTTTTCACTTCTTGGGAGTCCACCTCCTCCTGGTTTAAGAGAGGGGACACTGCATTCACCAAATCATGGTCGCTTGAGTAAACCGTGTGTACCGCGGTTGCCAATCACTGGCAATTTATATAGTTAATTGTACTTGTGGAGTGTTAATGGTAACTTGCATATGGTTGCTGATGAGTTTCCGCTGAATTGGCTGTTGCAGATGCCTTTATGTTGCCAATATTTTGTTGAGATATGTTTATGATGCAGTCAAAGTGAATCAGTATTTATATATTTCTTATTGCCGGTGCCCTGAAGGGCATGCCAAGGCAGCTCGTGCTGAGTTTTCTGACCTGATTTAACGTGGGACATGCTCGGTTTATCCATCAAAACGAAATGCTACCCAACTTGCTTGCAACTCCAGTGCTAGTAACAAAAACAAAGAATCAAAGTAGATGTTATCCGAGTTAGATACAAGATATCCAATTTAACCTAACCAAGCTGACGGTGCCAACTACTTGAGTTGTTCAAGTTGTTTGGTGTTGGATACTGATGACCACGGTTTGATTCCATCCAAAATTATCATTCTTTGCCTAGCTTCCTTCCTGCCTAGTAATCAACAAAACCTAAACCAAGCAAAAAGCATCGTGAATCAAGACTCAATTTTGTTTGTTTGTTTTTTTTTTTTCACTTTCCTTTTAAGAAAATATATGATTTCAGTATCATAAACTTTTCTCAAAAGATATGGTAGCAAAAGCAACATCAGGACCTCCCAAAAGCTCAGCAAACCACATTGTATCTAAACAATGGAGCTGCTGTATTATAGGGGCTTGGCACCCCTCCTATTATAGTTGGCCTTGTACATCTAGAAATTCCCCGTCAAACTATGGGATATAATCCTCTATGCCTACAGCCAAGAGTAAAGTATAGGGTCCAACTCTCTCAAAGATTGCATTATTGAAACTTACACTTTGATGGAAGATCAAATAGAACGGCCTACGTTTTTCTTGTAATCTTTTTTTTTTTTTTGGTTTTTTGCATTGAAGGGGAGGTCCGAAGCCCACCCAACCTAGGTTTTAAGAGAATTCTCTGTGCACTGCGGGCAGTGTAGAAAATCCGATGTAGAGTGCACCGCTTCATTCGATTGATCTGCCTAATCACTGCTTTTCAATACGGATTAAATGCTTTAGGTTGACTTTTTTGTTTAAAATTTTTAAATGATGAAAATATCTATATCTTTTGAAAAAAATTATAATATCTTTTGGCGTAATATAGTCCAGGATGTCATAATATGACCTCGGATATCATAATATAAGAGAGGTATTTTTGTTCAACCACTTTCCAACACGCATTCAATGTCTGCAACTCGGTTTTTTTCGTTTAAACATTTTGAATGACGAAAATATTTCTATTCTTTAGAAAAAAATTATGATATCTTATGCATATTATAGACGTAGGATGTTATAATATGAAGATAGAATGTTATAATTTTTTCAAAAGATAGAGATATTTTCATCATACAATTTTTTTTTTTTTAAAATAGATCTGCAGACATTAAATACTTGTTGAAAAGTAATGACTATGTCGATCAATCGGATGATATGATTACTCTATGTCGAATTTTCTACACCATCCATGATGCACAAAGAATTTCACTAGGTTTTAATATTTGGGCAACGGCTGGGCCATGGTGCATTTTGTCTGCATGCACGCCTATGCATGTTAAACTGCGGTGATGCTCTATTCACGAGCTTATCTTGGTATTCGTTTGGAGGATACTTCCATCAGCAAGATAAACTACTAAACATTAAAAGCAAAACTATTAAGGAAGTAGTTTTCGGTGTGAATAGCGACTAGATCCAAAGGAAGTTTGAGTAGATTGAAAGCATTTGATATAAGTCATGAGATCATTAAAAAAAGGGGAACAAAATTGCAAAGATGAATATAATACTCAGAGGATTGTTACCGGAAGATGTAGAAATGCCGGTGGGTCTATCAAGGATTATAAAAATCATATTTTCATAAGAACAACTCCTCAACAGTGGAAATTAAAAAAAATGACAACAAACGGAATTTTCCAACCATTAACTTCTACCAACAAAAAAAAAAAAAAAATCTTGGTCATAAAATTTTAAAAGTAATTTTAAGAAAAATCTCGAAAATATTTTCTTTCTCAGAAGAAACATCCCATGGGAGACCTAAAACGCATCCTGTGATGCCACGTTTCAAAATAGTTTTTCCAAAATAAAAAAGAAAACTTGAATTTTGTTTTCCTTTTGCAATGTCGCGCTTGTATGCCCCTCTGCTTGGCAACTAGCTATTCTGAGTATTATAAAATGCATCTTCAAGTATTTAGACTTAGAATAATTATACTTTGGATGGGTATCCTTCTTTCTTTCAAAAAAAAAAAAAAATAATGCTTTGTCTTGTTGTATTGTTATATATCGTGTAAGGCTCATGTAAACAGCACAGTCATGAAATCTGTCACATTCCAGTGCCTGTACCGCAATGGGTGAAATCAGTGGCCCCTGCCCGATCTGCGATATAGACAATTGTTTCATAGAAAGATTAAACAGAGACAAATTACATGCAGCTAATTAATGATAAAATAATTAGTAGGTCGCATGCATAGAAATCAAGGAAGAATCGCATGTGCTGGCGAAATTGTTTCATTGGAGAGATGAGATTATCGAGGGAGGCCCGAGTTCACATCTCAAATGTAGAGAGACTTGTGTATGAAGAGATTGACCGATTTCTTTTCAAATGGTAGCCGTCAACACTTATCCCTGGGATAACACCTATTTACCATTCAATATACCTTCCAAGATGCGGACTTAGAGATCTAGGGGAGCGTAATGGTTCACGATGGGAATCAAAATAGGTTGGAATGGAAAGTGGAATGAACATATTTCAGTACTTAATTCATAATCAAATCGAAATTGGAGTCGAAATGAAGTTCGAATACTAAGGTTGAGCAATGATTAGATTTTGAGATATTGTGGTATTCTTACCCCCCATGCTCCGACGACAAACCAAATAGCTAATAAGAGAGTTATTTATTCCTGTTGCGGCCAATCGCCTCGTCGTCCGATCGTCGGGGAGCGTGCACCTACAAAAAGAAGTCCGCACTGACTGGAGGCGGCTCCGGCGGGGACCCTCCGACGGTCAAGTCAGAGAGGTGACTGGGCAACAGTGAAATGTAGACAGAGAGCTCTGGGGAGGGGGGAGAGAGAGAGAGAGGCGAGCCTGCGTATGTGGGAGAGACGGGCGGATCGATCCCTTGCACTGTTGCCTTCCCCGGTTTATATAGTGGAGCACAGTATGGCGCCGTCATTAATGGCGCGGACAAGTGAGGACCTGTCAACTCACTGTGGACTGTCAGAGTCGCGGTGAAAACGTCATGTCGCCGTGTGGCCGTCCAATCACTAGGGTTGACCCCGCTCTCGGCGGGACAATGCCCCTAGGTAACTGCGCCGCATGTCCGTGTCAGAGCTAACAACGTCTGGCGGTTGTACGGTGGTTGGAGGAGCCGACCGACCCAAAGTCGGTAGCCAGCTGAGTGGTGTCGGGCCCCTCCATTGGTCGGCGAGCTTCATATGAGTCGGCCATCAGACCTCTGGGTTCAGTCGGTTAGGACGGATACGCCCGACATACCCTCGGTCGGTGATAGGCCGTTGAACGGCCGGCAGTTAGCTGCTGATGGCATCCGTCAGTCGGTCGCCCCGACCGACGATCGGTCGGTCTATCGGCTAGTCGGAGTCGTCCGTCGGAAGCGGTCGGGCCGCTAGTCGGTCGGGCCCTCCGGCAGTCGGTCGGTCGGTCGGTGGGTATCTCCCAACAGTTGCCCCCCTCCACTCCTAAGTCGGGTGGTGGGCTGGCCGATGCTTCCATTCGGGCAGCAATCCCGGACGACTGGGAGTGGATTTGTCGCATGTGTAGATCCGACCGTACCGCCGGATGATCCGATGTCAGACGCCTCATGAATGCCAAGCGATCCGGACGTCTAGTCGATGTCAGAAGTCACGTCGGCGTCAGGTGTCAGAAGCCACGTCTTATCGTCGCCAGACGTTACATCGGTGTCAGAAGATCGGGCGCCGGACGATACAGCGTCAGACGATCGGATATTCGGCGCCGATCGCGGGAGAGTGGGCCGCTGTCAGGCGTCCCATCGGGAACGCGAACCGGCGCGGGCGCATGAATGCGGAGCCGCGCCCCGCGTGCCGCGTGTCAAGGTGGTTGGCCGGCGCCCCCTCCGGCAATTAATGTGGGCGGTGCGGCCGTCCCGGGATGGGGTGCGCCGAATCGTCCGCCAATCGACGGGCGCCACGCGTCGCGCATCTGCAGGTCTTCGGTCGGTGCGGGAGCATCTCGGCCGTCGGTCGGCCCTATATATATAGGACCTCCCGGACCCCTGACCCACACTTGCCATTCTACTGGGGAAACTCTGTCTGG
>NC_025995.2:95175327-95230327 GCF_000442705.2 Elaeis guineensis
ACCAATTTTCTTTGTTTTCCTCCTCTTCTCCTTGGGGCTTTCCTTCTCGTTGGGGTGACCCCGAACCGAGGCCAACGACAACAGTCGGGTGGAGCGGACGACCGGGAGGACTTCCACCGACTGAAAGATATGTCGGTCCCAAGCAGAGGGAGCTTGTTACCGAACAAGCTCTCTATGATGCCGGCCTGAGTCTGGTCCCCCGAATAGGTATCGCCGATCCCCCGGCTTTTCTTTTTTCGGCTTTGGTCAGCTTTTGGTCCGGCCTTTAACGCTCTTGTCGGTATTGCAGGGACACCGAAAGGATGAGGCCGACGGATGCCAGATTCGGCAGTTTGCCACGAGGAAGAGGCCAGCGTCGGGGGCCGGCCCTTCGCGCCCTTCAAAGAAACCAACTCCCAGCTCCGCCGACCGTCGAGGCGTCGGCGACCGACCAGTCGGAGCCGGTATAGCCCTCGCGGCTCCGACGGTCCAAATGAGGAGAGGCCGACTGAGGAGGCGGCCGAGGAATCGGCGGCTTCGCCGGTGCGGGTGGAGCCGGATGATGTTCGGGAAACCGAACATCGTCCGGCGGCGTCCGTTGGCGCAACGGGGGGCGCCGGGTCGAACTCCAGCGTCCGTCGCTGCCAGTCCCGTCGGTCGGGGCAGCTGATCGGGGGAAAGCCCCGATGGAGCCCGCGGAGGAGGATAGGTCGGGGAGCCGCTCAATGCCTCCCAGCGCATACTACCCCGAGGGTGCGTCGGCGTTGGCCGACCACAACCTTGCGAGGAGGTTGTGCCAAGGGATCCTCCTCCCAGCCGACGTAGAGTCGCTGCGGTCTCGGCAGGTGACCGAGATGCTGTCGCGGTTCTACCCGACGATGGTTGAGGTAAGCTTCGCATCACTTTTTTCCTTAGAAATTTTTGTTATGCGATTCTGACGAAGCTTTTTCCATCGGCAGCTGATCTTCACAATGTCCGAACTGGAGGCCGGGTACCGAAGGTTCGGCAACGTTCGGGCAGCCTTCAAGGAGAAGGTCGGCAGCGGCCGAGGCTGAGAGGGCAATGTTGGCCGACCAACTTCAGCAATCGGCCGACCGGGAGGCCAAGTTAGTCGACGAGGTCTCCCGGCTTGGGTCCGAACTCCGGTCGGCCAAGAAGGAGGCCAAGCACAAAGGTCGGGCCGTGCGTCGCCTTCGACGTGAACGGGATGGTGCCACCGCCGAACTCCAAGGGGAACGCGAGCAACTTCGGGTCAGCCTGGAGAAGCTCGCGAAGCCGAAGAGGAGCTGTCCATCGCCCAGATCGACGCCGAAATGGCGAGGGTCGAGGCGGAGTCGGCGAGGCAGGAGCTCGCCCGTGCTGAGGACGAGGCAAGGTCGGCGAGGGAGTCGGCCGATCGGGCGGTGGAGGACTTCCGGTCCTCCGACCAATACCGGGAGGAGATGCTCGAATCGGGCTTCGCCTCATACCGGGTCGGGTTCGAGGACGGTCGGGACGCCGTCCAGCCTTGTACCCGGAGTTGGACGTCAGCCGCGTCGTCCCGCCGCTAGCCGAGGAGGAAGGAGCCGAAGGAGAAGGAACCGAGGAGATGGCCGACCAGCCGTCGGGAGGCGTCGTGCGGAGGAAGCCGTCCCGGAGCAGGTGCCGACCGAAGTTCCTTGCCGACTGAAGCCCATCCTCGGCCGCCGACCCAGCGCCGCTCATGGCCGAGACGCCGATCATCCCCGATCCTCCGTCGGTCGAAGAGATCGACTAGGACGGATGATCGGCCCTGCCGACTATCTTTCTTTTTTTTTCTGAAAATACATGTAATCGGGCTTCGACCCGACTTTGTAATTTCTTTTCATCAATGAATGAAACTTTTTCTTTTTCTTCTTGTTTGTAATGCCGATCATTGCTGCGATGTCGAACTTTAGTCGCTAACTTAAGTAAGTGCCAACTCACGTAAGTCGGTAGGACTTCGACAACTTGCGCAGCCCCGAAAGTAGAATGTGTCCCGACTTTAGGTCGGCTTCCATAGTCGAAGTCGTCAGTCGGGTGCATCTGTTGAGTCGGGAGCCGACCGAACCTGGTAAAGGTTCGGTAGTCGGACTTCCGTAGATGCGTTTAGTCGGTCGTCCGTCGGCAGTGTCGGGGGAACGATAGTAAGTCGGGTCCCCATGCTCTTGCGTCGGGTTCTGTGTCTTCCGACAGACGGTAGCAAGCCGAATGTCGTTCAGCCGGCCGTAGGTCGGTCGGCAAGTCGTGGATGCGACTAAGGTCGCGTCGTGTGATAGACGGTGGTAAGCCGAATATCCCTCGACCGGCCGTAGCCTGGTCGGAAGTCGCGACGACAGTCGCGTGGGCTTTTAGCCTTTCTTTGGTCGGGGCCCGATCGGCCTGTCGGCCGATGGATTCTGCCCGAAAATTCGACCGTAGAAGGAGTATGAACTCCCGTCGCAACAGATGCATCGGCCTTTGTCAGGGGCGGATGTGTTGCCGAAAGTCGAAGGAGTGTAACTCCCGTTCATAAGAGTCCGTCGGCCCTTGTGAGGTCCGACGAGTCGTCGAAGGAGTGTAACTCCCGTCATTGTAGATGCATCGGTCCTCAAGGGTCCGATGTGTCGTCGGTGCTAGGTCCACGTCGATACGTTGGGGCTGAGCGCCGATCATAGTCGAAGATTAGACTCCGAGATTTCAAACTGAACTTGTATTCCGACTATTGAATTACAAATTCACTGGTAATACAGCTTCAAGTTGTCGGCGTTCCAAGTCCGGGGAATGGGCTTCCCCTCAAGGGTCTCCAGTCGATAGGCTCTTGGCCCGAAGGTGTCCGCAACCTTGTAGGGTCCTTCCCAGTTGGGAGCCAGTTTCCTTGGTCCAAGGGCTTCGACACTTCTGCCTTCCTCAAGACTAGGTCGCCAGGCCTGAAAAGCTTTGGTCTGACCTTGGCGTTGTAGTACCGGGCGACCCTCTGTCGGTATGAAGCCATTCGGATTTGAGCATCATCTCGCAGCTCGGGGAGGAGGTCTAGGTCGGCCCTCCGATCTCGGAGTTGTCTGGCTCTTGGTACTGCTCGACCCTTGAAGATGGCAGGCCAATCTCGAGCGGGATCATAGCTCTGTCCCGTAGGCCAAACTGAACGGCGACTCCCCGGTCGGGACGCGGGGGTCGTTCGGTAAGCCCACAGAACGGAGCCCAGCTCGTCGACCCAGAGACCTTTGGCTTCGTTCAGTCGGGTCTTGAGTCCATGGAGCAAGGTTCGGTTGGTCACCTCAACCTCACCGTTGGACTGTGGGTGCCCGACTGAAGTCAGTCGGTGCGGATGTGGAACCTGGCGCAGAAGTCTGAAGTCTTGGTTGTCGAATTGCCGTCCGTTGTCGGTGATGATGGTGTGCGGCAATCCGAACCTGAAGATGATGGACTTTTGGATGAAGTCCTCCATCTTCCGCTCGGTGATCTGCGCCAAGGGCTCGGCCTCGACCCACTTCGTGAAGTAGTCGATGGCGACAACGATGAACTTTCTGGCCCGACGCTGGTGGGAATGGGCCGAGAATGTCGACTCCCCACTGAGCGAAGGGCCACGGAGCGACAATGGGAGCGATTTGGCTGGCCGGTTGGTGCTGAATATTGGCATACTTTTGGCATGGCTCGCACCTCGGACCAACTCTGCCGCATCCTTCTTCATGGTCGGCCAGTAGTAGCCTTGTCGCAAGACCTTGAAGGCTAAGGACTTGCCCCCCAAGTGGTTCCCAAAATTCCTTCGTGAACCTCTCGGAGAGCGTAGTCGGCGTCGGTCGGCCCAAGCACCTGAGCAGAAGGGAGAACGACCTTTTGTAGAGTCGGCCGTCCATGATCACATATTGCGACGCCGACCATCGGAGTCGCTTGGCCTCCGCGGGATCTTCGGGACTGATCCCGTCGGTCAGGTACCGGACGATCGGGTCCATCCAACTTGGTTCGGACGTTAGCTGCTGCACTTCTTCGACCCGATCGATGCTCGGCTGCTGGAGGTTTTCGACGAACGTCCGACCCAAAGAGTCATAGGCCGACGTTGCCAATCTGGAGAGAGCATCGGCACGGGCGTTCTCCGACCTGGGGATGTGGGAGATCTCGAAATACTCGAGGCGGCCACGAGGTCCTTCACTTCTGAAGATACTTGATCATGGTCGGATCTCGCGCCTCGAAGTCGCCCTTGACCTGCCCCACGATCAGCTGAGAGTCGGAGAATGCCCGGAGGCTGTCGATGCCCAGCTCCTTCGCCATCCTCAAGCCAGCGAGGAGTGCCTCGTATTCGGCTTGATTGTTGGAGGCCTTGAAGTCGAACCGGAGGGCGTATTCGGTGACCACCCCATCCGAATTCGTGAGCAGGAGCCCGGCCCCGCTTCCCTGAGCGTTGGAGGCTCCGTCGATGTGGAGTACCCAGGTGGAGATCGGGTCTGGCTCAGAGACCGATCTCGTCCCGGGTCTTCAGCTCCCGACCCGGTCGGTCGTCGGGCATTCGGCGATGAAGTCGGCCAAGACCTGGGCCTTCAGGCAGGCCTTGGTCGGTACTGAATGTCGAACTCGCTAAGCTTCATCGCCCACTTAGCGAGTCGTCCGGATGTGTCGGGTCGGCGCAGTATGGCCCTCAGGGGCTGGTTGGTGAGTACCACGATGGCGTGGGCCTGGAAGTATGGTCGAAGCCGTTGCGCGGAGACGGTCAGGGCGAAAATCATCTTTTCCGTCTCCGAGTATCTGGCTTCGGCGCCGTGGAGCACTTTGCTGGTGTAGTAGATGGGCTGATGAGTTCGGCACTCGTTTTCCCGAACAAGCACCGAACTGATCGCCTCGGAAGATGTGGCCAAGTAGAGATACAAGGTCTCCCCGACCTGCGGCTTTACGAGCAGCGGGGGAAGCCAAGTACCTTTTCAGGTCTTCGAAGGCCTGTTCGCACTCATCCGACCAAGAGAAACCGTTCGCTTGACGCAGAATCTTGAAGAACGGGAGGCACCTTTCAGCCGATCGGGAAATGAATCGGCTAAGAGCGACGATTCTTCCGTTCAGCTGTTGGACCTCCTTCTTGGTGTTCGGATGACGCATGTCGAGGATTGCCTTTATCTTCTCAGGGTTGGCCTCGATCCCTCTCTGAGAAACGAGGAATCCGAGGAACTTCCTGAGGTCACCCCGAAAGCACATTTGGTCGGGTTGAGCTTTCATTCGGTGTGCTCGAAGGGTGCGAAGGTCTCCTCGAGATCCTGAACATGGTCCGGGATCTGCGTGCTTTTACCAGCATGTCGTCCACGTACACCTCCATGTTACGCCCGATCTGGTCTTTGAAGACCTTGTTGACGAGTCGCTGGTAGGTGGCGCCGGCGTTCTTCAGATCCCGAAGGGGCATCACCGATAACAGTAGAGGCCCTTGGGAGTCACGAACGCGGTGTGCTCCTCTCTTCAGGCCCATCCGGATCTGGTTTGTACCCGGCGAAGGCGTCCATGAAGCTGAGCAGTCGAAATCCGGACGTCGCATTCCCAGCTGGGTCGATCTTCGGAAGTGGGAAGCTATCCTTCGGGCAGGCTCGTTGAGGTCGGTATAGTCGATGCAGATCCTCCACTTCCCGTTGGCTTTCTTGACCATGACAACATTGGCGAGCCAATCGGGATACGTGGATTCCGAATGAAGCCTGCTTCGAGCAGCTTGTCCACTTCTTCGTCGATGGCCCTCTGCCTCTCTGGGGCGAAGGACCTTTTCTTCTGCCTCACCGGCTTC
Organism: Elaeis guineensis; assembly: GCF_000442705.2. Lineage (NCBI taxonomy): Eukaryota > Viridiplantae > Streptophyta > Magnoliopsida > Arecales > Arecaceae > Elaeis > Elaeis guineensis. The sequence continues at coordinate 95,181,035 of NC_025995.2, forward strand.
ATCGTCGGGTCGATGTTGAGTCGGTGAGTATTGTTTCTGGAGGGATGCCCGACATATCTGCTGCCGACCAAGCAAATATGTCGGCATTGGCCGTCAGCAGCTCCGCCAGTCGGGTCGTTCGTCGGGCAATTGAGACCCGACCCAAACTTTCTGTCGGGATTTTCTCCTATCGGGATCGCCTCGAGCTGCTCGGCGGGCGAACCCCGTTCTTCCTCCTCCCTTTGGTCCAGTTTGTCGATTGTCAGAGGATCCTTCGTCTCGCTTTGAGCGGAGATTTGGAAGCATCGTCGGGCGAGCTGTTGATCTCCGCGCATCTCCCGACTCCATTTTTGGTCGGGAATCGAACAAGGAGATGGTACGTCGAGACGATCGCCTTGAGGGCGTTCAATCCGGGTCGTCCGAGTATGGCGTTGTAGGCCGAAGGAACTTGGACGACCGCGAAAGTGAGGGAGACCGTGCTTTGCCGTGGTTCGGTGCCGACCGTCACGGGCAGGGTAATTTCTCCCTCTGTCGTGACGGTGTCTCCGGCAAAGCCGATCAGGGGCACAGGGACCTCCTAAGTCGGTCAGTTGACAGTCGCATTCGGGAGAAGGTCGAGTAAAACAAAATATTTGTCGAACTTCCATTATCAACAAAAATTCGTTTTACATCATAATTGGCTATTGTCGCCGACACAACAACAGCGTCGTCGTGGGGAGTCTGGATGCCCCGAACGTCGTCTTCTGTGAAGGTGATTACGTCGTCCGGGCGTGGCCTTTTCGTCGGCTCCCCTCCTGCAGACGTCCCCGGTCCCAGCCGCTTGGAGATCATGTTGATGACTCCGGCCGTCGGCTGGTTAGTCGGCGCCTCTTCAGTCGGCTGGGGGCGTCGATCGGCAATCGGTTGGGTCGGCGGACCCTTCCGAAATTTGCCGAGGTACCCCCGGCGGATGAGATTTTCGATCTCATCCTTCAACTGGATGCACCGCTCGGTGTCGTGGCCGTGGCTCCGATGGAACCGGCAGTACTTCCGATGGTCGAGGCCTTTGCCTTCAGAGGCGGAGGCCGTCGCAGGTATTCTCTCCCTCGATCTCCATCAGGATCTGCGCACGGGGAGCGGAGAGAGGAGTGTAGGAGTCATACCTGGGACGCACCGGCCTCGGAGTCTGTCGCGGGGATTTTTGGATCTGTCGGGGTGGAGAAAGCCGACTATCGGTCGGGGGCCTGCTTGGTTCGGCGGGCTCCCGACCTTTTCTCCGCTTCTCCTTCGGGCTCTGGGCTCGGCCAAGCGTCGGTCGGACGCTCCTTCGTCCGCGCGCATATACTTGTATGCGCGCTCCAGTAGCTCGGCATATGTTCGGGGGAGGGTCTTGTCCAGAGAATAAGTAATCGGGACGACCTCAGGCCCCGCTTCATGGCTGAAAGCCATGTCTTCGTTGAGGTCCCGGACCTCGAGCGTGGCCGCGTTGAATCGCGCCACGAAGTGTCGGAGCGTCTCGTTTTCCCCCTGCTTGAGGGAGAAAAGGCTGTCCGACGTTCGCGGCGGCTTTCGGCTGTGCTGAAATGGGCCACGAACGAGTGCTCGAGCTGCGCGAAGGAATGGATACTGCCCGATCGAAGACCGGAGTACCAAGCCCTGGCAGCCTTGCGGAGCGTGGCGGGGAAGCCGATGCAGAAAAGAGCGTCGGTTGCCCCTTGAATCGTCATGAGAGCTTTATAGCTCTCGAGGTGGTCGACTGGGTCGGTGGAGCCGTCGTATGGCTCCACGTGCGGCATCTTGAACCGACTGGGAATCGGCTCGTCGAGGACCAGTCGGGAGAGAGGTTGGGCGGTCTGGAAGTCGACGTCGTTCGAAGACTTCTGGCCGTCCATCTGCAGTTGGGCGAGTCGGCGGTCGATTTCCTCGAACCGTCGCTCGTAGTCGTCCGCTCGTCGATGCTGGGAGACCCCAGGGGTGGAGCCTCCGGAAGATTCTGAGAGGAGGCCGACGGTGTGCGCGGCCGCTTCTCCTTCCTTGCCCGTTCCAACGGGGAGGAGAGGGCCGCTGGGACCGTCGGTCGTCGCGCCGTGGTCGTCCCTCCTCCTCTCCGTGGGAGCGCTGTTGGGAGCGCTCGCATGGAGGCGACAGGGATCGGCGCGGCCGTCGGCGGCTGCTCCTGGAAGGCATAGGTCGGGCCGCCGGTTGCTGCTGGAGGCTTTTGACTGCGTCGGTCAGTACGGTCATCTGCCGTACGATGGCCGCAATCTGGGCCTCCGTGGTCACTGCAGGGCGCGGAGAGCTAGGCTCCGCCGCCGGTGGGGGCGGGGAGGCCTCTTCCCGGCGGGAAGAGCGCCTGGCCGACCCAGTGACTCTCGATCGTTGAGCTCTTGTCTTTGTCATGCTGTCCCCTACCTGGCGCGCCAATCTGTTGCGGCCAATCGCCTCGTCGTCCGATCGCCGGGAGCGTGCACCTGCAAAAGGAAGTCCGCACTGACCGGAGGCGGCTCCGGCGGGGACCCTCCGACGGTCAAGTCAGAGAGGTGACTGGGCAACAGTGAAATGAGACAGAGAGCTCTGAGAGAGAGGGAGAGAGAGAGGAGGCGAGCCTGCGTATGTGGGAGAGACGGGCGGATCGATCCCTTGCACTGTTGCCTTCCCCGGTATATATAGTGGAGCTAGGTATGGCGCCGTCATTAATGGCGCGGACAAGTGAGGAACTGTCAACTCACTGTGGACTGTCAGAGTCGCCGTGAAAACGTCATGTCGCCGTGTGGCCGTCCAATCACCAGGGTTGACCCGCTCTCGGCGGGACAATGCCCCTAGGTAACTGCGCCGCATGTCCGTGTCAGAGCTGACAACGTCTGGCGGCTGTACGGTGGTTGGAGGAGCCGACCGACCCAAAGTCGGTAGCCAGCTGAGTGGTGTCGGGCCCCTCCATTGGTCGGCGAGCTTCATGTGAGTCGGCCATCAGACCTCTGGGTTCAGTCGGTCGGATGGATACGCCCGACATACCCCGTCGGCGATGGCCGTTGAACGGCCGGCAGTTAGCCGCTGATGGCATCCGTCAGTCGGTCGCCCCGACCGACGATCGGTCGGTCTATCGGCCAGTCGGAGTCGTCCGTCGGAAGCGGTCGGGCCGCCAGTCGGTCGGACCGTAGCCGATCGGTCGGCGCTAGTCGGTCGGGCCCTCCGGCAGTCGGTCGGTCGGTCGGTGGGTATCCCCAACAATTCCCATTCTCATTTCAGAATGCAACCCTTCACAACTAAACATATCCTAAGTTTCTTTAACGGAGGGGCAAGTGTGCATGCGGACCAGATTTTCCTCTATGTTACATCCATGTCCTTTTCTGAGTTGAAGTTAAACTTTAGAACAATTTCTCTGGTCTTTTCTGATTCAAGGTCTATATGATTGGAGCTGGCAATAATTTAGGAAACAGTATGCTCTATGAACAGTTCTGCTATTAAATTTTTTTCCTAGATGCCCAAATGACCAATGGGAAAAGAGTACACCAACCGATACAATGCAAACCAGAAAGAACATGCGTACGCTACCAACAGATCCAAATTATTGGAAGTCGGTTTCATGAAACCTTCTTTGCAATTCATACTGCAAATCATGTTTTGGGACATTATTACAGTCTTCAAGGCAAAGTCTCTGTAAACACGAGTCCAAAGCTGTCCTCTATGTCCAAGATTTTTGGTTCAGGAAAGATGCTCCTGCAATTTCTGCAGCATCAACTTGCAGATTAAGAATTGGAAAAATGCCAAGGAAGTGAAAAATGAACATCACTTTCACCTTCACCTCAGCCATGAAGCTCACCCAACACTTAAACATTTGTATTGTTCGCAAGGAAGGCAAGTTACTGCCAAAGTCTTAAATTTAGCAGCTCCCTAGTTCTAGATGCTCGCAGGTTATCAGCTAAGCAAGGATCAATTTAAAATTTTTCCATTCTATGGTTCATTACTTTCACACTCCACCCTAGTGGTACTGGGGTGAAAGCTGCAGTATCATTTTAGGGTGGGTTTTTTTAAATTAGTCTGTTGCTGTCATCCATAAAGAAATTATACAGCCTGCCAATTTTGATCCTCTCTTCTTTATCCATTTTCTTTATTGGAGCCGAGGAATATCAATTAGATGCCAAAACATACAATGACAGAAAAAGGGTATAAATCTAAAGTGAATGAGGACTAGAAGACCATCAGCAGGTAAAAAAGTGATATGAACTTTAAGGGGTATATACAGATATCCATGTAAGGATTTCCGAGGAGCTTATATAGAATTTGGGATTGGGTGTATTATATATTTCAAATTCTAAATTTGAGATTGGTTATATTATATATTCAAATTCTATGTTGTATTGGAGGTTGTTTATAAATTCACGGAAGATTATAAATGAATTTGTTTAGAAGCTGGTATTGTCTTGATCTGCTTAAAGAATTTGTTTCAAGTCCATGAAATAAATTAGGGTGAGTGTGAACAGCGGAGGATTTTAAAATACTAGTGTGCTGCTCATTTTGTAGTTTCTTTGAGGTCCTTTTCCTTGGAATTGGACAAGCTAATTGGTTTCAGAAAGGAGGGAAAGTGATGTTGTGAATTGGGCTTCTTGGTGTTCTTTTAAAAGCCCCGAATGCTGAAGCTTCTACCTCGACCCAAGTGTTCATCCAAGAACCTAAAAGACAAGCCGAATATTCGGAGGTGGAACCTTCAAGAGGAAGCAGATAATGGCAATGGATTAAGTGGTTTATGGGCTTGTGGGAATTTTCTTTTTTTTCCTTGGACTTGTTTTTATTGTTATTGTTTTTCGTAACATTACAAAAAGTTCAGGAAATTGATTTGCTGGAGAGCTTATGCTATTCAGTTATTATTAAGGTTTCCAATGACAGGTCTTGTATTGCATGAAGCTATGTTCTTAGTGTTCTATTCAGCTCTGTTCTTTTCTGCATTCCAAGAAATCTTTGGAGTTCGCCTTAGTCAAGACTAGTTTAGGTCTGAAGAAACCTCTTGATAGGGTGTTATTATCCATTTCGTCTAGTTGAAGAAAGCTTCATATGGTTTTTGGATTTCCCAAGGTCTTGTTGTATTGTTTTACTCCCTTGACTTGACTCAATTGCTTATAGCTCATGTGCTAGTTTATTTTCAGCTCAAGTTGCACCACTGTAAGTTTTCGAGATTTTCGCAGTTGGATCTTGACTAGATTCATAGGGACACCCTCAATGTCAAGTTGAATTAAATCAAGCTTGAGCTCTTGGAAGAACAGGAAGGTCAGTGGCTGTAAGTTGCACAGCTTCACCTTTCTTTCTGTCCTAGGGTCTTCTAGGCTTGATCCAAAAAGAGTGGAAGCAGTATGGATGAGAATGGTGAAATAGATCAGCTAGAAGAAGTGATGTTGCCAGGTTTTCGATTTCATCCGACGGATGAGGAGCTTGTTGGGTTTTATCTGAAGAGGAAGATTGAGCAAAACCACTTGCCATTCAGCTTATCAGGCAACTGGATATCTACAAATATGATCCATGGGATCTTCCAAGTAAGCCACTCCTTTGTGCTGCAGTCTGAATTATCCATCATTATCTTTCATGAAGAGTATATATGCATGTTTATACATCATAATTTGCCCAAGTTGCTTGGTTTCATAAAATTACTGAAGTTTTCCTTTATATCTAACTAATTTAAACTTTCTGTCATCAAGATTTTTAACTTTAATATAGCTTCTAACCAGTAATATAACATACTCAGCCTGCCATATCCTTTGTTCCTTAAGAATTCTTTTTTAGTGAGAAGATGCAATAGAACCTTACAAAAATAAGTTAAAAGTTTGGTGCTCTAGGTTACTATGGTCTTCTACACTAGGGCTCAGGGCAAGATTAAAAGAACATTACTTATCACAAAAACTTGGAACATCCTAACTACTTACTTGGTATTGAGACCTCCTTATGAGCTTTCAAAGGGGAAAAATCTCAACCTTTTTGATATAGTGAAATATAATGTCTGCTTCTAATTTTTCTCTCATCTTCTTGCTATATCCACTGAGAAGAGCTAGCTATGACTGGAGAGAAGGAATGGTACTTCTACTGCCCAAGGGACCGGAAATATAGGAACAGCCCAAGGCCTAACAGAGTCACAGGTGCTGGATTTTGGAAAGCCACAGGAACAGATAGGCCAATCTACTCCTCTGATGGAACTAAGTGCATAGGCCTAAAGAAATCACTCGTCTTCTACAGGGGCCGAGCTGCCAAAGGGATCAAAACTGACTGGATGATGCATGAGTTCAGGCTGCCATCTTTATTTGATTCATCCCCTGCCAATAGGCCTTTTAGTAAGAACATTCCTGCCAACGTAAGCAATTAACACAAACTTTTCGGCTTTAGGCTAACAATTTTGTTTACATAATATTAACCTCTCTTGGTACTGAAAACAGGACCAATGGGCAATCTGTAGGATCTTTAAGAAAACCAGCTCCGTGGCACGAAAGGCACTGCCTCAGTCCTTGCCATCTTCTTTACCTAAGATCGATGATGCCAACCAATTCGCTTTCGAGAACAGTACTTGCATGAACCAGTTTGGTAGTAACAATGGCTTACAGTTGCAGCAGCAGCAGAGAAACATAACTCATCATCTTGATGCTAGCTCTTATGGAACCAGCAAAAACAGCTACAGACATTCTTTACCTCCTATTTCGAGTGAAGAAATACCTGCTAACTTCATGTTCTCTCCTGTTGAACTATCAGTGCAAAACAAGAGATTACTCAAAGTTGCTTCCATGATTCATAACATCTCACCAACAATGTTTACTGATGTAGAGAAGGCCTCGTTGAATATAGATTTTGGACAGCCCAAAAATTGTGATGGAGTTGGAACAGATTTACCACTTGAGGTAGTTCAGCACTTGGGAAGTGGAGAAGAAGAAGGTAGCATGAAGGTAATCGCAAATACAAGCTTTGCTGCCAATGATCATTTGGAAACCATGCATGCAATCAGTTTTCCCTTGGGCTTGCTACCTAAACTTTCTGATGAGGGGAAAACCAACTTGCAATGGGTTTCCTCGTTGTGCGCAAATGAGATGTTGAGTTACCCTACGAACGAATGTTATACTTGAAAACAAGAACCATATAGAGAGTGAGGTTCATCTTGCTAGTATTGCAACTAGCTTAAACTTAATTTAGAGTTTGTTGCTTCACTCTGTACCAGCAATAAGAAGTGCATCTTGCAAATAATTAACAGAATGAGAAGATTGGTTATATATTCTGATATTATTTTACAGAGAATGAGCCAGAAGGCATAATTGGAAAATATTTCATCAGGTCTAAATGATTGATATGGAGACGAGTACAACCTTCTAGCCACAATGTTGCACAATAAGCAGAAAGAACTGAAAAAAAAAAAAAATCCTAAGAAAGTAAAACTTTTCAGTACATACTATCCGGCAAGCATCTGATGCAAAGGTCCAAAGGAATCGACATATTTATACTGCTTGATTCCTGACACAACCTATGGTGGTTGCATTCTCCCAAACCATATCGTCGCTAGAAATCTCTCTAACACATATAAAGACCATGGCTTCTTCCTACTTGCAAATAAAACAATTGGTCAAGTGCAAGCACTGTCCATTCGAATGATGAGGTTTGAGGTAGTTGTGCAAGCAGATATCTAATGCCTTAACGGAATCATTCTTAGCAATCCTTGTTTTAAGAGCCCCAGTCATGATATTATGTCAGGATGTTCCATTAAATGAGCTCCAAGTTGAGGATGAAAGATCATCTGTGGGGTTCTGACCAAAACATGAATCTGAACATTGGAGGTTTGCAAAGGGTGGATAGATCTCCAAGCCTTCACATTAATATTTAGAGTAGGGTTTCTTGCTTCTGACTAAGATATTTACCATTGCCAATATGCATAAACCTTGCCCAGCTCTCATAAAGCTTGCCCAAGTCTTAGAAGTCAGAACTATCTACTCAAAAAAGGTCTTAGAAGTCAGAACTGTAGACAAGTAAGGCTGTCAATATTTTACTTTAGTCAGAACTGGAGAAAATCAAGATAAATTACCAATATTTTACTTTTAAAAAATTTTTCTTTTCCCAAACTACCAGTTTAAGAACCGGATATCGTGCCCGTTAACTTAAAAGTGATTTTAAATATTGTGACTTAAAAGGAGAAACAGCAACTCTTGGATCATTGGGGGATTCTTCAGCCGACAATATAGAAGGTGGTAGAGTGGATAGAGCCAAGAACCATGGCCCTGGACTTTCCAATGGGGCTTCAAAATTCTGGTGCCATCTTCTCCTTGCTTTCATCTTTTTCTCCTTCTAAATTATGGGTCTGCTGGGGCTTCCGCCACCAAGATCGAGAAGACCCTCCTAAAAGGAAAGAAAGGATCCCTCAACATGTTGCTCCAATCCCTCTAATAAATTACTTCAAGTTCCCTTGGCCTTGCGGCTGAATAAGGGACGACTCCGTTTTGGAAAAAAGGGCTCATGCTAACCCCAAGAAACCGTAATTTCTCCCCTTTTCCTTTTAGATCGGAGAGGATCTGATCATGGGCTCGTCCTTTCCAAACGGGCTCAGCCCAAAATGAGATGGGCTCTTCTCCTCATGAGGGACAACCCAACAATCTCCCTCCCCCAACTTATGAGGATGACTTCATCAAACTCAAGACTTGTTTGGCTTTTGTAGAATACAGGGCAATTTTTTTCCATTTTCCCTGAGTTTTGTGGTTCTGGTTGCAGTGAACTGATCATAAGAGGACACAGAGTGGATACATGTGTCATACAAAGTATATTTACAAATCATTGTCAAATTGCACTTCAACTGCATCAGATCAAGGTGATTCTAAAGGGAATGGTGTCGGAATCAAATTGAATCATGTGTATTTTGCTACTTGATGCCTTCTGGACTAAAATTCGAGCATACCACACATTCCATGGGTCTTAGCTACCTAAGGACTAAGGACCACAACCAAAATGGGTGCACCTGTTTCCACATAATATGACTATAAAGCAGATAAATATAATGGCACAATTCAAGGACTAAAATTCAATAATAAGACCAAACCATGAGCCTGAAAATAATGATAAGGCTGGGGCATTCCTTAAACCTTCTCATCATCGCAGTTACATGGAGCCTTTTGGAAGGAGAGAAATAACGGGGTGTTTTTTAAACTGGTCCGGGAACCATAAACTGCACACAATGGTGCCTTCTTCTCATCCTTCTCTTGGCTCCCTTTCGCGCCCAAGCATTTCTCTCTTTCTCCTCGGAACTTGTATCACCTCTCGTTCCTTTTCTCAGCTGTTTCTTTTCATCTTACATCCATCTTCTTTCTCTGTTTTGTACTAAACTTTGCATGCTTTCTTCATTTTCTGAACAAAGCAGGAGGAGTTTCCCTTCTCTCTTTTATGGAAAAAATAGAAAAATTTTGATGGCATCCCTTGCAATTATTTGAAGCCCAATGGACATATAAAATGCTCTTTTGGGAGAATTCAATATGACATGACCTGAAACAAGTGACACACTAGTGGATCCTGTGAACCCAATGTTGGATTCCGATGGTGTAGGTGTTTAAAATTTTCATTCAAAAATCCGATGCATAGAAAACTCCAATGCCCAGAAATCTTTGAGTATAATAATCAAAGTACAATAAATATAAATTAGGATAAGAAGAATATCTGTAGCGCTAATCTCAATTTTCACAAGACGTCCAAGCGTTCGCCCTACAACGATGATCCACACAAAAATTGAATAAAAACAGTGCTCCTTCTTTACCTTGCTTCAAGAGTTCTAGTCCCTAAAACTTGACTAGCCTTGTATCGGTTAGGTTTCTTCAAGAATCTGACTCCATCATCTCAGAACCTCCTTTGAACTTCTGATTCTCTTTTTTTAAGACCCTCATAACCCTTGTTAGGATAAGATAAGGCTTTGTCTTAAATTTCAAAGCCTTGTCCTAAAACTAAGATAGGTTGTAAGAAAGAAAGGAGAGCAACAGAGACAAAATTGAAAACTCAATCTGAATGCATTGGACACCCATCACCCTGGTCAATTTATAGCCACCAGAGGGATGCCAAAAGAGAGGGACACACCTCATCTAAGAGGTCTATCTGATCTGATTATCAGAGATAAGAATTCTTTCAAACAGAAGGACTCTTATCAATGATACAACGATCAGCACCCTGCTCTACGCATGCGATCAGAGAAGGAATGTTTTCACATCCCTTTTCAAATAAAAAAAAATTTCAAAAATTCATGTGGATAGAAGATTCAATCTTGATTCTAGAACACCGAATGAGTGGATGAAATTTCCCATAAATGGACGTGGTCTTGCATCCTTTCACGTGAAGCCTGATCATCGCATGTGCAGGCGTGAGGAGGAACTTATGGCATCCAGATAACTTTGAAAAAATTCTAAAAAAATCATCCAAAATAGCTTATCAAACTGAAACATTATCACAAAAAATCATTCCATTTTGAAAGTATTTGATTAGGAGAAGGACTCTCCAAATCATGAAGAGATGTGATGCTTTTGCACATGCACGCCAGGACATCCTTCTTTTTCTAATTTTTTCTCCAACCCAAAAAATTCAAAAAAATACATCTCATACTTTGAGATGTGCACTAGAGGAGGAGGGTGATATGGGCTACCACATGTATCTTAATCCGATACTAGAAGGACCTCCTCCTTTTGCCCACGCCAACATGCACGCGCAAAACCTGTTTTGCACCAAGAGTCCTTCACAACTTGGACTCTTCATTATTGATATTAAAACAGAATGTGGCATCCCAATTTAGGCTGCTTCTAGTGATATGACTTGACCCAAATTTTTATTAAATTGGACTAGCTAATTAGCAAGGGATGAGACCAAATAGATCTCCAAAGGAGCAAGGGTTCCACATATGCTAGTATGCTTATTGGAACTTGATTGAATCCAAAATTTCAATCAACCTTTTTCAAAAGAATTTTTGATCAATTTTTATATGTGTGTGACCCATTGGGTTCCACATCTAACCAATAGTAGGTTCAGGTGTAAGTTGACCTAATTTGATTAGATTCCAATCTAATTGATTACGATCCAATCGAGCTAACTCGAGCTCAACAATTAGAATCCTTTCTAATTGACGATTGAATTAAACTCTTTAATTCGATAAAAAATCTATAAGTCAAGATTGACGTCTAACAATGTATCATGACTATCCAGAAGATGTGAAATTTGATAAAAATTTCAAATATATCTTTCGGTGGTAAATTACCATGCAATTCAATCTTCGATCATCTCTGCATCTTGAATATGTTCATGACTATGGAACCATGTTAAACTCAAACACATATTCATATCGATTCTCAATTAACCAATGATGACTCTGATAAAAAAATATTAGAAACTCTTTCTAATCTCCTTTCTGCTTTTGGCCAAAAGACTTTTTTTGAGTTATCTAGGATTAAGAATACACAGGATGTGATCTCCTCTTATTAGGAGTGATCGATTATATATTGACTTACACAACCTCCATACATACTCCACCATATCCAGAACACCCGTACATTTTTTAATGCCATGCCTGGATATGAATCAAAATATGGGTTCATGTGCACAAAATTCTATGGTGGTCTCAGGTCTAAGGATCACTTACATAACTTTCACTTAGAGAACCATATTTGACATGCAAGTAAGGCTTCATAAAATGTTCTCTTTCATCGAGTCAATTCAGTGGACTCATTTTCAATGAGCACCCACATCCTTGTATTAGTATCCACATAAGTGGCTAGTGAGATCTGCCACTCTCTCCATCGAGCATACATAGGATGTATCAGTCTATTCGAAATATTGATCCCCGACTTAGAACTCCTACGATCAGAAATATTTAAGATTAGAGTTTTAGGTCTCACTAGTATGACCCATTCATGTCTTCTAAAACTATTGCCCTAATCTTTGAGATTCATCATAATTTTAGACATAATAAGATGCAGCTAATATGATGAATTAATGCTCAAATAATAAATATCATTTCATGAGTTGAAAAATGAAGAAAAATTTCATCGCAACACACTTGCGATTGGCATATAGGGCACTCTTCTTTCAATCTTCCATTTGCACTAAAGACAATCGTCTTTGTATCTCATAGAAATAAGATGGCGATCATATAGCTGCTGTGGTATGGCTTTAGTGAATGTGTTTGCTATATTGTTTCTTCTGTGTACTCGTTCAAGAATAACATCTTGTCTCTAAAGAGATGAAAATGTCTGAGGATATGTTGGATTTATAATGAGATCTAGGTTCCTTAGCTTGAATAATGGCCCCAGTGTTATCACAATAAAGTGACACTGGTCCTTCAATCTCAGGAACGACTCCTAAATCCATAATGAATTTCTTCATCCAGACAGCTTCCTTAATGGCTCACTAGCAGCGATGTATTCTGCCTCAGTAATTGAGTCAGATATTATCTGCTGCATGAAACTATTCCAACTCACTGCCCCACCATTTAGGATAAACATATATCCTGATACTGACTTGCTATCATCTGGATCAGATTGAAAACTAGTTTCAACTCTGATCCTCCACTATATATGAAAAAAATATCTTTAATCCTTCTTAGGTACTTTAGAATATTTTTCACAGCTTTCAATGATCCTCTCCTGATCAGTCTGAAATCTGTTAGCTATGCCTAAAGCATAAGCTATATTAGGCCTGGTACATTGCATGGCATATATAATTAATCCCATAACCGAAGCATAAGGGATTTCATTCATCCTCTTCCTTTCTTCTCTAGTGTCTTTGGACATATTTCTTAGAGAGACGTATACCATGACTTGTAGGCAGATAACATCTCTTACTTGCCTCCATAATAAACTTCTTTAATATGAGATCTATATATCGTGACTGCGATAAGCCTAACATCCTATTAGATCTATCTTTATAGATCTTTATACCCAGTATATAGGATGCTTCACCTAAGTCTTTCATAGAAAACTTATTCGCTAGCCAAGTCTTGATCAATTGCATCGTTGGGATATCATTCTCAATGAGCAGTATGTCATCGACATACAAAATTAAGAAGGCAACAGCACTCCCACTTGTCTTCTTGTACATACATGGTTCATCCTTATTTTTGATAATCCAAACTCTTTGACTATTATATCAAATCGGATGTTCCAACTCCTCGAAACTTACTTCCATCCATAGATGGATCTCATTAGCTTGCATATTTGATTTACCCTTCCACTTGAGATAAATCCCTCTAGCTAAGTCTTATAGACCTCTTCCTCTAAATTACCATTGAGAAAAAATGATCTTGACATCCATCTACCAGATCTCATAATCGTAGTATGCCGCTATAGCAAGCAAAATCCTGATGGACTTGAGTATAGCCATTGGTGAGAAGATTTCTTGGCCTTTGACTGAAATCCTCCGCCACTAACCTAGCTTGTAGGTTTCTACTTGGCCATCTGCTCCGATCTTCTTTTTGAAGACCTACTTGCACTCTATTGGGTCACACCCACAGGTGCATCAACCCAAAGTCCACACTTGGTTGGTATATAGCAGTCCATCTCAGATTTCATGACTTCCAGCCATCTGTTGAGTCTCTACTCATGATAGTTTTCGAATAAGTTAGTGGATCATCATCCTGAATGATGATGATCAATTTGTCATTCTCAATGACAAAATCATATTTTAGAAGGCTTGACGCACTCTATCTGACCTTCGGAGAGGAGGTGAGTATGGTGGATGTACTTCATCCTTGGATACTTCTGATTGAGGATCTTCTTGTGGTCCAACCACAGATATTTCTGGATCGATTTGTAGATCCTGAACTTTCATAAGTTCAATATTCCTCCCACTTCTTCCTTTTTGGATGAGTTCATTTTTCAAGAAAGTGGCGTGCCTACTCACAAACATTTTTTGTTCAATAGGATGGTAGAAGTAGTATCCATTAGTTTTCTTAGGATACTCTACAAACCTATACTTGTCTGATCTAGCACTAAGCTTATATCTAAAACTATTTTTGACATAAGCAGGATAGCCTCAAATCTTAAGATGTTTCAGATTAGACTTTCTTCCCTTCCATATCTCATATGGAGTACTTGCAACAGACATTGAAGGCATCCTGTTTAAAATATATGTGGCAGTCTTTAGGGCATATCCATAGAAAAATATTGGGAGATCAGTGAAAGCACATCATGAACCGCACCATATCCATCAAAATGCGATTTCTCCTTCTGCTACACCATTTAACTGGGGTGTATAAGAAGGGGTCCATTCAGAGAGAATACCTTTACTTTTAAGATGATCAAAAAATTCACTCGATAAGTATTCTCTTCTTCGATCAGATTGAAGAATCTTGATACCTTTTTCAGTTTTTTTTGATCATACATTGATACTCCTTGAATTTATCAAAAGGCTTCGAATTTATATTTCATAAGATACACATATCTGATCCTTGATAAATTTTTCATAAAAATGATAAAATAGGAGTATCCTCCTCTGACTTGAGTTATCATTGGTTCACATACTCTGTATGTACTAGAGCTAACAACTCATTCGCCCTCTCTTTATATCCAAAAAATAGAGTCTTGGTTATCTTATCCATGAGACAAGATTATAAGTTCTCAATGATTCATAATCATATAGGTTAAAAAATTTTCTTTGTGTAACTTGTTAATTCTTAACTCACTAATAGACCAAGGTGACAATGTCAGAGATATATGATATTTACATCTTTTCTCTTTCTTTTCATATTTCTTTCAATATGAAAAATATTTTCATTGAGTATAAGAATTAAAGATTGTTATCAATATAACCACTGCCATAAATTCATTAGAAAAGAAAATGGAGCATTATTTCCATTAGCCTTATTTCATAACCTTGTTTTAACAACAAAGATATAGAAATAATATTTCTAATGCCCTTTGGCATGTAATAAAATTTTTTAATTCTAAAATTTTGTCTAAAGGTAAATCAAGCATACAGGTTCCCACAACCTCTGCACTAATGGACTCTCTACTTGTGCCATAGAGCTCGAGATCACCTTTTTCAGACTTTTGATATTCTGTAGTAACTGTAATGAATTACAAATATGCGATCTGTAGGTGATATCTAATACCCAAATATCAGAGTCTGAACTACTCAATAAAAAATAGATCTGTATCATATACACACCTTTTGATGCTATACTTGCACCATGCTTTAATCTTGCAAGATAATTCTTGTAATTATACCCCCAATGCCCAAACTTACCACAAATAATATCCTTATAGATATCTATTTTCTTCTTATTATTACTGACATCCTAAGATCAGAAATATCCAGAACATCGGAGTTCTTCTCCGATGCAAACCTAACTTGCAAGTTCCTCAACCAATCCACATAGTTTAATCGATCAACATACTTTTTTTCTATGGTATCATGCAGTGAAAATAAAGAAGCCATAATGTAGACTTAAATCTATATAAATAAAGAATAATAGTATAAGCAGACCACTCATGTTTAACATGCATAACTAGATGAGGATTTTTAAACTAGTTATGTCTCTCACTATTTTATCGAATATATAGCCTTCTCTTATGGTAGACGAAAAATCTTAATCTGATTTTTTTAATGGGGTTGAGACCCTAATCCCTCAATAAAATCTTGTGGATATCATAACAAACCTCAATGAGTTCAAAGGTAGAAAAATCTATCCATTGCATCTCATGCAATTCTCAACATAACTTGCCTCTAAAAATACTCATAGCCTTGTGGATGTCACAACAAACTATAGTATTTTTAGTTAAGTCAGATCCTTCATTTTCATACAGTCATATCTGAAAAATACTGCTCTTGTGGATATCACAACAAAGCAACATATCTAAATATACCGTAAAGTATATAATATGCATCAAGATAATTCACATCAATCTCTATAGCAAGCCTTGTGAATATCACAATAAATCTACTATGGTTTTTGATAGGATATTGGACTAGGCATGAAGGAAGGTATATGTAGTGTTCAAAATACTGAGCTATCTTCATTCAAGATTCGAACTAATCCAATTGGCCAAAAAAATATTAAGATTGGTGGGGGTCCTCCGTTGCTTTTTTTAGATACAAATAAAATTGGCCAGGCTAGCAACGGAACCAATTAAATAACCACCGCACTTGCAACATCCTTAGACACTAATTGATTAATCGATTCAAGAAATAGGTCAGCTACTGTTCACAACATATGACTTAATATAATTTTTATGAAAGCTTTAATGATTTCAAGTACATCTTAATTCAATCAATCATAATGATGTACTATTATAGTTGTATCTTAATAATCATAACAACTAATCATGGCTCTATTCATATCTCTAAGATATGAAATCATAATCATACAACAAGATTATAATTAAGCATTTCAAGTATATCACATATGCATGAAGTTCTAATAGCATGTATGAATATAAAATATTCTTTTCATGGTTTTCTTCTTGGGACATCACAGTAGCACCCCTACACGCCATAAGAGTATCCTATTGAATGGAAGAGAGGGTCTTTAAACCCTACTTGCTCTTATGACTGGACGGTCTGGTGATGAACCCAATTAGAGTACTAAGCTACTAAAAATATTTATACATGCATCATACATTTTATATTTTAAATATATCTCTAAGACATGCGAGGATTTGGATGTTCAATCGGGTTCAACCCTTGACCCGACATGAACCAAATCAAAAAATCATGCTTGATCATAATCAAGACAACATTTTAACCTTTGATTATATATATCAAGGTAGACTCTAATACCACTGTTGGATTTCAGTGGTACAGCGGAAGGGTTAGGTGTTTAAAATTTTCATTCAAAATGCCCAATGCACTGGAAACCCCAATGCTCAGAAACCCTTGATTATAAAAATCAAAGTGCAATAAATATAAATTAGGATAAGAAGAATATCTGTAGTGCTAATTTTAATTTTTATAAGACATCCAAATGTTCACCCTTCAATGGTGATCCATACAGAAATTGAACTAAAGACAGCGCTCCTTCTTTACCTTACTTCAAGAGTTCTAGCCCCTAGAACTCGACTAGCCCTGTATCGGTCAGGTTTCTTCAAGAACCTAACTCTACCCTCTCAAAACCTCCTCTGAACTTCTAATTCACCTTCTTTAGGACCCTCACAACCCTCGTTAGGACCAGATAAGGCTTTGTCTTAAATCCCAAAGCCTTGTCCTAAAACTAAGATAGATTATAAGAAAGAAAAGAGAGCAATGGAGACAAAATTGAAAACTCTTTCTGAATGCATCGGACACCTATCGATCAATTTATAGCCACCAGAGGGATGCCAAAAGAGAGAGACATGCCTCATCCAAGAGGCTTATCTGATATGATTATCAGAGATAAAAGTTCCTTCAAACAGAAAGACTCTTATCAATGATACGTCGATCAGCACCCTGCTCTACGCGCACGATCAGAGAGAGATATTTTCATGTCCCTTTTTAAATTAAAAAAATTCTCCAAAATCTATGTAAATAGAAGATTCAATCTTGATTCTAAAACACCTAAATGAGTAGATAAAAATTCCCACAAATGGATGTGTTCTCGCATCCTTTCACATGAAGCCTGATCACCACGCGTGCAAGCGTGAGGAGGAACTTATGGCATCCGTTTGGCATCCAGACAAGTCTGAAAAAATTTTAAAAAAATCACCAAAAATAGCTTATCAAATGTGAAACTTTATTACAAAAAATTATTTCATTTTGAAAGTATTGGTTTAGGAGAAGGACTCTCCAAATCATAGAGAGACGCGATGCTTCTGCGCACGTGCCAGACATCCTTTTTTTTCATTTTTTTTTCACCCCGAAAAATTCAGAAAAAATATATCTCATACTTTGAGATATGCACCAGAGGATGGAGGGTGATATGGGCTATCACATACATCTTAATCCGATGCTAAAAGGACTCCTCCTTCTGCCCATGCCAACATGCATGCGCAAAATCTGTTTTGCGCCAAGAGTCCTTCACAACTCGAACTCCTCATTATTGGCGTTAAAATGGGATGTGGCACCTCAATTTGGGCTGCTTCCAGGTGGCATGATCTAACCCAAATTTTTACTAAATTGGGCTAGCTAATTAGCAATAGATGAGTCCAAATTGATATCAAAAGGAGCAAGAGTTCCACACGTGCAAGCATGCTTACCGGAACTCTGATTGAATCCAAAATTCCAATCAACTTTTTTCAAATGGATCCTTAGCCAATTTCTATATGTCTGTGACCCATTGGGTTCCACATCTAGCTAGCAGTAGGTCCGGATGTAAGTTAACCTAATTTGATTAGATTTCAATCTAATCGATTAAGGTCCAATCGAGCTAATCTGAGCTTAACAATTAGAATCCTTTCTAATTGGCGATCGAATTAAATTCTTTGATTCGATCAAAAATCTATAAGTCAAGATTGACGTCTAGCAGCATATCATGACTACCCAGAAGATATGAAATTTAATAAAAATACTAAATATACCCTTCAATGATAAGTTACCATGCAATTTAATTTTTTGATCATTCCTGCACCCTGAATATGTTCATGAGTATGGAACCATGTTAAATTCAAACACATATTCATATCGATTCTCAATTAACCAATGATGACTTTGATAAAAAAGTATTAGAAACTCTTTCTAATTTTCTTTCTGCTTTTGGCCAAAAGACTTTTTTTGAGTTATCTAGGATTAAGAATACACAAGATGCGATCTCCTCTTACTAGGAGTGATCGATTCCATGTTGACCTACTCACAATCTCCATTACACTCCATCATATTCAGAACATCCCGTACATGTCTTAATGCCATGCCTGGGTATGAACCAAAATATGGATTCATGTGTACAAGATTCTATGATGGTTTCAGATCTAAGGATCACTTGCACAACTCTCATTTAGATAATCATCTTTGACATGCAAGTAAAGCTTCCATAAGATGTTCTCTTTCATCGAGTCAATTCAGTGGACTCATTTTCAAATGAGCACCCACATCCTTGTATTAGTATCCCACACAAGTGGCTAGTGAGATCTGTCATTCTCTCCATCGAGCATACATAGGATGTGCCAGTCTATTTGAAATATTGATTTCCAACTTAATGCTCGTACGATCAGGAATGTTTAAGATTAGGGTTTTAGATCTCACTAGTATGACCTATTCGTATCTCCTAAAATCGTTGCTCTAATCTTTGAGGTTTATCATAATTTTAGACATAATAAGATGCAGCTAATACGATGAATCAATCCCTCACATAATAAATATCATTTCATGAGTTGAAAATTATAAAGAAAAGTTCCATCGTAACACACTTGCGATTGACTTATAGTGCACTCTTATTTCATCTAATTTCATATTATTGTAGTGTAGAAAGAAGACGTCATTAATCTTACATTATTTGTGAATCAAAAGAAATTCTGATTTATATGAGATGAAATATTATTTTTAATAAAATATTTTTAAAAAAATAAAATTATGAGACCTCACGCTATAACGTTCGGAGACCGAAACAAACAGTACCCATAATTTGATAGGATGAATAATGTACCATGGGTACCTCCAAACGGAGATGAACCATGACAGGACATCGATGCTAACTAAAAAACAACCGTCCGTGGCCCCAAGAGCGTGAGAGAGCCGTTACATTAGCGGTCAAGGGACTCAAGCCCGTCGGACCATCTTTCCTTCTATGTACTAGTCGCACCTCATCAGGAGACATGATACGTTTAGTGTTAGGTCATCCCAGGACAAAACTCCTCTCACAGTGCTGTTACAATTCCAGCATGAGAGACACAACGCCCCACCAACCACTTCAGAGTGAAACACTTCTCTGAACAAACTTGAGACTAATCTGGAGTGGGATTTCAAAATGCCAAAGAGCCAACGAATTCACTGTTACAGCTAGCTAAGGAAACGCAACGTTGTCTGGGTTCGGCCACCAGGCTTTGCCCACTGTCACTATAGTACACAGGCTTTAAGGTGGGCCTGGTTTCTCTTTTAACCTGGCTACATATTTGAAACCATGGGTAACTTTTCCAGCGAAGGGGAAAAAAATATGGGTAGCTTTGTCATGTCCTTACATTTGAGAGATCTTATAAGTCAATAAATGATAGGAAAGTAATAGCTGCTTGAAGAGATAAAAATTGATGAATATGGCCAAATATTAATTGCAGCAATTTGGATAAGTCTTGCTGAGCTTCTGATAACAACACTACTGCCATCATAAGATTAGAGATTTATAGTTATTAAAATAATGAAAGACAAATAGGAAATACAGATGTCTAATATAGATAGATATTTAGCCATTTGAGAGCTGGATTAGGTGTAATAATTACCGAAGAGTCGGAAAATATGCTATAAATTTGGTTACTAATTACATACTAAATGACTGATCTACTATTCCAAAGTCTGAAAAAAAAAAAAAAAAAAAACAAAAGTGTTAGCCGTTACAAATCCGCGTGTCTATCAGCAATTGTTGGTGAGAGCGGGGGCGGGTTTCCTACGTTCAATTAACCCGCTCCTCCTTACTTTGCATGGGTTTTTGTTTTATTGCGGGGGCTGGAAAGCATTGATTTTGGCCTAAATTAAAACCACCACCTCCACCAGCTAACACCTCACCACCATCTCAATCTAATCAGTTCAACATCTGGCATTGCCATTTTTGTCTCCACTCATCTCATCTGGTCCATTTCGTGTGATGGGAGAGGAGAACGGGATGGGAAAGGAGGAGATGAGGATGGGAGAGATGGAGGGGGGAAGGGCCATGGAGGTAGAGATGGCGAGGGAAAACTTCTACCCTCTTCCACTTTACTCCCACGAGGACGTCGTCAAGGACAGGGCTCTTTTCATGGATTCCATGCGACGTTTCCACCACTCCATGGGCACTAAGCTCTCGTACGTAGGACTTGCATGACATGCTTTTGGTTCTCTTTCTTCTTTTTTCTTCTCTCCTCTCTATCTGTTGCGTTTATAGAAATTTTTTTTTTTTTTTTCTTTTGGGATATGTTTATGGACTTGGATGATCTCTTCTTTCTTTGATGGAGAAGGATTCCCGTGTTAGGAGGGAAGGAGATCGATCTGCATCTGTTGTATAAGGAGGTGACTCAAAGGGGTGGTCTTGAAAAGGTCTCTTTCTTCTCTTCTATTGTCTGTTTCACCATGGCATCTTAGACACATCATGCTAAAAAAGACTGATAGTGTTTGATTACAGCATCCTTTATATTATTGTTATTAATAGGTGATTTTGGAGAAAAAGTTAAGGGAAGTCGTGATGGCATTCAGTTTTCCTCCCACTACCACTAGCGCATCCTTCGTACTAAGGAACCACTACTTGAGCCTTCTGCACCACTACGAGCAGGTGTACTTCTTTGGAGCACAGGGGCCTCCTGTCCCTCCTGCCGGTAAGTGGGCTTTAATTCATTCATATAATATACAACTCCACATTATTTTTTGTAAGAGTATCATGGATTTATTTTTACCAAAAGAAAATGTATCATGGATATATTGTATAAAAATGGATCATAAATTTAATTATTTTGTCCTCGATATTTTTGGTTAAATGTATTATGTCCTTAATATTAAGAAGAGAAATAAGAATAATGTGGTTGATGGGTGTAGCTTCGTGCCTGACCAAGACCCCCAAGATCAAGCTTGAACGTCATCCGGATGCTTCCGACCTGACCACGAAGAAGTCCAGGAGAAGGAAAAGAGAACATGCAGAGCCGCGAAGCAAAGGTGAATCTGGCCCATGTTTGGAGTTGATATTATCACCTGCTAGTTTTTGGTAGTTTCCCTTTACTCTGTTGTTTAGAACATACGAGGATTTAAAATACAGATTCCATGTTCTTTGTGGCCTAAACTGTGGGTAAAACACTAATTGAGAGCTAGCTTGTCGTATTAAGCATATTGTTAAGATTTGACGCCTCGAGATTTAGCCCACATTGAGCCCACAGCGAGGTTCGCGGCGAAAAACGGAGTCCAACGAGACCAAGATCACCTGAAACGGAGCTCGGATGGAGGAGATACGAGCTTTTGAAGTCGGCACGAGAATCGAGGTGGCAGAGGACCGCCAGCGACCGGCGGCGGGCGGCAGCGGCGCGGCCGCAGGCGGCGGCGCGCGGGACGCGCGACCCAGGCCTGTGCGGCCCAGCCGGGCGCGCAGCCCAGTCGGGGTGCGGCCCAGGCGCGCGCAGGCCCGCACGCAGGCGCGGCCCAGGCCCGCGCGCGCGGGCCGGCCCAGGCCAGCGGCCTGCTGGCCCCCTTGCCCCGGTCCACCGTAGACCGGGTGGTCCACGGCGTGGCCTGTAGACCGCGTGGGCATTTCCCACGCATTTCTCACGGTCCACGGTACTATTTCGTGGACCGGAGCGCGATCCAACGGCCTAGGTGGCTCCCGGTCTTGATCCGACGGTCTGGGACACTGATTTGGCTTGTTTAGGACTCTTAAACCTAATCTAATTAGGTTTTAAGCTCTGTTTAACCCTTTAAAAGGGCCTGAGACGAACAGAGAAGTGGTGTGTTAGGGTTACTCACCGTACGAAGGCCGTACGACCCCGATTGAAGAGAGAGAGGCGGACGTGCTGTGAGAGAAGGAGCAGGAGGCTCCTGGACAGCGGTCGCCAGGCACTTCAGGGGTTCAGGGGGGTCTCCAAGAGAGAGAGAGCTTTTGTGAGGGGAACTTCATGTGAGAGAGAATTGGGTGTACAAGGGTTGAGGGTGAGGTCTCCTCTTGTAAAATTTTCTTTTCATAGTGAAGTTTGCATGTCCCATGGAGACGAGCCCTTTTGTGGCTGATCTATGTATTTTGATTGCTTTCTTTTTTGTTTTGTTTCTTCTTTCTTCCTGCTGCATCGCGTGGTACTGAAAGGATCTTGGGAGGTGGTAGCCTGGCTCGACTCCATCCAACAAGTGGTATCAGAGCAAGGCCGTACAAAGGACGCAGATTGCAGTGGTGGTGAGCAAGACTGAAGATGGAAAAAACAGGAACAATCAAGATGGAGATCAACAAGTTCTATGGTAAGAGCAATTTCTCCTTGTGGCAGGCAAGGGTGAAGGACGTGCTCATCCAACAGGGGTTGATCGATGCTCTCTTGTGCGATGAGAAGCCGACCACCATGGAGGTGCGGGATTGGAAACGGCTACAGATGCAGGCGGTGAGTACCATCCGCATGTACCTGGCGGATGAGGTGGTGATCCATGTGCTGAGCGAGACTTCCCCGACGGTGTTGTGGTCGAAGCTCGAGGAGTTGTACATGGTGAAGTCTCTCACCAACACACTTTTCCTCTGGAGGTAGTTTTACCAACTGCGGATGACTGAGGGACAGAGCGTGCAGGAGCATCTGAGCCACTTCCAAAAGATCCTCACCGACCTTCTCAGCGTTGGCGAGAACGTTGAGGAGAAGACCAGGGCGCCGGTTTTGCTGGCGTCGCTTCCCTCTTCGTACGAGTCCTTGGTGACTGCTCTTCTAGTGGAGAAGAGCACTATCAAGATGGACGAGGTCACCGCGGCAATACTCCAGAACGAGGTTCTCAGGAGGGAGAACCCAGCTTCGAGCTCAGGTGTCGATAGCTCAGCTTTGGTGGCTTCTGGAGGTGCAGGAGGCGGTAGACGGAGCAACAGGAGATCGCATCGAGGGCGGTCTAAGTCCAGGAGGGACTTGAGCAAAACCAGGTGTTACCGATGTGAGGAGTTGGGGCATCTAGCCAGAGATTGCCCTCAACTGAAAAATCGGACGGTGGCTGCTGTAGCGACGGCCGGCAGTGATTTATATGGAGATGTCTTTGAGATATCTGACGAGGTATCTACTTCTTCCCAGCAGTGGATATTAGATTCTGCATGCCCCTATCATGTATGTTGCAGAGAGGAGCAGTTTGACTCCCTGGAGAACAGTGAGGGCACTGTATATCTGCCGGATGGATTGAGCTGTGTGATCAGAGGCATTGGGACGGTCAGCTGGAGGACACATGATGGTGCAGTGAGGAGATTGGGGGAGGTCCGATACATACCCGATTTCAGGCGAAATCTTATCTCACTTAGCAGACTGGATTCGAGAGGCTACAGGATGGTAGCTGGTGGAGGAATCCTAAGGGTGCTACGCGGCGATAGGATTGTGCTGGAGGGGAAGAAGGGGAGCAGAGGACATTATTACCTTGCAGGGAGCCCAGTGCGAGGTGGAGCATCGGGAGCCAGGTGGAGCCCAGAGCGAGGTGGAGCTCCAGGAGGCGGATCGGGCACGAGACAAGAGACTCAGGAGGATGAGAGGCGACGTCGCAAGGTAAGATTCCTATTGCCGTAGGATGATGCCCCGAACAGGTCTCAGGTCAGGAGGAGCACAGCATACGACGGAGATGGGATCGAGCAGCCTGGCCTGACTCCCATGTTTGCCCATCCATGATCAGCAGGCGATTGCCCCAGGGCATGAGGGCGAGGAGATCCAGAAGCTCTCGGAGTTTGGAGGAGGCCGAATATCGAGTCGAGGTGGAGATTGTTAGGATTTGATGCCTCGAGATTCAGCCCACATTGAGCCCATAGCGAGGTTTGCGGCGAAAAATGGAGTCCAACGAGACCAAGATCACCTGAAACGGAGATCGGATGGAGGATATACGAGCTTTCGAAGTCGGCACGAGAATCGAGGCGACAGAGGACCGCCGGCGACCGGCGGCAGCGGCGCGACCGTAGGCGGCGGCGCGCGGGACGCACAACCCAGGCCCGTGCGAGACGCGCGACCCAGGCCTGCGCAGCCCAGCGGGGCGCGCGGCCCAGGCGGGCGCGCAGCCCAGGCGGGCGTGCGGCCCAGGCGCGCGCGGGCGTGCGGCCCAGGCGCGCGCGGGCGCGCGCAGGCCCACGCGCAGGCGCGGCCCAGGCCCGCGCGCGTGGGCCGGCCCAGGCCAGCGGCCTGCTGGCCCCCTTGCCCCGGTCCACCATGGACCGGGTGGTCCACGGCGCGGCCTGTGGACCGCGTGGGCGTTTCCCACGCGTTTCTCGCGGTCCACGACACTATTCCATAGACCGGAGCGCGATCCAATGGCCCAGGTGGCTCCTGGTCTTGATCCGACGGTCTGGGACGCTGATTTGGCTTGTTTAGGACTCTTAAACCTAATCTAATTAGGTTTTAAGCTATGTTTAACCCTTTAAAAGGGCCTGAGACGAACAGAGAAGTGGTGTGTTCGGGTTTCTCACCGTACGAAGGCCGTACGACCCCGATTGAAGAGAGAGAGGCGGACGTGCTGTGAGAGAAGGAGCAGGAGGCTCCTGGATAGCGGTCGCCAGGCACTTCAGGGGTTCAGGGGGGTCTCTAAGAGAGAGAGAGCTTTTGTGAGGGGAACTTCATGTGAGAGAGAATTGGGTGTACAAGGGTTGAGGGTGAGGTCTCCTCTTGTAAAATTTTTTTTTCATAGTGAAGTTTGCATGCCCCGTGGAGGCGAGCCCTTTTGTGGCTTATCCATGTATTTTGATTGTTTTCTTTTTTGTTTTGTTTCTTCTTTCTTCCTGCTGCATCGCGTGGTACTGAAAGGATCTTGGGAGGTGGTAGCCTGGCTCGACTCCACCCAACACATATGGTAGAAGAAAAATTTAGATAATAGCTAAAATTGACTGCGGTTATTGTTGTAATAGCTATTGTATTTCCGAAATAATGATCATTATCCATCTATATAATAATAGTATAGCAATACGTGATAATAGAGGCTATATTTTGTGTTGACACCTCAGCTTATAGGGTAATTCTTATAATGTCACATGTTTAGTTTTAGTTTTTTAGTTTTAGTTTGTTATTACGCTTCATTCGACCTTCTGCGGATGGGAGGAAGGAGGGGCGGAGGGCGAGGGCATGGCAGCGGAGGATGGAGGAGGATTTTTTTTCCTGCATGGGTGAGGGTGGTGACTGGGGAAGGGGAGGAGAGAGCTCGGATGTGGATCACGGAGTGGCAGTGAGGGATGAGAGGAAGGAGGGACGGAGGTCAAGGGCATGGCGGTGGAGGATGAAGGAGGATTTTTTTTCCTGCAGTATCTTCTCGACTCGCTTCATGCCTTTTGCCAGGGACCCCCTCCATGCCTTCGGATGATCGTCGTGTGCTTGGAGGTGGGGACGCCGACGATGCCAGTGAGTTTGCTGGAGGCGAAGAGGGCCCCAATCTCAGAAACGATGAAGGTGGCGATGGAGCTAGTGCTAAAGCCGAGGACCATGCCACTGGTGACGTACTCGACGGCCTTCACGATGGTGAGCTTCTTGAGGTCGTTCTGGGTGAGGGTGGTGATTGGGGTGGGGGAGGGGGAGGGGGCTCAGATGGAGGTCATGGGGTGGCGGTGGGGGGATGGGAGGAAGGAGGGGAGGAGGGTGAGGGCACGACGGTGGAGGACGGAGGAGGATTTGAGGGTGGAGGATGAGGAGGGGGAGGAAGAGGAAGAAGAGGGAAGGAGGGTCAAGGTGGCCATGGGAAGGGATGGGGGATGGGTGGTGTTGGGGTTAGGGTGGGCAAAAGAGGGTTTTAGAGGGAGGGGAGGGGATAGAATATTAAAATAAATAAATACGTAGATAGAACCCCCTCCATGCCTTCGGGTGATCGTTGTGCGCTTGGAGGTGGGGATGTTATGGGATACAAGCATCGGGGCTGGGGAGGGCATGGGGTGCAAGCATCGGGGCCTGGGAGGGAGTGGGGGTCGTGCGGAGCATTGGCGGGGGTGTGGGTGGGGGCGGGGATGGGGGCGTGGGGTGCAAACATCGGGGTCGAGGAGGGCAAAGGGGTCGCACGGAGCCACGGGAGGCATAGGGTGTGGGCTTCACCGAGGCTTGGGGGGGGAGGGGGGCACCGAGTGGGGAGCTTCACCGGAGCCATGGGGGGCATAAGGTGCTGCATGGGGGAGCTGCGAGGGGGTGTGGGAGGCCACGAAGGAACAACGGGTGGTTTGGGGGCTGCGAGGGATGTAGCATGGACGGTGGTGGTCTGGACATTACGAGGGGAGAGGGAGGCGGCCATGGCGGCAAGGACGTCTGGGTGTGGGGCTCAGGGGGGAGGGCATGAAGGAGAGGCGACCGGATGGAGGTGCTGCAGGTGGCGCATCGGAGGGGGAGTAGGTGCGGATCGACCGTGGGCAGAGGAAGGCGAAGGATTTTGGGGGGGGGAGGGGAGGAAGAAGGGAAAGGAGAAACAAAAAGATTTTTTTATTATTTTATTAATAATAAAATTTTATTATTTTATTAATAATAAAATTTTATTATTTGATCAAAAATAAAATATTACTATTTTATCAAAAATAAAATATTATTATTTTATTAAAAATAAAATATTATTATTTAAATAATAATAAAATAATATTATTTTATTAATAATAAAATATTATTATTTTATTAATAATAATAATATAACATGGCATCTGAGGGATGTGGAGCAGCGGCGGACAGGTGGAGGAGCCGCAGATAATGCCGGGGGGCCCTAGCCATGGCGAACAAAAATTTTATTTGAATATATTTTATATTTTAATAATAATATTTTATTCAAAATAAAATATTATTATTTTATTAATAATAATAATACAATACGACATCAGAGAGGCGTGGAGTAGCAGCGAGCGGGTGGAAGAGCCACAGGTGATGCTGGAGGGGGTTGGCCATAGAGAGCAAATATTTTATATTTTATTATTATTTTATTAATAATAAAGTAATATTATTTTATTAATAATAATACAACAAGGTGTCGGAGGGGTGTGGAGCAGTGGCGGGCGGATGGAGGAGCCGTAGATGATGCCGATCGTCAGTCCTTACTTCAATAACCTATGTTTACCAACCTTTATGTTTGTTAATCCAAAGCTCATCTGCTAGACTTAGTCTGATCTAAAATTTTTTTCAAAATTCGATAACCATTCTACGCAGCTGGCCACGAAATAGATAGGGCAACCATAATCACTCTATCATTGTTGTGTAAGTTTTGTTGTATCTGAAAGCATGGGAGGCCACAGAAGAACGATAGATGGGGGGCCGTGGGGGATACGACACAGATGATGATGGCCTGGATGTCATGAGGGGAGAGGGAGGTGGCCATGGTGGTTGGGATGCTCGAACATGGGGCCTGGGGGAGGGCATGAAGGAGAGATGACTGGGTGGAGGTGTCGTAGGTGGTGCATTGGAGGGGTAGTGGCTGTGGATCGGCCGCGCACGGGTAGAGGAAGGTGAAGGATTTGGGGGGGGGGCAGGGGAAGAAGAAAGAAAAGAAGAAATTTTTTTTTATTATTTGATTAATAAAAAATATTATTATTTTATTAACAATAAAATATTATTATTTTATTAACAATAAAATATTATTATTTTATTAATAATAAAATATTATTATTTTATTAACAATAAAATATTATTATTTAAATAATAATAAAATATTATTATTTTATTAATAATAAAATATTATTATTTTATTAATAATAATAATATAACACGGCATCGGAGGGATGTGGAGCAGCGGTGGGCGGGTGGAGGAGCTGTAGATAATGCTGGAGGGGGCTAGCTGTGGCGAACAAAAATTTTATTAAAATATATTTTATATTTTATATTTTATTTTATTAAAAAATAAAAAATATTTATTATTTTAATAATAATAATAATACAACACGACGTCGTAGAGGCGTGGAATAGCGGTACGGGCAGGTGGAAGAGCCACAGATGATGCCGGAGGGGGCTGGCCGTGGAGAGCAAAAATTTTATTTGAATATATTTTATATTTTATTATTATTATATTAATAATAAAATAATATTATTTTATTAATAATAATACAACACAGCATCGGAGGGGCGCAGAGCAATAACGGTTGGGTGGAGGAGCTGTAGATGATGCCGATCGTCAGTCCTAATTACTTCGATAACTTATTTTTACCAATCTTTATGTCTGCTAATTCGAAGCTCACCCGCTAGACTTAGTGTGATCTAAAAATCTTTTCAAAATTTGATAACCACTCCACACAGCTGGCTACGAAATAGATAAAGCAACTATAACCACTCTATCATTGTTGTGTGAGTTTTGTTGGATCTGAAATGAATGATATTATTTGAAATAGAGTTTTAAATATAATTATTGTTCAAATAATAATAATATTTTATCATTATTTAAATAATAATATTTTATTATTAATCAAATAATAATATTGATTATGGTGTAATATATCCTATTTCTTACTTTTTGAACATTAACTTTGTGAGATAGGAGATGGTGTTTTAAAAGCTTGGATAGAAGTTATGCTCGGAATCATAGATATTTTAAATAGATAGCATGCATGAATTATAGATATTTTTAGAGTAGATATAATAAAATATTATTTTAAAAATATTACATTCCATGCATCGCATGCGGTTAACAAAAAAATTCTAAAGGGACATAACTTAGAAGTATTATCATTTCTCTTATCCATATGTGATTTTTTTTCTAGTTTTCTAAGAGCTTAAAAAATATCAACCAATTTTATGGGGACCATGTGATGAGATTTTCTCTTTTGAAAGTATATGAAGTGCATCTAATACAATTTTATTTTTTGGCATGTTCAAATGAAAATATTAAGTATAAATATACCTTACATAAAATGTATTATATACCATAAAATCATTTTTTAAAAAAAGATCCTTTTTGATTGAAAAGATCTTTCTTTAGCTACAAAATTTTTAATTTATAGATTTTTATTCTCACGATAATGAAAATATGATATCAAATCCATGTTTTTTTCTAAAGCATATTTTCTTTATTTTTTCCATCTTCAGACCTTTTAATCGGATGGGAGGCTTGGATTAAATTGCATCCCGTGCACAAATGTTTGATTTATTTTTCTGTCTACTTCAATTAAATTATAAATTAAATTATTATATTTATAATTTAATTTATGTTGAAATCTATTATTATGATGGTTATTTTTATCTATTTGCAAAATTAGTAGGTCCAGACATCGTCCGGCTACTATGCTAGTTATTCTTAGTAATACAAAAGCTATTACAATAGTACCTCAGTCATTTGTAGCTATTATCTCAATTCTGCTTCTTCTATATATTATAATATGAGGAGTTTTCCATAAATGTTCAGCTGATGGTTAGTTTAAACAATAATAATAGTTGAACATTTAGATTATCAGAGTAAAATCATTATAACTTTGTTAGCTCAAATCTTCACGCCAAATCAATATTCGTTCATGATTATTTGAAAAGTGGCAATTCAAGTAATATTGTTATTTTTCTATTGTTGTCTTTTGATATTTTTTAGTTATAGTGGCTAATATAAGCATGGTAACAAACTTATATTATCCAAAAATAACCAATATAGGGTTGAATTCAGCGATGATGATCTTTGTTTCCACTATAATAGTAGGTTGCAATTTGAGGAGGTTTTGTTGTCTAATTCCTGATGTTTATGCAAGTCTTCGCTTTCTTTTGGAGGTTGCTATGTGTGGATCATGTGAGCATAGGTCCAGTATTCCAAAATCAAATTTCTGATGGAAAAAATGCTTTCTAGCATCACTCTATTCTTCGTTTCGATAGTTTTTGTCCTATAATAGAATTTGGTGTATGATCCAACCTGCACATAACCTTACTTACCACATAGAATGGATAATTGAGCAGAGAATAGAGCATCGGTTAATAAGTATTCTTGTGAATGAGGACATCCAAATGAAAGTACCATACTGATGGTCTCACAAAATTTTCATCTAGGTCACAACCCTGCCGATTGGCTCGCCAAATAAGCAAATATAGAAGGCCACCAGATGATATGGGCCGAAAATTTTCCTCTTGAACTCGAGCAAGATGCCCCCGATATCTCATCAACATATAGTATTTATGGTTGCATCTGGTCGATAATGATATCTGATGGATCTTTAAAATGATAAAAAATGTGACACATGTTTAACGGCATCTGTACATAACTAATTCAAAAAGTCACCCGTTATTTCAATGAGTTATCAAAATAGTGTTTCCGGAATAATTAAAACACCAACACTCGGAGTTCCATAGAGTTTAAACATTCAAGAGTTTGATAGCTATTAGGAAACTTAATTTGGGAAAAGTTAATAAAAATCATCAATCAATGGTCAATTCAAATTATTTATAAAAGTTGCATTAAAATTAAAATTTTGTTCAAATAAGTTCTAACAGCCTAACTCAAGCAGGGCAACTCAAGCATTCAGGACATTTGGAAATTGACTCGTCTCCTTGAACAGGGAGATGGTAGTTGATGTAGAGATTGATTGCCAAGTCTCAATCCAATTATGATTTTATTTTTAGTTGATTATCAGTTTTAATGACTTCAAGATTCTATTCTTAGGGGGTATTTGGTTTGGAAGAGTTAGAGTTGGAATCAAAATAGAAATAGATGACTCCCATTCTAGTCATTTGATTGGGAGCCGCTATAACAGAACATGATATTAACGACGTAAAAAATTTATCGCTAATAATAATTTTTTATCGGTAATAGTTATTAGCGACAAAATTATCGTCGTTAATATTTTGTTACAAATAATGACGTCGTTGATAATTTTTTATGACAAAAAAAAATTTTCGTCGTTAATAATCGATATTACCGATCAAAAATTTTCATCATTAAAAATATATTTTTTTTAAAAATTATTTATGATAAAAAATTTTAGTCGTAAAAAAAAGATAATTTGTGACGAAATATTACATCACTAATAAAAAAATAATTATTTGTGACAAATCATATTTGCAGCTAAAAGTTTTTGTGAAAATCAAATTTAAAAAAATATTAGTAACATAAATTTTTTATCATAAATATGATAATTTTTGATGTAAATATTTATCACTAATAAATTATTAATTATTTATGATAAAAATATTTTCGTCACTATTAATTTAATTAAAAATTTTTATAAAAATTAAATTTAAAAAAATATTAACGATGTAAATTTTTTATCGTAAATATGATAATTATCGATAAATATTTTTATCGCTAACAAATTATCAATTATTTACAATAAAAATATTTTCATCATTATTAATTTAATCAAAAATTTTTATAAAAATTAAATTAAAAAAAATTAGTGACGTACGTTTTACATCGCAAATATCATAATTTTCAACGTAAATTTTTATCACTAATAAATTTTTAATTATTTATGATAAAAATATTTTCGTTGCTATTAATTTAATATAAAATTTTGATATTTTTAAATTTGTTAAAAAATTTATTTATGACCAATTTTTCATCATTAATATATTTTTTGATGATCAATATTTTATCAAAAATAATTCCATCACTAACAATTTACACATATTTTTTTAAAAATAATTTTTGAATATAATATTTTTTTATAAATTTAAAATATAAAATTAAAATAAAAAATTTATAATAAATTTATAGATAAATTTTATCATTATATTATATTATATTTATAAGAGATCTAAAATAAAAATAAAAAGCTACATAAATAGACCGTCAAGTATGGACATCTGTAGAAGGAGAACGGGCTAGGGAAGGAGAGTGCTCGGACCGACCTGTTGCTGTCTCATCAGCTACATCATCTGTTCTATTTGTGCTATTCACTCCATCATCTAGATCTGGAGTCGCTGGTACTTATCGATGCATGCAGTTAACTCATCAGTGCGCTGCTCAGCCTACCTCTGCACCTCCGTCAATCAAGCATCATAGGCAGCATGGATGTCAGCCCTAGACGAGCGTGAGGATGAGGGAGCACTGATCCCATACCTTAGATCTCTAACATAACAGGGTTTCATACTAAGCACCTGATCACAGATCTCGTCATCTGTGGGTGCGGTCGAGCCTTCAGAGATAGGCTAGGATTTGATGTCTATCATACGATCTTGAAAATTAAAGTTATAGTTTTTTTAATTTCATACTGAAAATCAAATTATGAATGAAAAAATAATTAAAAAAATTTATAAAAAGCTCTTGGCTCCCCATTGTGCACTCCTCTGACCGTCGTTAGTGGATGGTCCGCTGGTAGATATCGATCCTATCAGAAAGCTTGCCACTCTCTGCATCTCTCTATAATTTGAGACTAATTATTTAAAATTTTTTTAAATAGTTAAAGAGTTAAAATATACTAATTAAAAATTACTTACCATCTACTTCATATGACGAGCGAACGACTTTGAATCTCCACAATGCGATACGATCTGTCTCACCCGATTCACGGTGTTCTGGACATATTATCTCTGTACATTTAGCAGTCAAATTAGTAGATAACAAACTGAATTTAAGAATAAATGATTCAATCATTAAAGTTTAAAAAAAAAAGAAGTTTGGATGTGTAACCTGATATACTGGATTTTTGTAATGCCGGCATATGAGAGTCCAATCATCCATAGTGATGTTGTCATAGGGCCGCTGCCGTGCTGCCTCCATCCCATGATCCTACATCACATGGTACCAATGCTAATAGATGCGATGGCGATACTTCTTGAAATACAAAGATAAATGAGCATCCACAGCTCGTCGCACACGATCCTCCTCAAAATCAATAATATCAAATACATCCTACCAATAACAAATATTAAAATAATATCATGCTAATTAAATATTCACAGTATAATTTATTTTACCTGTAACTGGGTGTAGAAAATCTCTTTCTGAATCTGTACAATGTGACACCAATCGAAAAGCATCATGGGGGTATAGTTGTGGCATATGATGTCCAGCTCGATCTGTCACAGCTCGCACCATCCCCTAATGGGCCTGGTGTAGTCGGGTGGTATCTCAATACGAAGATGCTGTCCTGGGTGCTCACATTTTCAATGCTCTAAAGCGAGATCCTTCGATGGACCTCACCCTCGCCTTACCACTGATGGAGACTAACCTGAAACAATAATAAATAAATTATTAGTATGATAGCTATTCAAATAAAAGAAATTAAATTTTATTATATAAAAAGTATAATAATACCACTCGGACCCACCTCACTCGGACCTGCCTCACTAGAACCTGCCAGTGTAAGACCCTCTAGTGATGGAGCTGGTGCGGCAGTGGAAATACATGAAAGCGCCTCAGCCTTAGGGGTAGACTATGAATGTGAACGTCGCCGTCTATATCATGATGCTATACCTGCAATTTTTGACATATAAATGAATATAATATTAAATAATAATAATAAAAAATAAATTATATTCTAATGAATAGAATTATATCGTATATTATTATTGCAAGAGAAGATTGAACAAAGAATATAGATCTACTCATCAATGTTTATATCTTTCTCGATGTGTAGATCCTCCTTTGAATCACAATAATCGACTAATGTATCATCTTCTATCTCATCGTCATTTATGAACTGATTGTCGTCCTCTGACTCATCAAGATTAAATACAAAATCAGCTTCAACTTTGTTGGACGGCAGATCAGCCCTATTCAAAAGAGCTGTTACAAGTTCTTTATCAACAAGAAGCTTGGCTAATGTTTGTTCTTCCTCTTGAAAAGCTTCCTCTTCATGTAAATCCAAATTTTCATCCATCTCTAATTGGGTTGGTATGTCATATATGCCTTTAGATGTTATTTTTTGTACGACATGTCAATTATCTTGATACTTTAGATCCTTCAAATATATTACTTGTTTTGTTTGAGTTGCTAATATATACGGCTCATTCTGATATCATATTTGTGCAAAGTTTACATTGATAAAGTATGGATCGATATGAATATCAATCTTTTTATTGCTAATATCCCATCATTTATACTGAAATAAAAATTCAGAATTAGTAGATCCATACTTCAGTTCTATGATATCTATCAGTACACCATAATATTCAATCTCTTCTTTTTCATATCCTATCGTAGCAATCCCACTATTCTGGATCCATCGTTGTATCTCAAGCTCTCTTGTGTGAAATCTCATTCCTCCAATGATATAGGATGCATAGTGGTTAATTTTTTGATCGAGACTACATGCTAAATCATACAACTCATCGATCGTACCTTTTTATTTATTGAAATATTTATATTTCATCTACACCATAGCATAAAAAATTATATTGGTTCAAATAATTATTTTTATAATTATTAAAAATAACATATTACTAGTGTAATTTACAAGATCACCAAATAATTTTATAAATTTTTTTCTATGTCGATCATCAGCATCCGTATTATTCTCTCTGCATAGTATACTCTTGTACTCACTGTAACAAGTTATGATTTTTAATTTTATATCGATATAAAAAAATACTTAGAACATTAAACAGTATGCTAAAATGATACTTACTAAATGAAATCTTTAATTTCTTCGCAATTATTTAGAACGTAGAAGTGTGCCTTGCATAGCTCATTCACGTCCATAAATTCATATCTCCTTTTATCAATGAGTCGAACTGTTTGTTTAAATATACACAGCATCAGTTCATTATCACCCTATTCATAGTCTGTGTTACGATCTGTATGATTAAATCTTATTTTGATATCGTCAAGATATATCGAGCAGAACGTGATACATTCCGTAGCTACGTATGCTTTCGCTATAGACCCTTCAGACCATACTTTATTGCGCACATATTTTTTTAGGGTACATAAAAATTTGTAAATAAAAATAAATTTAAATTTTAAAAATATATTTATATTTTATAACTGATATGACAAAGTACGTATAATTTTTTTATCTTTACATCCACTGATAATATATCGGTCCAGCCAAAAGAGCTTCCTTTGGAAGATGAATAGCTAGGTGCACCATAATATCAAAAAGTAATGATAAATTTTTTTTTCTAACTTACAAAGAATGAGCACAATATCCATCTCAAACTTCTCAAATAAGTTAATCTTCAATTTTTGGTAATACAATTCTCGGAAGAACACTTCCAACTCAATCAATACAGTTCGAACATTACCATCCAAATAGTCACGCATGATCACAGGCAGCAAGCGTTGCATCATCACATGGGAGTCATAACTTTTCATGCCAGAGATATTGTAGTCGTTGTTTTCAACACACTGTGATACGTTTGAAGCATATGCGTTAGAAAATTTTATAGTTTTGAACCATCCACAGAAACTCTTCTTTTCTTCGTCAAAATATGAATAATATACAGGTGGCATAAAAAATCTATCATCTCGACGAACTAAATGCAATTCTAGTCGGATTCCTATTTTTTGCAAATTAAGATAAGCTTTTATACTATCTTTTATTTTTCTTGGGATGTTCAATATAGTACCGATGATATTATCATAAATATTCTTCTCAATGTGTATGACATCCATATTATAATGAAGTATTCACTGCTTCTAATATGATAGTTCGAAAAAGATGCTTTGCTTCGTCCAATTCAGCTCAGTTTTAGTATACTTTCGCTTGCGAGTACCCAATATTTTTTCAAATTAGACGTTTCCAATGACTTCAAGTTATTCTAAAACTTCTGCTCCACTTAACTCCTTAGGTGGCGGATGTCAGTCAGACTTACCATAAAAATTTTGATTGTAATGGATCCTCCAAGAATGATTACCAGGTAGAAACCGCCGATCATCCATAAAGCATATTTTTCGTTCATGCTTTAAATGTAAGGAGGATGTCTCCTTGTTGCATATTGGACATGCCAGATATCCTTTAGTGCTCCACCTAGATAA
This sequence comes from Elaeis guineensis, assembly GCF_000442705.2. Taxonomy (NCBI): domain Eukaryota; kingdom Viridiplantae; phylum Streptophyta; class Magnoliopsida; order Arecales; family Arecaceae; genus Elaeis; species Elaeis guineensis. The sequence continues at coordinate 95,217,509 of NC_025995.2, forward strand.
GTTTTCATATGCAAAAAAAATTATTTATGGTCCATAAAATCAAAACATGCAACTTGAAATTTTTTCGACTCACAGAATCATATGTTTGTACTCTATTTTCTCATAGCTCCTTTAGATTATTGATTAACGGTCGTAGATATATATCAATTTTATTATCTAGTGCTTTCAGACTCAGAATCAACAGTGACATAAAAATAAATGATTCTTTCATGTACTTTCAAGGTGATATATTATATACAACTAGCATCACTGGCCACATGCTGTAAAAAATACTCAAATTGCCAAAAAGATTAAATCCATCTATCACTAGACTAAGCTGGATATTGCGCGGGTCACTCGCAAAGTGCGGATGCTTTGCATCAAGATCTTTCCACACTACAGAGTCGGTTGGATGGTTAAGTATGTTTTTCTTCGAAACCCGCTGCTTACGATGTCATCTCATTTCTTTAGTTACCTTTGTGGACATCTACAGCCTTTGAAGTCTTGGAATCAATAAAAAATACCTCAAAATCTTTTGAGGTATCTTCTTTCCTTTCCTATTATCGATTTTATACCTAGGCTCACTGCATTTCGGATATTTAGTTGCCTGTTTGTTATCCTTATAAAATAATATATAATTATTTTTGCAGGCATGTATAGGAGTATAGCTAAGTTTCAATTCTCGCATGTATATTTTTACTTCAAAATATGATTTTGGAAGTCTCTTCCTATCGGAAAGAGCTACTTTAATCAATATCAAATTTTGGTCAAATAACTTCTGACTCCATCGCTTCATGATTTTAATATGAAGCAATTTTATCAAAAACTCTAATTTAGAGAACTTTGCACAATTTAGATAGAGTGGCTCTCATGCATTCCTTACAAGATTTGTAAACTGTTCAGAAGTCTCTTCTACCTCATGTCGGATATTGTGTTCATAATCAGAATTATCTTCAGATGCACTAGTACTCATGCGTATATTTGAACAAACACCCTGATATAAATCATCCAATAGTTCACCTATACCATCATGTTTGATAGGTTCAGCAGCATCACTATCATCTTCAGTATCGTCATCGTCTCATACAACTTCATTCGGATCACTCTTCCTACACTATATCCAGTAAATATACTTTTTATCCATACCATAATGTAGTAAATGCTCCTCAATAAGTGTTATGTGATGATATACCATATTGACACATCTTTTGCATGGACACTTTATTCGACTAGTACTGTCAGCCTTATGTCATGCAAAGTCAATAAAATCTTCAATATCTTTTCGATATTCAAGTAAAAAAATACCTCTAGCATTCATCCAACTTTTGTTGATATCTATCTAACAACAAATATGAAAATCATTAACAATAAAAAAAATTTTAGTGATATTCATCCGAACTGGATCTCGATCCAAATTTCGGATTGAATCTCGATCCAGATTTCGGACCAAATCCTGACTTGGATCCAGACATGGATCATTTTATATAAAACATCATGCATCAAAGAATACAAACTAGACAGTAACACAAAAAATCTCCTTTCACCAATTTAATAAAGCAAAAATATTTGATCCTATCCATTTCAAATCATTACTAACCAGTGTGGCTCTATCTCTTTCAGAAAAGTAATAATCTTATTATTATTAATCAATATTTTATTTTATTATTATAAAAATTTTGACAGTATCTCTTCATGATTCTCTAAGTATACGATGTGAATATAGTGCCTACGTACACTATCCACCATATACCCGGAGAACAGTGGACGGATAACTACTGAGTACCACATAATAAAATAAAATATCAACTATTAACAATAATAAGATTATTATTTTTTTAAAAAGTCTAAATACGGGATATCCAAGAGTCGATCTCGATCAAGATCGACTCTTAAACGAAAATCTATGACTCAATGTAATTTAATTACCATCTCGATCATATATTCAAAGATAAATTTTTAATTTATCAAAAAAGAGTAACTCTGTATTAAAATTTTTTCATCAAAAATTTCAGTAGATTTTTCTCTAAAATAAAAATATTTTTTATATTTAATTATAATAAATAAAAGCATATAAAATAGTACACAAAATAATTAAATTGTAATAAGAAAAAGCAATGTGTATTGTGCTAGTGGAATAAAAATAATTTATAAATTTCAATAGTAACACTAAAAAATTTATGTAGTAAATACAAAATAAACTATAAATAGTTGAACATATAAAATAATATTAACATAAAATAATAACATGAAACTTAATTTCGAGGGCCTAATAATTTTTTATTTTTTAAAATATTTTTTATCTTAAAATTATATATTTTTTTATTTATTAAAAAAATATTTTTTATTTTTTTAAAAAATATTTTTTATTTAAAAATATTTTTTAAAATATTTTTTCTCCTAAACGAGCTCCAAACTCGATCGCCCATAGCCCCCAGTCTTATGGCACCGGCACTATCACCCAACTTGCATCGCTTGGACTCGACCCCCGCGACCCCGCTCCTGCGGTGCCGCCACTGTCACTCACCCCTCGTAACCCACCTCCCGTGACACCACTGCCCTCTCTAACCCCTCACGACTCGGATCGCAACTCAGATCCTAATCAAATCTCGATCTAGATCCCAATCTAAATCGGGATCTCGATCCGGATCCTGACCTCGATCCAATTCGGATTGTGATCTAAATTTTATTTTTATTAATTAAATAATAAAATATTTGATTAATATTTTATTTTTTTTATTTTTTTTCTCCATCGTTTATCTCTTCCCTTCCTCCGTCCCCACCGTCACCCACCCCTCCCCGGCCCCTTCCCCGGCCGACCCCCTCCCCGGTTGCCCACGACCCCTTCCCTGCCCCCAATCGCCCCCTGACCCCATCTTCGCCAGCCGACCCCCTCTTCGGCCTCGTGTCACCTCCGATCGCCCATGCCCCGTGTCCCACCCCCGACTGCCCCCCGACCCCATCTCCGTCGGTCGACCCCCTCCCTGGCCCCGTGTTGCCCTCGGCCGCCCACGGCCCCCTCCCCACCATCGTGTCAACCCTGGCTGCCTCCCGACCCCAGCCCCGCCCCCGTATCGCCCCTGGTCGCCCACCACCACCCTTGCAACCCCCTCCGTCGGTCGACCCCCTCCTCGGTCCTGTGTCGCCCCCAGCCACCCACAACCCCCTCCCCACCCCCGTGTCGCCCCCCGACCCCATCCCCACCCCCGTGTTGCCCCCGACCGCCCACCCCCTGCACCCTGCAATCCCCTCCACCAGCTGACCCCCTCCCCACCCCCATGTCACCCTCGACCACCCACGGCCCCCTCTCTGCCCCCGGTGGCCCGATCAACAAAAAAAAAAGATTGGAAGTACCCTTACCTCCGACGGACGGCAATGGCGGTGTTAGGGGCACAGACGGCAACATCGACGGCAATGGTGGAGAGGCGCTTGCCGGTGAGAAAAGAGGGGAGAGAGTGCTTGGAGAGGGAGAGGGAGAGGGGAGAGGGAGATCTCGGTTGGAGAGGGGAGAGGAGAGAGAGGGGAGAGCTTGGAGAGGGGAGAGGGTTTCTTGCGAAGGGATGTTGAATTGACATGCATTAAATGTAGAACTATTAATGATGAAAATTTTCGTCATTAATACTATTATTAATGATGAAAATTATTTTCATCACCAATAATTTTTATCAAATTTTTTTTTTTGCTAAAAAATTTTTTTCTCTAAAAAAATTTCATCTAAAAAGAATTATTGATGATTAAAAAAAATTTATCGTTAATAATTTTATTAGCAATGAAAATTTAATTTTCATCATCAATAATTTCTGTTAAAAAATTTTTTTTACTAAAAAAATTTTTTTTCTAAAAAAATTTTACCCAAAAATAAATTATTGATGATGAAAAAAATCATCATTAATAAATTTATTAGCAATAAAAATTTAATTTCTGTCGCTAATAAATACTGTCAAAATTATTTTTTTCCTTCTAATAATTTTCATCGCAAATAAGATTTTTTTTTTCAATTAACAAATTTTTTATTCATAAAAATTGATTAAAATAATATTTTTAAAATATGATTACTGATGAAAAATATATTTACATCACAAATACATTTTTTTAAAAAAATTGATAAAAAAATTTAAAGACTATTTGTAATGAAAATTTATTTTACATCGCTAGTAATTAAATATCTTTCCAATATTAATTTCATAAAAAAATAATTTTGGATTTTTTCTACCAAAAAAATTTTCCATCCAAAAAAATTTAACAAAAAAAATGATATTAAAAAAATATTCATGATGAAAAATAAAATTAATTTTCTTTAATCTAAAAAATTTTGGGTCTAAAAATTTTTTTAAGATAATTTCATCAAAAAAATTAATTTTTTATTAGTAAAAAAAATTATATAAATAGTTAATTTATGATTTTTTTTAAAAAATTTTTTTCAAAAAAATAAAATATAATTACGATAAAAATTTCAATTTACGTCACTAATAATTGTTATAAGAATAGCTCTTCAACTTTCACAATGGAATGGGCACTATGGGAGATCAATAGCTTTGAGGTCTTCGATCTCCAAGGTGCTCATCTTCTTCTTGAAGTCGTTGTTTGAAAGTCGAAGTAGAATATTGCAGTGATTCTGAGATCGTGAGTGAAATCTATCAAGATTGAGATTTGAAGGATAGAGTAGGGACAGAAAGTTAGAGGTCCAGAAGCTCGTATATTGTATGTATGTAAGGATCGAGCTTGAGAAATTCATCAGAAATTGTGTGAGTATCAAAGATCTAGCAATTAATCAGAATCAAAGCAGACCTACAAGTAGTGCAAATTATATTATAAAGCACATGCTCATGTTTATGCTTTGCATTACTAGGAAGATGAGTGCTCGTATTATTTATCTTTTTATGATTGAAACTCTTACAGAGATAAATTTTAGCATCAATCGATGCGAGAAGTGCGGTACCTTTCGAGATCGTAAAAGTCGTGCTAGAATGTGCTGTTTAACTATATAATTTCTGTATAAAAGAAGGTTCCTTTCTCACAGCTTAAGACAGACTCTCTATCAAAAAGATTCATTGATATCACTAGTAATAGTGATAGTGATGAACAGATGAATTTTACGTCGCAAATAAATATGTAGCTCATTTTATTGAAAAAGATCTATTTATTCTAATCTGCGAATATTATCTACTTTTATATAATTTTTTCATACAAAAAGTTTGGTTTGGATCATAACTCACATTTACTTCTTTACCATGTAAAAGGATAAAAGATATATACAATTGTTACAAAAAATAGATGTAGTTGTCTTACGCAAAATCAAAAATTTAAATTTTATGATTTTTTTAAAGTTCTGATTGTTTTACTTATTGATGATAAAAATATTTTTATCATAAATAAATAAATTTATAATAAAAATAAAAGTTTCATCATAAATAATCATTATTTATGATGAAAAATGTTGCCACAAATAATAAGCAACTTTTGATTTTTTTTAAGTGCTGATTTTTTTAAAGTATTTACAATAAAAATAATTTTATCATGAATAATCTACTATTTATGATGAAATATTTTTTTATCATAAAAATAATTTATTTACGATGAAAATTTTTATCGCAAATAATAATCAACTTTTGATTTTTTTTAAAATTTTTATTTTTTTAACTATTAACGATGAAAAGTTTTCATCAAAAATAATTAAGTATTTATGATAAAAAAAATTTTCATCATAAAAAGCTTTTATTTATGATGAAAAATTTTTGTTGCAAATAATTAATAATTTTTATTTTTTTTAAATTTCTTATTTTTTTAATTATTTACGATGAAAAGAGTTTCATCGTAAATAATCAAGTATTTACGATGAAAAATTTTCATCATAAATAATAAATAATTTTTGATTTTTTAAAATTTTTTATTTTTTAACTATTTACGATGAAAATATTTTCATCATAAATAAAGAGTATTTATGATAAATTCTTTTATCATAAATACTTAATTATTTATGATGTAATATTTTTATTTTAAATAATCTATAATTTTTAAATTTTTTAAATTTCTTATTTTTTTCAAATATTGACGATGAAAATATTTTTGTTGGGAATAAACTTATTGCCGATGAAAAAATATTTTTCATAGTAAATACTTAAATTATATATCATAAAAATATTTTCATCTTAAATATTTGAAAACTTAAAATTAAAATAAATAATGTATTATTTATGATAAAAATATTCATCGTAAATAATTTGTATTTACGATGAAATAATTTTTTTGTCGCTAATATGCAACTATTTATAATGAAAAATTATTTTTATCATAAATATTTTATTATTTATGATGAAATTTATTTTTCATCGTAAATGCCGTGAGTGGCGACGAAAATATTTGCGTCGCAAATAATTTTATCGTAAAAATACTCTTTTCTTGTAGTGAGCAATTCCATTTCAATTTTGATTTTGGAGCAGAATGGGAATTGTCCAATCTACCTCAAACTCAATTCCTACTCTCCCCTAAGGATTCAAATTTTCATTTTGAGTTCGATTCTAATCACGAATCAAATGCTTTGGAAGAATTGACCATTCCTATCCCAATTCCAATCTATTCGATTTCCATTCCTATTCAGATTTCGATTACGAGCTAAGCACCCCCTTAGTACTACCCTGTTTATTTCCTTCTAAAGGTTGGTAAAATTTGTATTTTAGTGGATTTTTCATTTTTAAGTCAAGGTAAGAGTCAAATTCTTACCCACGGTGCCCTAAGGGACCTTTGATGTCTCCTTAGAGTATAGAAGATGTTGGAAAAGTGTATGGAAGATTGTGATGGGAAAAGAGAAAGTTAAAGGTGTCTTCTTTAGTGAGGCATGAAAGGGTTTCCTTGTTTGATTCGGCTATTTTTCTTCCAACATTTCTTTCCTATTCTTTTGGGTTTGTTTTGGATCTTATGCCAGCACGTTCAATCTATTTGAGGTAGCGTGCTGTTCTACAATTTGATTCGTAGCCTTGTCCCTCTCTTAGCTAGAAAAGTATGCTTTTGTTTAACAGGCAATAGGCATCGCAACTACTTATTTTATAGAAAAACAAGTCTCTAAAGTGATAGCATGGTTCATATTTTCTTGGATATATGAATGCTTTGGACCACTTGCACTTATTGTTTAACACAAGTCCAAGTGGAATTTGCAAATGACTCCAGCCATATAATATATAGGCAGGAGGATGCTTGGCCCATTGGGGCAAATTTGGAGATAAAACCTCATTTGAGGTGCGTAGGATCGATCAAGTGTAATGCGTGGCCTCTCATGCACAAGTTAACCACCACGAGCCAAGAAAGTCTGCGTCCCTCATGAAGTCTTCTTGTGAGGAAGATCCTAGCATGTGGATCAAACTTGGATGAAGTTGAGATGTACATGCATAATCCACGTACTTTGGCATGGGTGAAAGTGATTATTTATTCATTGAGGATCAAGTCTGCACGGTGTATATTTTAGTGCTCATAAGCATGCCATGTACATGCATGGCGATGCAAGCATGCCAGGTCCAGGCGTTGGACATCCTAAACTTTAATGAGTTCAGCTAACAGAAGGGATTATATATGAAGCCAAGGGAGGGGGACTTTGGCTTTCATGCACTCTTCGAGAGCTCTTTCTCGGCTCAAGCAACCACGCCTTGGCTTTTTTGGCGGCGGCATTCCTCCAATTTCTGAGCTTTCGGACCTTGGCATCGGCGTAGCAGCATGGCAGCCATTCCCTTCTGATTCCCAGTCCATGGAGCGGCCGTACGTAGGAGAGGAGATGTAGAGATCCGGATACCTTATCGTAAGGCTAAACGGTGGTGCTGCCAGCCCCCTCGAGCTCGCGGCCATCTCTAATCCGAAGAAGAGAAGAAACTAGAAGAGCAAGAGGGGTAAATTCCCCACCTTTGTGGAGTTGGTAGAAGAGAGGAGTCTTGGGCAAAGAGGTACGGTGGAGTGGGTAGCTTTAAGGGAGCGATTTTTGAAGCGAAAAGGGACGGAAAGGAGAGGAGAAGACTCAGAGAGACCCAAATGAGGGATATTGAAGGTCAAACATCTACCATCTCGCCGAGCTGCTCAGTGGATAAGCAGTAATTTATTCTTAGTCAGTATAGTGATTCCATATGAAGACTCTTCGCATCGCAATTGCCCTCGCTCTTTTGTAATTGATTTTTTAGATTTTTTTTCTTCTTTTTTTTTGGCACAACTATGTGATTCTATGAACTGCCCAATTACGAAGTTGTATTTGTACTATCGCTCAATTAACATGGTTGTCTCTCTAGAGAGAAAGAGAGAGCACCAAGAAATGGGGGATTTAATTTTCTAAGTTGGAAGGGGAGGAAAATGTAAGCAAGTCTTAAAATGAATTAAAAGAGAATTATCTAGGCCATGAGCGCATGATTTATTTATGACAGAGAGCAGAGATCTTCTGCGGTGCCACTTATACACTGCAGAGTGAGCCGTAGATAATCATCATCAAAAGATGAATGGCCATCGAACAATTTGCACACAAGTTGTGAGCTATGCCACATACAGCATGCACATTGTTTGATGGCCATTCATCCTTTGATGATGGCTATTGCAGTCAATCCACTCATCACCTGGTCGCTGAGAACGAGCGCCTGCAAAAAAAGTCCGCACTGACCGGAGGTGACTCCGACGGAGATCCTCCGACAGTCAAGTCAGAGAGTATACTAGGTAACAGTAGAAAAGAATCAAGGAGCTCAGCGAGAGAGAGGGAGAGTAAGCCCAAGGGTTTCGAAGGGACCTCCTCCAGCACTGTTGCCTTCTCCATTTTATAATAGAGCACGGCATGGCGCCGTCATTAATGGCGCAGACAATGGGAGGAGTTGTCAAATCATCGGAGACTGTCAGAGTCACCGCGGACTATCAAGTCGCTGTGGACTTGTGACATCGCTGGGTTAATCTATGTCCTTGACAGGACAATGTCCTAGGGCGGCTACGCCGCATGCCTTTGTCAGGACGGTGGGCCCAATAGTCGTACGGTATTTGAGGAAGCCGACCGACCATACGTCGGCATTTGGTTGTGGGATATCGGGTGAAGACCCAGGGACACCGTCGGCCGGTTTAATACCTCGCTGAGGTCGGACATCGGCTGCCACCCCCGATAGTGAGTCGGTGATTTGGGCTCCACCGCTTGGCTGGTTGGGAACAGAATGAGTCTGCCCGGCTGACACTCCTTCAATCGGATAATGTCGGCAGCTTACTATCGGTAGTCATCGATCAGTGCAGTCGGTAGAGTCGGGCGTCGGTCGGAGTCATCCGTCGGTCGTCGGTCAGACCGGTCCGAGAGTAAGTCGGCGTAAGGGGATCAGTCGGTATATCCCAATAGTTGCCCCCCCACTCCTGAGTTCGATGTCGTGTTGGCTCGCGTGAACACGTGGGCGACGGCTTCGGGCGATAGGAGTGGTTTTCCGTCATGTCTTGCCCCGACTCTGGCGATCGCATCAACGAACGATCCGATGTCGGTCGTCTCGATAGTAGGTCGAGCATGCACTTCGGGTCGGAGGTCGGCCAACCTCCGAATGTTGCTCATCGACACGATCATTCCTCAGAGTCTGATAGTCGAGTAGCCTCCGACGTATTAGATAGTCGAGTAACGTCCGACGTATTCGGATAGGATAACGATGGCAAGTCGAATATCCATTGTCCGGCCCCTGGGTCGGGCATGCACGTCGGGACGTATGATAAACGGTGGCAAACCGAATATCCTTTGATCGGTTGTGACCGGATCGGTATGTCGCAAGTCAAATATCCATTGACGTAGCATGTCGAGTCGTATGATAGATGGTGGTAAGCTGAATATCCTTCGATCGATCGTGATCGGATCGGTATGTTGCAAGTCGAATATCCGTTGACGTAGCATATCGAGTCGTATGATAGACGGTGGCAAGCCGAATATCCTTCGACCGGTCGTGACCGGGTCGGTATGTCGCAAGTCAAATACCCGTTGCCCAGACCTTGGTCAGGCGGGTATGTCGCAGTTGTCTTGGCATTTTGCCCTTTCTTAGTCAAAGCTAAGTTGGCAAGTTAGCCAGCCGTATTGGTCGAAGCCCTTTGCCTTCAGAGGCAGGGGCCGTCGATTCGACGATCGATGATCGAGCCGTTAATTCGATGATCGAGCCGTTAATTCGACGATCGACGATCGAGCCGTGTTGGTCGGGGCCTTTTGCCTTCAGAGGTCGATGCCATCGTTTCGACGATCGGTGATCGAGCCATTGATTCGGTGATCGACGATCGAGCCGTGTTGGTCGGGGCCTTTTGCCTTCAAAGGTCGAGACCGTCGGTTCGATGATCGGTGATCGAGCCATTGATTCGACGATCGACGATCGAGCCGTGTTGGTCGGGGCCTTTTGCCTTCAGAGGCCAAGGCCATCGATTCGGCGATCGGTGATCGAGCCGTTGATTCGGCGATCGATGATCAAGCCATGTTGGTCGGGGCCTTTTGCCTTCAGAGGTCAAGGCCGTCGGTTCGGTGATCGGTGATCGAGTCGTTGATTCGACGATCGGCGATCGAGCCATGTTGGTCGGGGTCTTTTGCCTTCAGAGGTCGAGGCCGTCGGTTCGACGATCGGTGATCGAGCTGTTGATTCGACGATCGACGATCGAGTCATATTGGTCGGGGCCTTTTGCCTTCAGAGGCTGTGGCCGTTGGTTCAGCGATCGGTGATCGAGCTATTGATTCGACGATCGATGATCGAGCCGTGTTGGTCGGGGCCTTTTGCCTTCAGAGGTCGAGGCCGTCGGTTCGACGATCGATGATCGAGCCATTGATTCGATGATCGACGATCGAGCCGTGTTGGTCAGGGCCTTTTGCCTTCAGAGGCCGAGGCCATCGGTTCGGCAATCGGTGATCGAGCCATTGATTCGACAATCGATGATCGAGCCATGTTGGTCGGGGCCTTTTGCCTTCAGAGGTTGAGGCCGTCGGTTCGACGATCGATGATCGAGCCATTGATTCGACGATCAACGATCGAGCCATGTTGGTCGGGGCCTTTTGCCTTCAGAGGCCGAGGCCGTCGGTTGTGTTGGTCGGGGCCTTTTGCCTTCAGAGGTCGAGACCGTCGGTTCGGCGATCGGTGATCAAGTCGTTGATTCGATGATCAACGATCGAGCCATGTTGGTCGGGGCCTTTTGCCTTCAAAGGCCGAGGCCGTTGGTTCGGTGATCGATGATCGAGCTGTTGATTCGACGATCGACGATCGAGCCGTGTTGGTCGGGGCCTTTTGCCTTCAAAGGCCGAGGTCGTCGGTTCGACGATCGATGATCGAGCCGTTGATTCGGTGATCGACGATCGAGCCATGTTGGTCGAGGTTCTTTTGCCTTCAGAGGCCGAGGTCGTCGGTTCGGCGATCGGTGATCTGCCGTTGATTCGACGATCGGCGATCGGTCGTGTTGGTCGAGGCCTTTGTGCCTTCAGAGGTCGAGACCGTTGGTTCGGCGATTGGTGATCGAGCCGTTGATTCGGCGATCGACGATCGGCCATGTTGGTCGAGGCCTTTGTGCCTTCAGAGGCCGAGGCCGTCGTAGATTCTCCGCTCCTTCGATCTCTATCAGGATCTGCGCACGAGGAGCGGAGAGAGGGGTGTAGGAGTCATACCTGCGATGCGTCGGTCTCAGACTCCATTATCGGGATGAGACCCGTCTATCGGTGGGGCCCGTTGGGTTCAGCAGGAGCCCGATTTTTCTTTCGCTTCTCCTTTTGACCCGTGCCCTCGGTCAAGCACTGGTAGAAAGCTCCTTCATCCGCGCACATGTATTTGCACGCGTGCTCCAGCAATTCGACATATGTCCGGGGGAGGGTCTTGTCCAAGGAATAGGTGAATCGAGACCCCCTTAGTCCCCTCTTCATGGTCGAGATAGCCACGTCTTCGTTGAGGTCCCGGACCTCAAATGTGGCCACGTTGAACCGGGCCACAAAGTATCGGAGCGTGTCATTTTCTCCCTGCTTGAGGGAAAAAAGGCTGTCCAAGGTTCGTGGGGGCTTCCGGCTAGTGCTGAAATGGGCCACGAAAGCGTGTTCGAGCTGACCGAAGGAGTGGACGCTTCCCCCTGGCGGCCTTGCGAAGTGTGGCGGGGAAGCTGATGTTGAGAAGGGCATCAGTTGCCCCTTGGATCGTCATGAGAGCCTTGTAGCTCTCCAGATGGTCAATTGGGTCAGTGGAGCCGTCGTAAGGCTCCACGTGAGGCATCTTGAACCGACTAGGGATCGGTTCGTCGAGGATGAATTGGGAGAGAGGTTGGATGGTCCGGAAGTCGATGTTGTTCGAAGACTTCTGGCCATCCGCCTGCAGTTGGGCAAGCCGACAGTCGATTTCTTCGAACCTGCGTTCGTAGTCGTCGGCCCGTCGGTGCTGAGACCCCAGGGGTGGAGTCTCCCGATGAATTCGAGAGGGAGGCAGACGGTGTTCGCGGCCGCTTCTCCTTCCTTGCTTGTTCCAGCTGGGAAGGAGAAGGTCGTCGGGACCGGTGGGCGTCACGCTGTGGCTGCCTCCCCCCTTCTTGGTGGGAGTGGTGAGACGGCTGCTCTTGAGGAGGAGATGAAAGTGGATGCAGGCATCGGCGGCTGCTTCTGGACGGCATGGGATGCGCCGTCGGTTGTTCCGCCGGCGGTCACGGCAACTGAGTCGGTCACTGCTGGAGATTTTTGTCCGCATCCGTCAGGACGGTCATTTTCCGTACGATCGCCGCGATCTGTGCCTCCGTGGTTACCGTCGGGTGTGGAAAGCTGGGCTCCGCCATGGAGGGTGAAGGAGAGGGCTCTTCTCGACGGGAAGAGCACCTCGCCGACCCGGTAGCTCTCGATCGCTGAGCTCTGATTTTTGTCATCTCGAGAGGTCT